>NW_004444178.1:363293-408092 GCF_000243295.1 Trichechus manatus latirostris
AGGGAACCCAAGGTTGAGAAGGGGAAAGTGTTGACATTTCAGGGGAGTGGCAACAAATATCATAAAACAGTATGTGTATTAATTGTTTAATGAGAAATTAATTTTCTCTGTAAACCCTCATCTAAAATACAATAAAAAAAATTAACGTCTTCCTAGGTCTCAAATTAGTTCTATATATTTTTTATATACAATGTTTGGGACTCAATGAAAAACAACCATGCACATAAAGAGAGAAAACCACATAAATGATGGCCAAGAAAAAAACAACAAATAATAAAAACATAACAAACATGGTTTCAGGTAATGGTGTTCTTAGAATCAGACTTATACAAATAACCGTATTTAATATGTTCAAGGAGATAATAGTCAACACTGAGAATTTAATCAGAAAATGGAATCTATAAATAACCTAATGGTAATTGTAGAATTTGAAAGTATAGTAACCAAAATTAAGGATCTAATAGATGAGTTTAACTTATTAGACACAACTGAAAGGAGAGTAGTGAATCTGAAGACAAGTCAATACAATATATATGAAATGAAAATTAAAAAATAAAAGTAAAACATTGCCATGAAGTCGATTCCAACTCCTAGCAGCCCTATAGGAGAGATAGGACAGAGTAGAACTACCTCATAGGGTTTCCAAGGCTATAGTCTTTACAGAAGCAAACTGCTACATCTTTCTCTTGCAGAGCAGCAGGTGGGTTCAAACCATTTACCTTTTGGTTAGCAGCGGAGCACTTAACCACTGTGCCACCAGGACTCCTTAAATGAAGATAGGAGGGGGAAAACATAAAAAAGGAGAGAGGGTAAGAGACAGAAAATAGAGCGAGAATGTCTCATATACATGAAATTAGAGTCTTGGAAAGGAGAAACTAAAGCAGAAAAATATATTTAGAAATATAATAGCAAGGAATTTTTCAAATCTGATGTAAGATATCAAGCCAAAGATTTGAGACTCTTCAAACACCATATAGAAGAAAAAAAAATCTAAAAAACACACCAAAATACATTTCAGGTGGGAATGTACATTGGTGTTATACTTTGTAAACCTGTTTGAGTTTTTCTACTAAAATTGAACATTTGAATACTCTATAATCCAGTAGTTTGCACTTTGAGGTATAAACTCAACAGAAATGTACGCATATGTGCACCAAGAGACACAGTCAAGAATGTATATAGAATCATTATTTATAATAGCTTCAAACTGGACAGAGCCAAAATGTTTATCAAGAGTAAAATGAGTAAATAAATTGTGATGTATTCAAGCATGTGCTTCAGCAAAGCAAATAAAATACAACTACATACAGTAACATAGATGATTCTTACAAAAATATTGAGTCCCAGAAGCCAGAAACAAAATCATATATAATGTATGATTCCACTTCTACAGAATTTAAAAACTGGATTAGTGTCACTGAATTATACATGTAGAGATTGTTGAATTGGTGAATGGTCTGCTGTGTATGTTTTCAACACAATTAAAAAAAAACAAAGCATAAAAACAAAAGAAAACAAAAAAAAAAGGGGTTAAAGTTTTGCTACCCTCAGGTAGGCATGAGAGGTTATTAATTGAGGGGGCTCCCAAGAGGCTTCGTTGGTGTTGACATGAGTGGCATTTAAAAGGGTGTTTGTTTCATGATGATCCTTTAATGTGTATATTTATTTGTTTTTCACCTTTTTCTGTTGTATTTTCCAGTCAAATGTTTTTTTAAATGAGTCATACAGGTTTAGAAAAGTGTTAAGATGTCTGCTTATGACTTGTCACCTGGAGATCTGATGGAATAAAAAGAACAGAAGGAATCATTTGTGCATTTTTGTTTGTTTGAAAGCTTCTCCTCCTTTCAAGTTGGTGACATGAAATCTCCTGTCTTTAACTAACCTTATTTGTCTTTGTACAGACAAATACATAAAACATTGTACACTTTATGATGTTGCTCCACTGATGCTGTCTTTGCCCATCTGCTTTGCTTTCTTGGGACTTGCCCTTTGTGAAACACAGCTTTTAAGACTGCCATTCATATGCACTGAAACATGATTAAGTACCTCAGCTTGACTAAGAAATCTGCCTACTAAACAGCTATTATAGCAAATGTTGAAGTATTCACTTCTCATTTTTGTGTTTTCTCCATGCAGAATACTGATACTATTTCACAATATCACATCAATTTAAAAACAAGTTATGCTACAACATGGATAAACCTTGAAATCATTATGCTATGCAAGAAGCCAGACACACAAGACCTCATATCATTTGATTCCATTTATATGAATAGCCAGATTAAGCAAATTCATAGAAAGTAGATTAGAGGCTTCCAGAGGCTAAGGTAGAAGAAATGAGGAATGACTACTAATGGTTATGGGGTTTCTTTTTGGGGTGATGTAAATGTTCTGGAATTAGATAGTGGTGATGATTGCAAAACTTTGTGAATATACTAAAAACCACTGAATTGTACACCATGAAAGGGTGCATTTTATGGTACATGAATTACGTCTCAATGAAGCTATTATTAAAAAAAATTCAGCTCTAAGGTAAGCACCTTAAAAAAAAATCGATAGTCTTGTTTTATCTAGAGAGATAACTGGCTTGCTACAGCACAAACGCGGGATGAAAATTAATTTTCATGGTACTGTTTTGTGCATTTAAATTTTTTACACCCTGTGTGTCCAGACATGGACCAGTAACATGACATTTGCCTACAAAAATGACTGGTGCCATGAGACAGAAGAAAGAGGTGGGCAACTCCAGGTGGCAGCAAAGGAGTTTATTAGGGAGACTTACAGATGAGTTGAATCCTGGGTGGCTGCAGGACCAAAGCAGATCTCCACACCCCATAGTGGGAGGGCAGAGGTTTTACAGTAACAGTGGACAACAGTGGCTACATGCCAGGGACTTACAAAAGGATGACTTAGCAAACTGCAGTGAACTGGTGGACTGCATGAGGGTGCTCATGTTCAGCCTCACAAAGCCTGTTTCCCCTTCAGTCCACCCCTTGAGGCCAGCCCCTACAATTTGGCATGTTCCCCCTCTTGTGCTGTAGTATGAGAGACCCTGTTCCTTCCCACCAGGAACAGATATAAAAGTGGGGTTGGCCAGGTGCCGTATGGTGCCCACACATGTGCAAGGCACAGAGAAAGTTATTATGTGCCCAGAACAGGGGGAAGGCTTCTCTAAAAAGAAGGAACTAGGAGAGAGAAAGCAACCCAATTCACAGCATCCTCATCAAAGAATGCCCTGGGCTGAAGGCCTTTACTTAGGCAGCCTGGATGGGAGGCATAGGGGCAGATCATTCCCCTAACAGCCCACTCCCCGACTCTCATCAGGGTGCCAGAAAAAGAAGCAAAGCAGTACCAAGTCCTAGTATGCCCATCACCCATTTTGGACGTTGAGCTGCATGTCCATGGTTTGGTGCATATTTCTGGTGGATACTATGTCTATGCATCATTTGAGGCAGCATTCAATGAAGGTTACTAGTAGGACTGTACCCAGCAGATTGATCAGGTCTTCTTGGAGAAGAGATCCCAATCAGCCACCCCAGCTGTAGCTTAATTCAAGCCAAGAGAATAGATCAAAGGGCTGCATTTGTCCAATCTTATGTATATATGACATGTCCTGATTCATTTATGTAAAAACAGCCTATTTCTCCCAACATGGCACATTATGGGAACAGTACACATTTCAGTACAAGTAATACAAAAAGTCCCTTTTCTTAGCACAATCGAACAAGGCATTACTATTTCCAGATCAGGCTAACTCAGACTTGGCATATTCAACCAACGTACATTGGACCACCTGGTCATATTCTGCAAGTTCTCCATGTCCAGAGTAACATCAAACTCAGTCTTAAAAATTCCATTCTCAAAGTATCCAGTCCTGTGCCTTTTACATTTTTAACACACACAGAGAAATTTCCTTTAAAGTTGGAGCACTCCCCACAGGCAGCTTTCATGCTTCTAAACATGTTTTCCATGAGTAGTGGTGTCGATCATATTTGTTTACCACATGATATCTTCAGTACGTCAGGTTACTCATTCAGTTGGTCCATGAGGTGTCTTCCTTGTTGATAGATCAACTGGAACAATATGGGGAAATGATTCATCATCTCTGTTCAAATGTTGATAGACACAACAGTTGGTCTGACTGGTAGCTCTAACAAAAGCCTGTATCATTGGGGCCTATGGATGAGAGGCCTGTCCATCATTGTGAGATAATCTGGGAAGACAAAGAGACAACATTAACAATTCCTGCCTCCCCTCCCCTATCTTCTGTGAAACTCGAGGTGAGGGTTGCCTGGATATAGCCACCCAAGCTGTCTGTCCTAGTCTTGAGGCAGTGACCTCTGTGGGAACCCAGATTTATTTATTTTTTGTTTTTTAAATTTTTTTTATTTTTTTATATTTTATTGTACTCCAGGTGAAGGCTTATAGAACAAATAGTTTCTCATGAAACAGCAGTACACATGTTGTTTTATGACATTGGTTAACAACCCCACAAGATATCAACCCTCTAACTTCTCAACCTTTGGGAACCCAGATTTTTTGTCAGGAACAGTTGTATACAAAAGAAACACTTTTTATAGAATAGACAGTTTGATCTAACATACAGTACAAATGGGAAATGCCCTTGCAGGGAACTGCTGCATTGAGACCCTGGACTGCTTGCCTGTGATGTATAGTTCAGGCTAGGGTTGTCTTGTCTCCTCCCATTAGCCATTTAAGCCTGCCCATTGAAGTGCTCAATTGCCCCTATGGCTTGGGGGTGATATAGAGTGTAGAGAGTTCATTCAAGATCAAGTGGAAGCCTCTGTATAAGATAAGAGGCCCTAATCTTATTTACCTGCTGAGAACACACTGGCCTATTAGATGGGGAATCTGTCCCTGGGCAGGTTTTAGCCTTGGCCAGGGTCTCTAAGGCAAGTCAGCTTTTCTTCGCTGCCCAGCGTTTTCTGATGACAGTGGCAGTCCATGCATGTAGGCTGAGTCTAGGTTGGTGTGTGAATATCCATCCACGAGCCACTCTATCTGCTAAACCCAGGAAGTGGTCAGTTGTACATTTCTTTGCCCTGGAGCAGAGGATGCTTCAGCCTCTGCAGTCAGTTGGCAAGAGCTGTCTGCTCTTTGGTTGTTTTCTCCTCTCAGCATAGGGGCCTTTCTGCTTACCATCCACACATGTATCAAAAGCTCATGAGGAGTAGAACTGAATTTTTTTTTGGTTCAGATGTCTCATTCCCCACAGAACCTTGCTTTATATGTCAGTCCAAGGGTTGTTAGTAGCCAGGTCAAATGGCCAAGCTATTAGCTATGGCCCACGTCACAATTTCTGTGTACCCCACTAAAACAGGCCCTAACTGCAGCAATTCCTGTCATGGTTTGGAGGCAAAAGTTTACAAATGCGTACATTAATACAGCAACATCATCAATACATGTAACAAGGGTTTGTAGGGGCCCCAAAGGGACTTATCCATAGTTACGTTTGGGCAAATGTCTCAATGATGGTAACCTCAGATCCAAAAGTGTTCTTTTTTTTGGTGTCAGGTGTTACAGAGATCACAGCCACATGTACAATGGTATCTAAAAACCCAAGACATACAACTCTTTTCCTTTCTTCATTGAATTTTGATTGTAACTTAAGGCCTTTGCTCCTCCCTGGTGACAGAGGGACCTAGGCTTAATTCTCAGTCTTAATTATTTCTGAAAGTCAGAAGATCTGGACAAAGTTGGCAGAGCCCTCGGTAATTTGTGGAGCCATGCCTCCACCATACCAAGCATGGGTTCAGCCCAGTTGTCTGGTAACATGAGGGTTGGCCCTCCTGTTTTAGTTTTTTCCTTACTATAGCAGCTACAGCTATGTTGCTGTTCAGTTATCTTGGTGGGGGTAGTTATCAGAGGAGTCCAGAGAGGGCCTCCAAGGTCTCTTCAAGGCCATCAACACGAGCTATCCTGAAGGGCTTTTTACTCTTTTTTTTTTTTCCTGCTGTTATAACTCTTGTTTTGCACTGGGTGTTACAGGGTGTTCTCAGAGCCAGTGACCTGCTTAGCCCCTCCAACTATCTCTGGTCTTATTGTTTGAGGGCTTTGAGCAATGGCTAGGGCATTATTCCCTAGCCCTTGAGTCCCGCATCTTTGCAAACCTGCAGCTGGTGTTTCTAGTTGCTCATCCTGTTCACGGACGTGGCTGCTCCACATGTCAGTTGTGGCCACATGCGACTGCCACATATCCCTTTCCAACTGGAACTCCGCCTGCAAAGCTCTTATGCACACTTCAGCAGCTAGCTGAGCTTCGGTGGCCAGCCAAACAGCCTGGAGCAGTGGCTATTCCATGGTGGCTACTGCCCTCCTAGCTTCTTTTCCACACTTATGAAGGTCCACAACTGGGCTATGCCACTTGGCATTTTTAGGATGTCCGCACACTCACACAGCAGTCCACAAGCATCGAGCATACAGGCCAGGCTTCCCTATGTGAAAGCTGCTGACCAACCCGGGATTTCTCCCTCAGAGGCCTCACTCCCACTTGCCATTTCCTTGGTCTCCTGACTGGCACGCCAATTGTCCAGCATTGACCAGTAACATGAAATTTGCCTCCAAAAAGGAGGGTGCCAAGTGACTGAAGAAAGAGGTGGGCAATTCCAAGGTGGCAGAAAAGGAGTTTATTATGCAGATTTACAGACTAGGTGAGTCCTGGGCTGCCGCAGGACCAAAGCAGATCTCCGTGTCCCGCAGTGGGAGGGCAGAGGTTTTACAGTGGCAGTAGACAATAACGGCTACATGTCAGGGACTTACATAAGGATGACTTAGCAAACTGTAGTGAACTAGTGGACCACATGAGGGCACTCATGTTCAGCCTCACAAAACCTGTTTCCCCTTCAGTCCACTCCTTGAGGCCGGCTCCTACAATCTGGCAAGTTTCCCCTCTTGTGCTGTAGCATGAGAGACCCTGTTCCTTCCTTGCCAGGAACAAATATAGAAGTGGGGTTGGCCAGGTGTCATATGGTGCCCACACATGTGCAAGAGACAGAGAAAGTTACTGTGTGCCCAGAGCAGAGGGAAGCTTCTCTGAAAAGGAGAAGGAACCAGGAGAGAGAAGGTGACCCAATTCCCAGCCTGCTTATCAGAGAATGCTCTGGGCCCAAGGCCTTTACTTAGGCAGCCTGGATGGGAGGCATAGAGGCAGACTATTCCCCCAACAATGTTTATGTACTGTCTATGAAAATTTAATTGATTAACTTAAAAATAAACCAATATTTTCAGTATTATTTATTATATATGTGAAAAGATTTTCCTCATGTTATACCAGAGTAGCTTCTTGCTATCTAAACTTGAAGAAAATTCTGTGGTCAGTATATTTAGATAATTTGAAACAATTAATTATCAATGAACCCTTTATTAGAAAAAATGGAAATGATTTTAGATGTTCTCAGCCATCCAGAGTTGCATGGAGAATTCTAACTTTGATTCCTATTCTTTGTAGATATCCTGTCTTTTCTCTCTGGGGGCATTTTGGATTTTCTTGAAGTTCAGAAATTTCTTTGCTTTCTTCATCAATATTGTTTTCTTTTGAATTTTTCTGAAAAAATTAACTCTGGCAAGGTGAAATGAGTCACAGACTCTCCACAAGGAATATCCTTAAGACAAATCACTGTTGGTTAGCTGTATTTTTGGATTGCCAAGTTAGCACTGCAAAGTGAGGGGAAGAAAGGAATTGCTCTGGACATCATGGGAACTCTGTTTTAAGAGGCTGTGGGCCAGTCAAGGGAACCCTGGTATGCAACGGTTAACTGCTTGGCTGCTAACCAAAGGTCAGCGGTTGGAATCCACCAGCCACTCCGAGGGAAGAAGATGTGGCAATCTGCTTCTGTAGAGATTTACAGCCTGGAAAGCCTATGGGGCAGTTCTACTCTGACCTACAGGGTCACTATGAGTCAGAATTTACTCGATGGCAATGAGTTTGGTTTTTCTGTTTTGGTGTCAGTCAAGGTACAGTGCACTCCATATTTTTAAGCAGAAAAGAGTTTCATAGTGAAAATTAGATATTTACAAAATTAGTGGGACGCCTGGACGAGAAGTTAGGGAACTGTCTCTGGGCTTTTGGCTTCAAGATTACACAACTATATCTGCAATCCAGTTGTCAGGAAGCTGGTACCATTAATGTTTTGGCAGCTGTTATTGTTTTGGTTATGGTATATAGCCATCTAACAGCCACGACACTTACATCTCGATGCTAGAACAAGGAGTTTGGTCACTGCATATTGGAGCTCATGCCTGTCAGAGTTTCTTTGTCTGCTGCCACAACTGCAGGAAACTGGCTACTACCTTCCTTCTGCTTTCAAACTTTGAAAGGTAATTTTATAGGCACTACCTAAACCACATCTATAATCATAAAGCTAAGGGAGCCTGAAAAATATAGTTTTTATTCTAGTACAGAAGAAGAGTGGATGGGAATGGATGCCTAGCGCCAATGGACAATATCTAGCACAGTTTTCCCCTTTGTCCACTTAGCATCCATACACACCCTTCTACACGTAAAATTCCCCACAACAATATCAAGAAAAAC
Source organism: Trichechus manatus latirostris (assembly GCF_000243295.1). NCBI lineage: Eukaryota > Metazoa > Chordata > Mammalia > Sirenia > Trichechidae > Trichechus > Trichechus manatus. The sequence continues at coordinate 371,845 of NW_004444178.1, forward strand.
ATGCTACCAACACACTTAAGCCAACTATTCCTCATATAAATGAAAATATTATCTCATTCACCACCACCAGGGCTCCGCAATCATTATAACCATAGTTAATTAACACACGTAAATGAATACTTTTGTCTCTGGTTTTCGGTAGTGACTGCAGTAAACGTCCCTTTGTGGAAAGTTTATTCTGAGTAAATTCTTTAAAAACAAAAACTAGAAACCAAAATCTGCCTCCCCTGACTTTGGGCTGAGGGCAGGGCTAGTGGCGGAGAAGGCGGGGCCGCACTGATTTGTGGGCGGAGCCGCAGAGTCTGGGAGGGCAGTTTCCTTGTGCTCGGCACGACTCGGCTCCCCTTGGCTCCGCTCGGATCCGTTCGGCTCAGGCTCTGGCAGGCAGCGTTCAATCTGGCGCACGCGCTGTCAACTCCTACCGCTCTCAGGGCCCCGCTCTGTCTCCTGTTTTTACTTCCTTCTGTTTAGAGCTGTATCCGGGTCGTTGCTTTACCTATTGTCTCAGGCAACCGGCCTCAGACTGTGCAAATTCTGGGTCTTTTGTTGTTTCTGATGCAGGCTAATAAAGTTTTTCTTTCTTTTATTTTTTTCTTCCAGTTTTAACGGGGGAAATTAACACCCCGGGGCCACCGGGTTAGTCGCGCTGCCTGGGCCAGGGGGCGCCTCTGGCCGGGGTACGCCGTGGGAAGGGGCGCGAGCGGCCAGGGCTGGTTTTGCGAGGACTCCAGGCGGGAGGGGAGCCGCGGGGCTGCGTTGGCTGCGCCCCGGCCGGATCGGCGGCGTCGCCGATTTTAAATAGCATCCTTCGGATTTGCCTCCGCATCCCCACTACCTGATCTTGGCGCTGCCTGGGCTCCCGCATCCTCTCCCTAGGTCTCTTCCAAACGATCACCTCACGGATTCCTTAGTAAGTGTGTCCGAGGCCTCTGAGGGGAGAGGTCCATTTCAGCCCTCCTAAATAACAGGAGGAGCCGGGCGGGAGGGGGTCTTGCGGGGACCCTTCGTGGGTGGTACCCCTCCAGGGTCTGCGGGAGTGAATACGGCTTCTTTTATTCTTTGGGCTTTGCGTCTTTCTTTCTATTGACTGTTAGGTGTCTAAATGAAGGATTGCGAGCAAGTCGCAGAAACACCTCCACAAGAGGGGAAATAGAGGGTCAGCTTCGATTTTGGCCCGTTTGGGTTTGCGTTAAGGAGCCCTAGTGGCGCAGTGGTTAAAGCGCTGGCTGCCAACTGACAGGCTAACGGAAGGTCGGTGGTTGGAACCCACCAGCTGCTTTGCGGGAGAAAGATGTGGCAGTCGGTTTAGTAAAGATTACAGCCTTGGAGACCCTATGGGGGCAGTTCTACTCTGTCCTATAGGGTCACTATGAGTCCGAAAGGACTGGATGGCAACTTTTTTTTTTTTAGGGTGGGCGGGTTTGCGTTGGTTGCGCCCGGGAGCTGGAGCTGCCCATGAAGCTTCCCAGCCTTTCCCGGACGCGTACTCACCCCAAACACCCCCAACTACCAGACAGCTTTTGCTGAGAACTGAATTAGACAAAGATTTCCTGTGCAACGGCTTCTTATCTTCCCTCAGCACCATGGGTCCCCCTGTGCTTGGTGTGATTATGAATGACGATGTAATGTTTTTCTCTTAACAGTGGATCGCAGCTCCAAGAGGAGGCAGGTGAAGCCTTTGGCGGCTTCTCTGCTAGAAGCTCTCGATTATGATAGTTCAGATGACAGTGATTTTAAAGTTGGAGATGCTTCAGGTAAATGTTTCCTTCTCTCTTCCCTTTTTCCAGCTTTCTTGAGTTGGGCTTATTTTAAGACTTTTTTCTTTTTTTAAGAATCAGTTTTGGTTAAATACCAATTTAAAGTTAAAGCATATAAACATTTTTTTGTCCATTTGATTTCCCATATTTCCTCAAGATCCTATCACTAGGTCCTGTCATTGCTTATTTTTGTTGCTATTTATTCAGAGGTAATTAGCAAGCAGGAAGGGACTTATTCCAAAGATGCAAAAGTATTTTCTGTGTTTTACACCTTAAAATATACTTATGCATATTTCATGGATAGAAAAAAAAAAGCCAAGAGATATCCAGAAGTAGAATAATATCCGGAGAGTAATGTAGGCCATAAACAGGATTCTTCTCTTTTTAAATCACTTGGTACCCCCATCCATGGGAGTTTTGTTTTTTGTCTTTAACTAGAATAAAAATGGTAACTTTAAGTTATAGTAGGTGCTGCACCTTGTGGTTTGGGCCTTTCAAAAATCTCAGGCATAAAGCATGCGTGCTTCCTCATCGTATTTTATGATTTTAATAATAATTATTTTTTAAAAGGTAATAAGCCATGTATAAAATTGGAAAATATACAAAAGTATGATTCTCTTTTGTAGCTTCTTTTCAGTGCATAACTTTTAATTGAAAGAATCTGAAAAATACAAAATTATGTTTAAATATTTTATGTGAAAAATACTAATAAACACACATGAGAAATGAAAATTACCTGTCATTCTGTCCCTTTGATGGAAGCTTAAATAAAGTGAGAAATTAAAGTCCTTCCAATGTCATCCTTTTACCAGTTTTTAAATATCCTTCCAGAAAGTTTGCTAGACTTAGCTTTCCTTCCTTCTGGTTTTTCCATGTGAGGGATGGTAGGAAGAAATGAAATTAGATTATCCTATGTTACTTTTATTACTTTCAATAACATTAACAAACAATATTTGCATTGTGCTTTACTGAGAATTTTTCTTTTTAGTACTCTCATTTATTTTTTCAATAACTCAGTGAAGGAGATATTTTACAGATTAAAGAACAGGCTACTGAGCTTAAAGAACTTGCATGAGGTCACTCAGGTGGTAGTAGATCTAATTCATGTCTTTTGACTCCAAAATACTTTGACTGTTCAGTTCCAAGAAGAGATAGATGTTGTCATGGATTGAATTGTGTCCCCCCAAATTTGTGTCAATTGGCTAGACCATAATTCCCAGTATTATGTGGTTGTCCACCATTTTGTGATCTGATGTGATTTGCCTATGTGTTGTAAATCCTAATCTCTGCCTGTGGTTAATGAGGCAAGATTAGGTTATGTTAAAGAGGATTAAGGTGGGATGTAACACCCTTTCTTAGGCCACAACCCTGATCAGATGTAAGGAGAGTTTCCCTGGAGTGTGGCCTGCATCACCTTTTATTAGAGATAAAAGGAGAGAGAAGCAAGCAGAGAGATGGGGACCACCTACCACCAAGACAGCAGAGCCGGGAGCAGAGCATGTGTTTTGGACCTGGGGTCTCTACACTGAGAAGCTCCTAGACCAGGGGATGGATGATGACAAGACCTTCTCCCAGAGCTGATAGAAAGAGAAAGCCTTCCCCTGGAGCTGCCGCCTTGAATTCGGACTTCTAGCCTTCTAGACTGTGAGAGAATAAATTTCTGTTTGTTAAAGCCATCCACTTGTGGTATTTCTGTTATAATAGCACTGAATAACTAAGAATTTGGTACTGGGAGTGGGGTGCTGCTCTAACAGATACCTAAAATGTGGAAGTGGTTTTGGAATTGGGTAATGGGTAGAGGCTGGAAGAGTTTTAAGGTGCCTAATAGTAAAAGCCTAGATTGCCTTGAAGAGACTGTTGGTGGAATTATGGACATCAAAGGCAATTCTGGTGAGGGCTCAGAAGGAACTGAGGAGAGCTGTAACACCAGAGATGGCACAGACGATGAGAAGCAGCAGCAGAGAAATGGCAGCAGCAGAACTAGGAGACCACTGTGAGAGTTTGAAAGCCAACTCACAGAGTGAGAAAGCTGAGTGCCTTTGTGCAGGAGGCTTCCTGTGGAGTGGGGTGCCTCCAGGCACTTATTGGTAGAGCTAGAGAGCTTTGGAACACTTGCTGAGGAGGGCAGACGCCTGGCCGACCCAAGAGCCCAAGGGGCCAAGTATCCAGGAAGCAGAAGCTGAAGAGACAAGGAACACAGAAAGCAGAGCTCCCTGAGTCTCAAAGGGTAGGGCCATGACCTCTAGGGTCTTAAAGGGTAGAGCCATGGTCTCTGGGGTTTCAAAGGGTGGGGCCATAGCCTTTAGCTATCAGAGAGTCAGATCTTCACCAACTCAGTTCTGAAGTGTGGGGCAGCTTTTCACGAGCGCCAGCGGGATGGGGCCAGATCTGCTGCCCAAAGTTGAGGGGATGGGGCTGCCATGTCAGAGGGGCAGAAGAATGGGACCTTCTGGGGCTGAGGGAGTGGGGTCACCAACTCAGACAGACTAGGACAGAGTAGAACTGCCCCATAGAGTTTCCAAGGAGCGGCTGGTGGATTTGAACTGCCACCCTTTTTGTTAGCAACTGAACTCTTAACCACTGTACCACCAGGGGTCCAACTAGGAGAATGGGGCCACCCAAGTGTGAGGGAGCAGAGTTGCTGTTCCAGTAGGCCTGGAAGGTGGAGCTGAAGCCCAGGACCGAGGGGCCTCCACCCACAATCCAGAGAGTGTGGCCAACACCCAGACTCTGGAGGACAAGGCCATTGCCTAGATCTAGTCTCAGAGAACAGAGGATATTATTTTCAAGCCTTGAGAACTAATGTAAATTATTCTGCTGGATTTCTGACTTGCTTGGTCCTGTTGTGCACTCTTTCCCTCCAATTTCTCCCATTTGTAATGGAAATGTCTAACTTGTGCCTGTTCTACCATTGTACTTTGGAAGCAGATAAATTGAATTTTGCCCCAGGATGGAATTTGGACTTGGAGGTGATTTAAAACTTTTGTTATGATATGATGGGGTGACTGTATTTTATATGGGGCAAGGATGTGAATTTTGGGGGGCCAAAGGGTGGAATGTCGTAGGTTGAATTGTATCCCCCCAAAATTTGTGTCAATTTGGCTAGATCATGATTCCCAGTATTATGTGGTTGTCCACCATTTTGTGATTCATGTGATTTTCCTATGTGTTGTAAATCCTAATCTCTGCCTGTGGTTAATGAGGCAAGATTAAGTTATGTTAAAGAGGATTAGGGTGGGATACAACACCCTTACTCAGGTCACAGCTCTGATCAGATGTAAGGGGAATTTCCCTGGAGTGTGGCCTGCATCAGCATTTATCTTATAAGAGATGAAAGGAGAGAGAAGCAAGCAGAGAGATGGGAACCTCCTACTACTAAGAAAGCAGAGCCCGAAGTAGAGCATGTCCTTTGGACCTGGGGTCCCTGCACTGAGAGGCTTCTAGACCAGGAAGATTGATGACAAGGATCTTCCTCCAGAGCTGATAGAGAGAGAAAGCCTTCCCCTGGAGCTAGTGCCCTGAATTCAGACTTCTAGCCTCCTAGACTGTGAGAGAGTAAATTTCTGTTTGTTAAAGCCATCTGCTTGTGGTATTTCTGTTATAGAAACAATAGATAACTAAGACTGATGTACATGAATATTGTGGTTACCTGATTTAGTTCCTCTTAGCAATCAGAAGTTGATAAGTTTAAGTGCTTTTTAATCTTTGCTTCCTAGCTCTTAAATTCTTCTCCCATTTAGTCTCTTCACTGATATCTGGTAATTTACAAAGAAGGGAAAGACAAGGTTGGGAAAGGAGATAAAATTTAAAACTGTCTTCTTAGTTCTCTTGATGAAACTTTGACAGACAAATATATTCTTTTTGGTTAGAATGCAGTTTTTGGTTTATGGTAGATATTATTGTAGAAGTTGCAAACTGAGACAGTAATAGTTGAGTCTCAGAGGACGAATTCAAGTACTATTATGGGAAAAACACCAAAGCTTATTTCTGTAAGTATTCTGTATAATTATTTTTGTCACAGTAAATCCTGAGTTTGTAGATAATGTTTTTCTTATTTGTTGAGATGGTATCATTCACAGGTATCACTGTCCTTTACAAGGAGTAAAACAATCTAGTGACAGAAAGATAAACTACCTTCTCATAACAATTTATGGCATCATGTTAAGGAGAGATTCCTGACCTTAATAAATGCTAATCAGAATTGACGGGAATTATCTATCATTTGTTAAAGCTGTTAGGCTGATGATTTTTTTTTTTTTTTTAATTAGAATTTGAGTGTTTTTAGGAATGATACATATACTTTCTGTCCCCTCTTGCCATATCTAGTCTGCTGCACCAGGCCTTTGCCTCTTTGCTCCATAGAGGGCTTAAATTTGTGACTTAAGGTCATTGTTGCACATTATTTATTTATTTTAATTACCCATTACCTTATTTAATTTGGAGCCCTGGTGGTGCAGTGGTTAAGTGTTCGCTGCTGTCCAAAAGGCTGGCAGTTCGAATCCACCAGCTGCTCCTTGGAAACCCTGTGGGGCACTTCTACTGGGTCCTATAGGGTTGCTATGAGTTGGAATCGACTTGACAGCAATGGATTTGGTTTGGTTTGTAGTTCTTGATACATTAATACAAATGACAATTTAGTAGAAAATTATTTCATTTAAAATAATTAACAGTTAACAGAAACTGAATCACATCTTTTACTATTGCTTCATAGGGTATTGGTGCCTTCCTGTAGCTAAGATGTTGGCTTAGTCTAGATTACTGATGGTTTCTGTTTGAATGTTTTCTCTTCTTTACCTGAGATAGTATGTTTAGTTGGATTTTACAGAAAATAAGACATTAGACATATTACTGGTTTTCAAATATATGGAGGTTGTGAAAACCTAAGCCTTCTTATGGAGAGATTAAACTGGAGATGGAGAAATAGTAGCTGAACTTCTGTCATGACCATAGCTTCTTGCAAAACATGCTCTAGAAGTGACTTATTGACTTTCTTAAACTTAATGGCCAAATGGTTAGATTGATAAGCCTCAATTTTTGTTAACTGGATTCTGTGCAACAATTTCTTCTGATCTTCCCCTTAAAATTTGAAATTCTGGCTATAAAACGTTTATATTTCTGTTTGGTTTTAATAATACAGAAAACACTGAAAGGTTATTATATTCAACAGCCTTGCGGATAAATAATTTTGTTCACATACTTTTCAAATGACAAAATAGGAAAAAGTCAACATTGCTGAAAAATGACCTGCCAATAAGATTGGCAAGTGATTATTAATAAAGATAGTAATTATAAGACTACCTTTAGAAAATTAAGAAACTGAAAATAGCTTATCTTTTATCCCTAAAGTGAAAGCAGAGCTATATTTCACATTTTTGAATGAAACCAGTCAATAAATATATTTTAAAGTTGATAAGTCCAGAAATGGGGTGTTAGTATATTAGAATTATGGTGATAACCACCAGAAGAACCATATATAGAAATATTAGGTGGAACCATATGAAAGTACCAGTTTTGTAGGTCTGAAATAATAGAATATTGGCAATTTCATTTTCATCCTAGTTAAAGTGATTATATATGAGATTTAGACATAGGGTTGAGGATAGTGTAGGATACTTATGTATAATGATATGCTGTATAAATTGAATGCTTTTAAATATGTGTGCATGTATTACTTTTATTAAACAGAACAAACTAGCAATGCCATGCCCTCCCTTCCCCCCTGCCCAAAAAAAAGGAAAAGGTTCGCTTTAGACCTCGAGCAATGGTTAGTTTACTTAGGTTACATTACCAGAAAATTATTTAGCTGGAAGAAGAGTCAGAGACTTTTTTGTGCTTAATCTGACTTTGGATGAGTGGATCAAGATATGTTCATTGACCATCTGTAGTTTTCCATATCACTTTGCTAGGTGTTTTGGTGAATTCACAAGGCAATAATGACAATGATAATAATAATAGAATAGTTAAAAAAAATAAGGGATATGAAGTTGACAAAAAGAGGTCAAACGTAGTTAAACCAAGTAATCAGAATGGACGTTAATTAGTTTTAATTGCTTGGCAGGAACATTGTCTTTAAGGTCAAGTAAACTAAAGAACTATAATAGAAGAAATGAGATAATTTTTAAATTGATTAACAGAATGAGACAGAAATATATTTAAAAGTTCTTACTCAGATGAATGTGAGTATATAAGGCTAGAAATTATAAGGTTGATTAAAAAGAGTATTTAAGATTTGAGCTACTGTATTCTGTCTCAGGAATGACTTGTTAAAAGGATTTTTTTTGACTGACCTCAAAAGATTAAGAGGTTTATGAGAATCTGGAACATTGAAATAAAAGGTCTGATTTTTTTAAATGGTAAAAAAAAAAAAAATAAGGATAAATCATACAAGGAATGATTGATTGTTATATCACTTGTTTAGTTCACACCTTCAGAGGAGATGGGACTACTTTAGACTGGATTGATCTAGAAAAAAATTCATTGAGGAAATAAGAGTTGAACTATGAACTGAAAGAGATAAAACATTTAGATAAATAACAGTCTAGGTGGGGGAAACTTTAAGTGTACAGGTGTGGAGACAGAAAAATGTCATGTATATTTGGAGAACGGAATTGGGTAAAAGAATAGTAGAAGAGATAAACTTGAGAAAATAGAATGAGGCCAAATTGAAGCCTTATATACTAGACCTGGGTTTCTCAACCTTGGCACTGTTGACATTTTGTGTTGCATAGTTTTTTGTTGTTGGGAGCTGCCCTGTGCATTGTGGGATGTTGAACAGCATTCCTAGCCTCTGCCTACTAGATGCCAATAGCAGCCCCACCCCACCACCTTTGTGGCAACCATTGTCCCCTGGGGAGTTGTCCCTACTTGAGAACCACTTGTCTATATTTACCCAGAAAACCCAACCTGACACAGCTGGAACTAGAGTCAGATGTACAGGATAAGTTGACAAGACTTGTTGACTGGTTAGTTATTTTAAGAGATGAGTAGGATGAGTCAAAGACGGCCCTAAGATGATAACTTTGAATAACCAGTAGACTGGTGATCTGTCTATTATTTATTATGTCTATTTATAGTACTAATCACTGTTGCACTAGAACAATGAACCGAATATTTAAAGTTGATGAAATTGTTGGAAAAAGATGATTATATTGCAAAGTTAATATAAAACTGTGAATTAAATCTTATTGATATTATTATTGTTTAATACTTACCATGGGGAAAACTTAAGCATTGATTATAATAGTATTGATGGTTGATATTGATTAAATTATTTTGATTTTATTATTTAATATTGTGAAGGGATTCTTGAAGGTTGGTTTTTTTAATTCTATAAGTAAATTCTTGTATCGAGTGGTTAGTTGAAATAGCTATTGTAGAGAGATTTTCATATATTGTACCTTTTGAGGAAGTTTTTTTTGCCTTTTGCTTAACTCAATGGGAAGTAGAGATTCCAATTAAAAAATATTTTTAATGTCAACAAGTTTATTGTAGACTTGAAATTAACTCTGTTGTTATGCCTAAGATAGCTTTATTTGAAGTGGCTGGCCCATTAGTCTGATCTTTTCCTTTTTTTTAGGGTGTAGGAGTGAAGGATTTGGAACATGGCACAGAATCATCCTTTGAGTTTGTAGTAATAGGAAATTTTTTCTTTGCAGCCTATAAAAGTTATAATTATGGACAGCCAAGGACCCTGATTTTTCTTATATTATTGAGCTGTGTTTCTAAATAAATATTGTTTATCTTTATCCTTGAAGTGCACATGTACCAAAAGAAGGGCTGACTAATCAGATCAAGTATTTTTCAGAGATCAAAGAAGGATAAGATTTGGTAGATTCCTGATACTTGCAGTTTGATTATGGCTAATATAGTATGTTTGGAGAATGAAGGGTTGGGTAAACTCCTAGGGTTTGGATTTGTGGGAATATTTCACATTCTTCTATTGATAAGTAATTATTTTAAAGTGTTTACTTTTTTTTTTAAACTGCTTTTTATTCAGGCATGATTACAAAACAAAAACAGAATCAAAGAGTATCAATTTGTATCTCCTTTTAAAAATAATTAATTAATAGGCACTGGCAAACAAAACCACAAAAATCCCTGACATTCTGTAAAACTTACCAAACTATAGCAAAGTTGGGTTGGCCTCAATTTAAATCAGGTACCCACATTTCTGCCAGTTTACTTTTGTATCTATCATTAAATTTTCAGTGTTAAAAAAGATTTCTAGAAGGTCTGTTCAGAAGTAAGTACCTTTTCTTTTTATGCTCATTTCCCAATTAATTATGGCATTCCTTGTAAGGTGTTTTAACTTTTTTAGTCAGTGTGTGTAAGACAGTCTTCTTTGCCTTAGAAGTGCTTAGTCAACTCTGCTTATTATTTATTAGGTCCTCATATTAAAATTGGAGTCCCTGGATGGTGCAAACAGTTGATATGCTTGGCTGCTAACCAAAAGATTATAGATTCGAATCCACCCAGAGGTGCCTTGGAAGAAGAAAGCCCTGATGATCTACTTCCAAAAAATTAGCCATTGAAAACCTTATGGAGAACAGTTCTACTCTGACACCCATGGGGTTGCCATGAGTCGAGTTGACTCAATGGCAACTGGTTTATATTAAAATTACTTTCATATATAAGATTTTTATATATTATACTATATATAACATGCTGTTGTTGTTGTTATTAGGTGCTGTCAAGTTGGTTCTGACTCATAATGACCCTGTGTACAACAGAATGAAACACTACCAAGTCTTTGCCATCCTCAGAGTTGTTGCTATGTTTAAGCCCACTGTTGTAGCCACTGTGTCAGTCCATGTCATTGACAGTCTTCCTCTTTGTCACTGACCTACTTTACTGAGCATTATGTCCTTCTCCAGGGACAGGTCCCTCCTGGTAACTCATCCAGAGTACATGAGACTAAGTCTTGCCATCCTTGCTTCTAAGGAGCATTCTGGCTGTATTTCTTCCAAGGCAGACTTGTTTGTTCTTTTGGCAGTCCATGTTATATTCAGTATTCTTCACCAACACCATAATTCAAAGTCATCAATTCTTCAGTCTTCCTTGTTCATTGTCCAGCTTTCCCATGCATATGAGGCGATTGAAAATACTCTGGCTTGGGTCAGGCACACATTAGTCCTTAAAGTGACATCTTTGCTTTTTAACACTTTAAAGAGGTCTTTTGCAGCAGGTTTGCCCAATGCAATGTGTCTTTTGATTTCTTGACTGCTGCTTCCATGGGCATTGATTGTGGATCCGAGTGAAATGAAATCCTTGACAACTTTGATATTTTCTCCATTTACCATGATTTTGCTTATTGGTCCAGTTGTGAGGATTTTTGTTTTCTTTGTATTGGGGTACAGTCCATACTGAAGACTGTAGTCTTTGATCTTCATCAGTAAGTGCTTCAAGTCCTTTTCGCTTTCAGCAAGCAGGGTTGCGTCATCTGCATAACACAGGTTGTTAATGAGTCTTTCTCCAATCCTGATGTCCCGTTCTTCATATAGTCCATCTTCTTGGATTATATGCTCAACATACTGTTGTATGGTGAAAAGGTACAACTCTGATGCACACCTTTCCTGATTTTAAACCACGCGGTATGCTGTTCTTCTGTTTGAAGGACTACCTCTTGGTCTATGTACAGGTTCTGCATGAAAACAATTAAGTGTTTTGGAATTCCCATTCTTTACAATGTTATCCATAATTTGTTATGATCCACACAGTTGAATGCCTTTACATAGTTAGCAAAACACAGGTAAACATTCTTCTGGTATTCTCTACTTTCATCCAAGATTTGTCTGATATCAAAAATAATATCCCTCGTTCCATGTTCTAGTCTGAAACCAACTTGAATTTCTGGAAGTTCCCTGTCGATATACTGCTGCAACAATTTTTGAATTACTTTCAGCAAGATTTTACTTGTGTGTAATATTAAAATTTTTTTTTGATAATTTCCACATTCTGTTGGATCACCTGTCTTTGGGATGGGCACAAATATGGATCTCTTCCATTAGCTTGGCTGGGTAGCTGTCTTCCAAATTACTTGACATAGGCTAGTGAGCACCTCTAGTGTTGCATCTGATTGTTGAAACCTCTCAGTTGGTGAGCCCTCGATTCCTGGAGCCTTGTTTTTCGCCAATGCCTTCATTGCAGCCTAGACTTCTTCCTTCAGTATGATTTGTTCTTGATCATATGCTACCTCCTGAAATGGTTGAATATCGACTGGTTCTCTTTGATACAGTGACTCTGTATTCCTTCCATTTTCTTTTGATGCCTCCTGCGCTGGTAAATATTCTGCCCATGTTGTTGTTGTTGTTATATGTCCTTGAGTCGGTTCCGACACATAGCGTCCCTATAGGACAGAATAGAAAGGCCCCATAGCGTTTCCAAGGAGCGGCTGGTGAATTTGAACTGCTGACCTTTTGGTTAGCAGCCAAGCTCTTAAGCACTGTGCCACCAGGACTCCATTTTTGCCCATAGATTTCTTCAATTTTGCAACTCGAAGCTTGAATTTTTTCTTCAGTTGTTTCAGCTTGAGAAATGCCGAGTGTGTTCTTTCCTTTTGGCTGTCTAACTCCAAGTCTTTACACGTTTCGTTATAATACTTTACTTTGTCTTTTTGAGCCACCCTTTGAAATGTTCTGCTCAGCTCTTTTATTTCATCATTTCTTCCATTCACTTTAGCTACTCTCTGTTCTAGAGCAAGTTTCAGAGTTTCCCCTGACATCCATTTTAGTCTTTTCTTTCTTTCCTGGCTTTTTATGACCTTTTGCTTTCATCATGTATGATCTTCTTGATGTCATCCCACATCTTGTCTGGTCATCAGTCATTAGTGTTCAGTGCGTCAAATCTATTCTTGAGACGGTCTCTAAATTCAGGTATGATATGCTCAAGGCTGTACTTTGGCTCTTCTGGACTTGTTCTCATTTCCTTCAGCTTCAGCTTTAACTTGCATATGAGCAATGGATGGTCTGTTCCACAGTCGGCCCCTGACCTTGTTCTGACTGATGATATTGAGCTATTCCATTGTCTCTTTCCACAGATGTAGTCTGTTTGATTCCTTTGTGTTCCATCTACTGAAGTCCACGTTTATAGTCGCCGTTTATGTTATTGTAAAAGGTATTTGCCATGAAAAAGTCGTTGGTCTTGCAAAATTCTATCATGCGATCTCCGGCGTCATTTCTATCACCAAGGCCATATTTTTCAACTACCAATCCTTCTTCTTTGTTTCCAGTTTTTGCATTCCAATCACCAGTAATTATCAATGCATCTCGATTGCACATTTGATCAATTTCAGACTGCAGAAGTTGGTAAAAATCTTCTATTTCTTCATCTTTAGCAATAGCGGTTGGTGTGTAAATTTGAATAATAGTTGTATTAACTGGTCTTCCTTGTAGGCATCTGGATATTATTTTGTCACTGACAGTGTTGTACTTCAGGATAGATTTTGAAATGTTCTTTGTGATGATGAATGTGACACCGTTCCTCTTCAATTTGTCATTCCCAGTGTAGTAGGCCATATGATTGTCTGATTCATAATGGCCAATACCAGTTCATTTCAGCTTACTAATGCCTAGGATATTGATATTTATGCCTTCCATTTCATTTTTGATGACTTCTGATTTTCTAAGATTCATACTTTGCACATTACATGTTCTGATTATTAATGGATGTTTGCAGCTGTTTCTTCTCATTTTAAATCATGCTACCTCAGCAAATGAAGGTCCTGAAAGCTTTACTCTGTCCACATCATTAAGGTTGACTCTACTTTGAGGAGGCGGCTCTTCCCCAGTCGTATCTTGACTGCCTTCCAACTTGAGGGGCTCATCTTCTGACACTATATTAGACAGTGTTCCGCTGCTATCCATAAGGCTTCCATTGGTTGGTTTTTTAAGAAATAGGTCACCAGGTCTTTCTTCCTAGTCTGTCTTAGTCTGGAAGCTCCACTGAAACCTGTACACCCTGGGTGACCCTACTGCTGTTTGAAATACTGGTTGCAAAGCTTTCAGCATCACAACAACATGGAAGCCAACACAGTTTGACAAACTGACAGACGAGTGGTGGATATAAAGTATAGTACATAAAGCAAAACCAAACTAAACCTATTGCTGTCAAGTTGATTCTGACTCATAGCAACCCTATAGGACAGAGTAGAACTGCCTCATAGGGTTTTCAAGGAGCAGCTGGTGGATTCGAACTGCTGACTTTTTGGTTAGCAGCCCAACACTTAACCACTGCTCCACCAGGGCTCTGTTTATTTTATAACAAGTATATAATACGTTGTATATGTTTGTTATACATACAAATCATAAATACGTTATATCTAAAAAATATTTTTTTACAGGAAATGGTTTTTTTGGCGTGACAGTTTAATTCTGAATAGTTTAAAAAAGAAAAAGCTTTTTGTAATGATTTGTAGAGCTGTTGGACTGAAAAGAACAGAAGTCATCTGTTTGTCAGTGATATGCGTCCACAATGTCTTTTCAAAATTCAAGGAGCTTCCAAATCCATAATTTCTTTCCTAATTTTGGCATTAACTTATTATTTTTTGTAAATTTTTTATTTTGATGAAAATATAGTCAGCCAAGAATATATCATTTCAACAATTTCTATATGTACAATTCAGTAACGTTGGTTACGTTCTTCAAGTGGTGCTACCAGTCATCACGTTGTGCTACCTTTTCCAAATTATTTCACTACCATTATTTTAAACTCACCAAACTTCCCATCCATCCTTTTGAGTTGGCTCAAACTTATTTGATGGCAAAAATGACTGAAAATAATAGACATTTGTTTTAATATTTGTTTTTTAATATTATTTATTTTGTTGTTGTTGAGAATATACACAGCAAAATGTACTATTTATAATTCACCAGTTTCCACATGTTCAATTCGGTGACATTGATTACGTTCTTCAAGTAGTGCGAGCATTCTTACCTTCCTTTTCTGAGTTGTTCCTCCCCCATTAACATAAACTCACTTTATCTTGAGCCACCTATCCAGTTTTTCGAGTTGCTATGATCCCGTATAGATAGTTCTTAAAAGAGCCTAATGCTCAAGGCTGACATTTTTTACTAGTTAAGCTAAACTATTGTTTGATTTTAAGAAGACATCAGGGAATATTTTCAGTTTAAGGTTTAAAGATTATCTCAGGATAATAGTTTGGGGGTTTATCAAGCCTCCATAGCTCCAGAAAAGTCTAGATTCCATGAGAGTTTGAAGTTCTGTTCTGTATTTTCTCCCTTTTGATCAAAGATTCTTCTATAGAATCTTTGACCAAAATGTTCAATAGTGATAGCCAAGCACCATCCAGTTCTGGTCTCATGGCAAACGAGGCAGTTCATGGAGGCAATTAGACCCATGCCCTGGTTGTGCAGTGGTTAAGTGTTCGGCTGCTAACCTAAAGATTGGCAGTTTGAACCCACCAACTACTCTGTGGGAAAAAGTTGTGGCAGTCTGCTTCCATAAAGATTACAGCCTTGGAAACCCTCTAGGGCAGTTCTTTTTTGGCATATAGGGTAACTATAAGTTGGAATTGACTCAGTGGCAATGTTTTTTTTTTTTTCTGTTATAAATAGAAATAATGTGTTTGATTATTAGAGTAGTGCTATAGACCTCACTGGGGGTGTTAGGGTAATGTATGGTGCATACACCATGCTACCTTTCTCAAAGCTGAAAAATTCCAAATTCTGAAATACATCTGCTGTAAAAATTTTAGATAAGGGAGTATGGACCTGCGTGATACTTCTCTTGTGTCCTGTGCCAGATTGTTTAGGATGAGAGTGTTCTTTTTAGAATAGTCTTGAGTAAGCTATGAATGCCTGCATGATAATCATGAGATTGAGAATTATGATTTTATTGGTCCAGGATACTAATTACAGGCAATTTTCTCTGCCTTTAATGCCCAGTAAACTATTTTCCTCTTATAGTTAATTATAGGCTAGTTTGAGTTAATAGAAACTAAACGATGTGGAAATGCTTTTTTCACCTTTTTATTACTACCTTTTCTGAAGTATAGGTACAAAAATTTTTATCCTTCAGATTTTATTATTGGCATTTGGCGAAGACTTGACTATGACTGTTTTCTGTTCCTGCTCACCCTCTTTTTCCCCTCCCTGCTCTTCAACCCCACCCACACACACACCCTGATATTTTAGATTTTTATTTATTTGACTGGTAATAAGGAAGATCAGAAGGTTGAGTAAAGTTGGCGTAAAGGAACTGGGTTGCCCTAGGCAGAAATAGAAGAAATTTGATAAAAAGCTTTTAGCCCTGCATGAGCTCTTCAGTTTTCTTAGCCCATCTTTTTAGTAACTTCTGTGGGCTGCTCATTTCCAAGATGGATTCATTTTTGCAATTCATCAATTCATTCCATTCTTGGGTCTACAGACATTACTACCAAAAATTTTTGGAAGTTTAGGTAACTCTTCATTTGATGATATGGACAGTATCCTAATAATCTAGAAAATTAATAACTTATCTTGAAACTTCCATTTCCTATGGCATTGCTGTTGTCTCATTTCACTTGTATACTTGGTGTTTCTAAAATTCCTGTGGTATGTTAGGGATGTGGTGAAAGTTGATTGTCATAAATATCTATGCTCATTTTTGCTTGGTGAAGAGTGGAATAAATAAGTTTTTTGGGCCAGATTTTTTCTTGTTCCGGATATGAATCTTTTCAATATTTGTAAATCCAGATAGTTTATAAAAGGATGATGTAAGGGAAGGAGAAATTAGTCTATATTGTATTATCATTAAGTTAAAAATAAGTGCCCAATTTAGAAAATAAGCATATTTACTTTTAGGAAAAAATTACCTCTATGGTACCAAATATAATTTGAGCAATATGACACAAAATGCTGCTCCTCTTTTTAAAGCTTATTTTAATTTAGAATTATACATATATTCATCTTCATTACGGCTATATTGAACTAAAACCATTACACCAACTTCATTGATTTATTATTTAATCTGGTTGGGAATGTCTACCATTATTTGACCTAAATTTGTTCATATTATTTTGCAAGTTATTCACAAATTTTGGTGGTTTCATTTGTGTCAGTGTGTTGTGTGTGTGTGTGTATGTATATACATATGTGTGGTTTTTTTTCTCATATTTTCAACAGATTCTGAAGGGAGTGGTAATGGAAGTGAAGATCCATCAAAGGACAGTGGAGAAGGCTCCTGTAGTGATTCTGAAGAAAATATTTTAGAAGAAGAACTGAATGAAGATATTAAAGTAAAAGAAGAACAAATTAAAAATTCTGCAGAGGAAGAAATACTGTCATCAGAAAAACAGTTAATTAAAATTGAAAAAAAGGAGGAAGAAGAGAATGGAGAAAGACCTAGAAAGAAAAAGGAGAAGGAGAAGGATAAAGAAAAGGGAAAAGAGAAGGAGAAAGAAAAAGAGAAAGAGAGAGAAAAGGAAAAAGAAAAAGCAACAGTGTCCGATAATGTGGCAGCGTCTACTACTGCCACGACCCCTGCCATGAGTCCTCATGCCGTTAATGCATCCCCTTCTGTCCCCAGTACGACAAACACTACAGAGGAGCAAGTTAGTGAGCCAAAAAAGTGGAACCTTCGTCGAAACCGACCACTGTTGGATTTTGTATCCATGGAAGAGCTTAATGACATGGATGACTATGACAGTGAGGATGACAATGATTGGCGACCTACTGTAGTAAAGAGAAAGGGAAGATCTGCCTCACAGAAAGAGGGAAGTGATGGAGACAATGAGGATGATGAAGATGAGGGAAGTGGGAGTGATGAGGATGAGAATGATGAAGGCAATGACGAAGATCATAGCAGCCCTGCCAGTGAAGGGGTTTGCAAGAAGAAGAAGAGTAAAGTTCTTAGCAGAAACAGTGCTGATGATGAAGAACTGACCAATGATAGCCTGACACTATCTCAAAGCAAGAGTAATGAGGTAGATCAACCCAATTTCTATGATATCTGTCTGTCTGGGGAAAAGGGAATTCTTCTCTAAATCACTCTAATAGTTATGTGGCTTCCTTGAAATCCTATTTTTAGGCAGCTGTGGGAATGAATGAGAGCCCTAACTGTAACATTTATTCATTTGGCCAGCAAGCCTTTTTTAAGCATCTACTATTTGTCACCGTTCTCAAGGAGCTCACAATCACCGTCCTCAAGGAGCTCACAGTCTATATATTTAGGGAAATTAGAGAAATGCTTTTATATCCATACACTTGGAAAATGATAGAATTTTCCATTCTCCTTTTCATCCTCTCATCCCATTGTTCATAGGACTGCTGAATGGTGCTGAGTGGATTATGGAAACAAAAGACACCTTTCTTTCAACTTAATTATGCCCTATCCACATAAAAATTCAGAGTTTGAATGTAATTTAGAGTAGAGTAACAATTTGGCTAATGCTTGTCTCAAACTTTTAGAAACTTAATTGAAATTTGTTTCCCAGTTGTGGCACCAATCATCTGAATAGTCACAAAATCTTTGCTTTATATATGTGGAAGTAAATATGAACTATATATTTACATATATTTAGTAAATAAGTTTCTACAGAGAAATAGAAAAGCAGACATTTCTATTGATTATCGTAAAACTACAGTAATGGCTCAGTTCTTCCACTTGAAATACTACTACTGAAAGTTAGGTTTATCCATTGGGCCCAGAGATGCTACATTCAAGACTCTTCAGTCAAACACATTTGTGTCTCTTTGTCTGTGTGTTTATGTATATGTTTTTCTTCAAACAAAAGACTGAGTTGTCATTTTACATGTAGATGTACCTGTTGCATCACATGTAGAGCTGTAATAAAGTCTGACATTTCTGTTAATGTGTTTATAGTCACCAAATACTTGTTCTTTGTTTTTTTCATTTCATTGAAGTAGGTTAAACTGGTAGAAAGATTTTCTCTGCTTTATTTGTTCCTTCACGTTTCTTTTGCTTAAAAGTTTTACAAAGGAGTGGTTATCCATTGTAATTAAGTTTCATTAAAAAAATTGGAGATTTTCTTACCAAAATAATGTATGGCAGGCTACGAGGGGCTGAATGTCAGTAGAGATGAAACAGCAGTATACATTTTAGATTATAAAATCATCAGCTAACTTCTAGTTTTCCCACTTTCATATGAAAATGTTGCCTACCTCCAATGTCATCCTAATTCTTATTCCAAATCTTCATTTGGAATATAATATAGTATTTATAATGATGTAACACAGGCAGGTCTTTATTATCGATGTCAATTTAGGGAAACAGGTATGGATAATCCAATTGTTCATACTTGATTTAGGAATGTATCCAATTAGTCTTATAGCATTTAGCACTCATTCTGTATCTACTAAATAAAATTACCTTTGGCAGCATCCACTTCCTTACTTCGTTTTTATTAGGCTGATATTCACAAAAATAGGCTGGCTAACGATAGAGGCAGCATGACTTAAACTTAAGGTGTAGGGAATACTGCGTATTGTTAGAAATTTGCCTTGTAAAATATATAAATTATCCATTTGGTAATAATCTTTATAACATATTGCTTAAGAGGTTGTAGACTACCTTTATGATGGATTTAAAGACCATGGGCTGTTTAGTTTTTTACCACTAGAAGAGAGTTTATTAAATAATGGCAGCTTATATATTTAGGTTAATAGTCCCAAATACGTTCCAGGAATGAGATTGCAAAGCATTTCTTGGAAAAGTGCCCTGATAAAGTTGTCAGGAAGTTTCTCTTTATATTAGCTAAATTAAATTCCTCTTGTGCTAGTTTATGTTAATTTTTGTTTTGCTCTGTCCTGTACAGAAATGTAGAAGAGCTTACAGGAAACCAGTTTCCCTCAGAATATTATTCAACCTAAAAGCTTGGTAACTTTTTCCCCAAGACTCTATTATTCAAACTCTGATAATTTTTTGATAATTTTAGTTCTACTTAAATTATATCACTTAAAGCCAGATATTAGATTATAATAAAGTAATACATTGAAATTATTACTTCATCTTATATCCCTAAATTTTCTGTTCCTGAGATCTGGATTTAAAAAGATAACTAAAGTTAATTCTTGTTGCTTTGTGGCCAATGATTGTGTCTTAATCTTCTAGGTTATTTTAGGTACTGATACCTTGCGAAGTATCTATTAGATAGCTAGTAAGTATATATTTGAAGTTTTACTTTTCTCTGCTTTTACACTAAGTTTTCAAATACCACTTTGTAGGAGAGATAGCAGAAAATGTGGTTCTAGCAATACATAATAGAATTATATTTTGTTCAGTTTATAAGCAGGAAAACGTTTTTCATGGCACCTATGAAGCATATTTGCAGGGACATAGTTTTGGGCATCATTTTTAGGTTAATGATGCCCAGAACCTTTCATAGTTATGTAGATTTTTAGGAGAATTTGCTTTTTTTTTTTTTTTTTAAGAGGGAGTACTTTTGTAACTATTGCTTTTAATGACCTCACCATATCCTGAAATACTCTAGAGCAGTGGTTCTCAAACTTTTTGATCTCAAGACTTAAAAAAATAGTGAGGACCCCAATTATTGTTTTATGTGGCTTATATCTATTGATATTTACCATTTCAGAAGTCAAAACTCAGAAATTTCAGAAACAAGACTATAGAAGCATACTAGTTGTCAGATCAATGATGCCATCACACTTCATGTAGCTTCTGGAAAACTCCACTGTACACCCATGAGAAGGAGAGTGAAAAAAGCAAATACCATTTTTTATGGTAGTATTATTATGAAAATAGCCTTGATCTTGTGAGTTTCCTGGACTACACCTTGAGAACTGCTGCTCTGGAATTGGGTATTTGATAACCTCTGTTTTCTCCAAATGGGCACATGCCTTTCTTAATGGCTTTCTGTCATTTTTTAATTTCAGTTCAGTCTGAATAATCCTGTTGGAATATGGTTATATGTCTTCTTTAGCCTTTTGTCTGGAAGCTTTTGCTAAAGTTATCTTGCCTTTTAGTCTTCTAAGATGAATTTTTTGGGGTGGATGTGTAGCTTTTTCAGAGAATGGTTCCCATTTTCGAAACTTTGAAACTACAGCTTTTGGTGAGAATTCAGATATGACAGAAAATCAACTATATAGGAATTGTCAGATGGCAATTTTTTGTTTTTGTCTTTTTGTAAGAGGAAAAAAGCTGCTATTTCTCACAGAGACAGTTTGGGATCTTCAGGATTACTGTTCTATGCGTGTATCCTTATATTCTTTGCTTAGTAGAAATTTTTTTTTTTAACAAAAAACTGTTTTATGTTAAATGGATTAAATGTCTTGCCATGTTAAGAAAAGGCCATCTCCACTCAATTTTTGCGTATTAAAATATAGCAATTTTGTCAAAATCACCTCTGTTTGGGGCCTCTGGCTTATTAATCAATTGTTTTTTATACATTTTAAAATAAAATAAATTGCTCTAAGTCCTGCATGTCAGTTATGTAACATTGTAGAAAAATCACTTGAGATTCTTGAGAATTCAGTCTTCTTTAAAAACTTAGAGAAAAAAATTATTGAATGAACTTCTTGCTGTACTAATTTTTTCTCATTTTCAGAGTAATTAGATTCTTTTAATTCTGATTTTGCATGACATGTTCTGGAATTTCCTCCTGTGAAACACACACTTAGAATTTAGTCTGTTGTATATATCATTTATAATCCTTTATATAGACTATATATATACATAAATACTAAATATACTATAGGACCATGAAGAACATTGGGCAATATTATCATTCTGCTATTTTGTTGGTAAATTTTAAATCCCAAGGGAAAAATAAAATAATTTAATCTAAGTAGTCTTGATTTATTACTATAGTGCCATATCTACTCTTCTTATATTATAATTACGTTAGATTCTGTATAATTACTCTATAAAAATAAAGTTATTTTGTAGGTGGGTGCTCTTTTGCCATTCAGAACCCACTTTCCTCATTTCTACTTTTATGTTAAAACTATATTTTTAAAAGTTTTACTTTAGCTTGAGTATTTTCTCCAGAAACTTGAAAGATGATATAAATGTTCAGAAATAGGCTAGCAAAATATTATTATAAGTTAGCTTTCATTTTTGATCACAGGTGTGCTTAAACCTATGTTTGATCTATTAAAGACAACTCACATTATAATTTTTAAAGAAGATGTGTTATTTAGATAGCCTGTTGAAACATTGTCTGGAAATGTTTTCTCCCTGACGTTGATTTGCCCACTGCCATCAAGTCGATTCCGACTCATAGTGACCCCACAGGGTTTCCAAGGCTGTAAATCTCTACACAAGTAGACTGACACATCTTTCTCCTGCGGAGCCGCTGGTGGTTTCAAACTGCTGACCTTTTGGTTAGCAGTCGATTGCTTTAACCACTGTGCAACCAGGGCTCCTTTGACATTGATTAGGGTAATATTTTTAGGGCTTTAGTTTACTCCGTTTTTCTCTTTGCTTTACATTTCTGGTAAAAGTCTCAAATGATGAGATCATAGGACCAGAAATACTAGTTAATTTTGTTTTGTCCACCTCTAAGTAGTAATGTTTTAGAGAGAAAATGGTATAGAGCTATGATTTAGAGATTAACTCTTTATCTGAGAAAACAATATTGAAAAAAATAGGAAAATAGAGGAATTAGAGCTATCCATTGATTCTTAATTTTTCTGACTTGTAGAAATTTACTGGTTTCCCATGTGGGTAAACCTTTTTCAAAGGCTAGTTAGTTGTAATTTCACCAGAGAAATGTTGGCAGTGCCCATCAACCTGAGCAGTTCATCAGTCAGGAAACTGGTTGTTTGCTAGGCCTTTTTCTGTACTGATTTCTTTTTAACCTACATGTGGTTTCTAAGAAAAAAGTCTTTTCTGGACTTACTATGAGAAAACTATTTAAAGGAGCAGTGCTCTTTGAGGCTAGTAACTTTTCTTTTGGGGTTCTAAGTAAGATTCCCCAGTGTAATATTATGGTCTGCTCGTATTTCTCTTCTTGAGCCACCTGCAAGAAGTGCAGAGGAAGGAGAAAACGAATGAGCATTTATTATCTAGTATGTGCCAGGAACATTCTTTCCATACATTATCCTGTTAATTCTCACAATAACTTCATGAGGTAGGTATTCTTTTTATCATCCCCATTTTACAGATGAGAATGCTGCAGCTTCTGGTTCAACAGCAATTAAATGAGAGTTGGGACTAAAACCCAAGAATGCTTGATTTAAGTCAAATGCTGTTACATTTGAAGGATAGCTAATGGTATGAAAATCGTGCCATAATTCTGTCTTGCTTACAGTACTAAAAAAGTTGTATAAAACACATGAGTTTTCCTTTTAGGAAGTTCTCACCATTATTTGCTAGGTATGTGCAAAGCCCCTAAACTATTTTGTTTGGTTTTAAATCAAAGAGCAAAATATAAATCTTTAAAGTACTAGAATTCCCAAGAGAAATGACATTGTCTCCTTGTTGACTTTGCATTCTTTTCTCATTTGTTTTACAAATCAGCTGCAATTTTAATTGTATTTTACAGGAAATATATTGAAAGAATTTTATTATTTCTGGCATTCAAGTGTCATTTAAATGTCATTTATAAATTGCTGTCAAATGATGACTCAGAATGTTACCTTTGGATATTGGTCAAGTCTTAAAAATATTAACTTGAAACAAAATATTTACTGAATATATGGTATGGAATTAATTTTTCAACTTTGTTTCTGAATATGGTTAGATTCTTAAAATATATAGACCCAAGTACTATCTCTTATTATATGTAGTGTTAAGCCCAATTTATTAAATATGGCAAGAATCATTTTCTTGTTAATTTGTCGTTTAATGTTTATAATGCAGAAAGTTTAAAAGAAGCGAACTTCTCTTTCTTGAGACTTTTTTTATGTTTGTCTATTAATACATCTTTCTTTCTCTTTTTATATTATAATTGACTAGATGTTTTTATACCATTTATAATAGACATTTCTTGACATGAATCTAGCAATTCTGCCAAGTAAAGTCCTCTAACTCTTCTAGAAACCAGTCAACCTGGATCCCTTTTTTTTTAGATTGTTTTCTCTACATTTATACATAGATATTCTTATGTAGGGTTTCATGAATCTATCGTTCAGTAATTTGATGACCATGGAATTTCTGAATTCCCAAGCCTTTAAGTAACATAGAGCCTATACTATGCTGTCACATACACACTGGCTTATATGTTATCTTGGAATTGATTTCTTCCTGTTTTATATGTGTGTGTCTTGTCTCCCCTAGACAGGTTTATAAGCTCCCAAAGGATAGGGACCATGTCTTCTACTTCTTAAACACATAAATAGACTTAATAATTACTTGTTGGGTTAATTTTTCCCTTCTCCTACTTTAAGGAGTCAGACCATGATCCAGAATGGCAAAGCAGTGAAGAGTTGTTGGTTGCATGCCTGCTTTTTCATTTACTAGAGGAGAAAGAAGATGGGGCTTGTGGAGAAGTAATAAATTTGGGAGAGGGTGCTTTGAGGGTCCTTGGAAAGAGGTATACTTCTTAAATGTAGTACATTTTGAAGTTATTAAAAGAATGGAGAATGTGGTATAATTTTAGAAATTCTTCAAATAATGTTTTAAATAAAGTAAGAATTTATTAAAATTACTTCCTAATTTAAATGTGTAGTTTTCTGATATACTTTAATGTTTTAATGTTAGGACTCGCTGATTCTTGAGAAGAGTCAAAACTGGAGTTCTCAAAAAATGGACCATATTCTGATTTGCTGTGTTTGCCTTGGAGATAATAGCGAGGATGCTGATGAAATAATTCAGTGTGACAATTGCGGCATTACAGTCCATGAAGGTAATTTTGCTTTATCTCATTTTAGAAATGACTAACACTACTTTTAAATAAATAAAGTATACTCTTTTACAGTTGTACTCTTCTGACATTTTTCTACACTATTTTGGTATTTCAATTGAAATAGTACATACAGAACCTTCAAAGTATGATGGATGTTATTTTTCAGATGATCGTAATTTAAACATTCTAAAACATAATTAAAATGTGAATATTATATGGAAATCACAGTATTTCTTTATAGGCCAGTGTTATGATAACTTCCTTCATGGTATTATTTACTTCTAGTTTCTAAATGAAATTCAGAAGTAGGAAAAAGTCTCGTGTGTTACTCTAGTAGAATGTATTAGTATAAAACTTACATTCTAAGTCTATTGTTAGGATTTCTTCTTTCTGAGTTATAATTTTTAATTTTGATTTTGCAAGGGGAATTTGTAGAGCCCATATTTTAAAATCTGAAATCAGAGCCACTCTGATGTATTCAAATTATTCTTACCGATTATCATTTTTGAACCGTTTTTTGTTATATGGTTTTTTTTTTTGCTTTTTACTTAAATTTATTTTGACATAATTTCCAACTTACACTGTAACCAATGGAATTTATTTCAGAAATTCAAGGATGAGTCTAGATTTGGAAATCTGTTAACCACATTTATTGTTTCAGCAATTATCTGATAATATTTAAGCAACTCATAAAATAAGAATAGAGGGAAACTACTTAAACATGATAAAGATTGTTTATATGAAATTAGTCAAAGATCTTAATAATGAAATGCTAGAAACTTTTTCATTAAAATGAGGACCAAGGCAAGGATGATGGTTATTTCCTTTATTGCACATGATTTTGGAGAATCTAGCAAATAAAACGGATAAAAATATAGAGTAAGTGTTGTAAGTATTAGAGAGGAATGAGAAAGTTATCTTTTCGGTTATTATATGATTTTATAACTAAAAACATCTAAGTCTGAAGTGAAAAACTAAGGAATTTGGTAATATGGATGGATCATTGGTTGATACATAAAAATGACATTGGAAAAAGTATTCTAATCACAATATTGACAAAAACTCTGTACCAATTCTAAATTTAGTGAGAAATGGTCAAGACTTATTTGAATCAAACTGTGAAATCTTATTGAAGGATATATATATATAACACGATCTGGACAAACGAGAGATATAAAAAAAAACTTAATATCATGAAATACATTTTTAAATGTAGAAAAGTATAGTGAGTTTATGCTGATATTTTCAAAAAAAAACTTGACTATGAGGTTTAATTCAATTTTTTGATTTTATATTGATGTTTTGTTTCTTTTATGCTGAAAATCTTAGCATAATTACTTTTTTGCTTTATCCATATATATTTTATATGGCTATATGAAATAATATATAACTATATAATATGTAATATGGTTCAGAATTATAATACCAGTATTACTAACCATACGGCTACTGAAAAGGTTCATAAAAAAAAAAAAATTTTTTTTTTGCTCTTTTTTCCATTAAGGTATATCTCGTTTGGGATGGAAGGTCAAATTAATTGTGTTTTCTGTTTTACACCAGGACATTTTTTTTTTCCTAATGGGAGAAAACTGTATGCATGTATAAACTGGGAGGTGTATAGTAATTTTTTTTTTTTTTGATCATGGAGTAACCCATTTTGTAAGTATGGAGACCTGTGGGTAAGAAGATGGTAAAGGAACATTTAAGTAAATTTGAGTGTCCAGAGTTCAAACTAATTTCTACTTGTACTTCCTTTTGGAATACAGCCATAAAGAACTAGAGTAAACCTAAAAAGAGACTACTGGTTAAGTACATTCATTTAACAGCTGAATTTTTATGTATTAGAGGCTTAATCCTTTGTTTTTAAGGCTTCTGATGCTGATTACCATCAGATATTTCATTTAAACAATATTTACTATACAATTTGGACCCTTTAAAGGAGACTTAAAAACTGAATTAGGATAACCAAGCATTTGAAATGTTTTTTAGATTTTAAAGACATACAGGGGCTTAGTTTGTTCAGAAATTTTGGTGCTTTATTGGCCTGTGGTAAAAACAAGGCCATGAAGACCTCAGTGCAGTATTTCTACTGCCTTCCCCTTACCTGCCTTCCTGGCATTATAACTCTCTTCCCAAATCATTCTGGGAGTCTGCTGGACTTGTGGGACCTGTGGGACCTGTGCTCCTTCAACCAATCCTCTTCCTTTCATGTAGGCTCACTGTGGGAATGTCTCCTATTATTGCTGTTTGTTCATTTATTCATTTATGTTTATTGTGTACCTTCTGTATGCCAGGCGTCTGTTATGGATTGAATTGTGTCCCCCCAAAATGTGCGTCAACTTAGCTAGGCCATGATTCCCAGTAATGTGTGATTGTCCACCATTTTGTCATCTGATGTGATTTTCTTATGTGTTGTATATCCTACCTCTATGATGTTAATGAGGCAGGATTAGAGGCAGTTATGTTAATGAGGCAGGACTCAATCTACAAGATTAGGTTGTATCTTGAGTCAGTCTCTTCAGAGATATGAAAGAGAGACTCGAGCAGGCAGACAGACGGGCTTCATACCACAAAGAAAGAAGAGCCATGAGTGAGCACATCTTTTGAACCTGGAGTCCCTATGCTGAGAAGCAACTAGACCAGTGGAAGATTGATGACAAGGACCTTCCCCCCATTGCTGACAGAGAGAGAAAGCCTTCCCCTGGAGCTGGCATCCTGAATTCAGACTTCTAGCCTCCTAAACTGTGAGAGAATAAACTTCTCTTTGTTAAAGCCATCCACTTGTGGTATTTCTGTTATAGCAGCACTAGATAACTAAGACAGCCTCCCATAGGTTTTGTACACATAAAAGTAGAATATACAAATTGCTGACTTCATGGAGCTTAAGATCTAGTAAGAGAGACAGACAGTAAATAAAAAACTGATAAATATGTGTCAGATGGTGGCCTGGACTATGGAGAACAATAAAGCAGGATAAGGAGTATAGGGAGTGCTGTGGGTGGGGGCAGGTGGGTGAGAAGGCAGAGATTTATATTTATACACAGTAGAAGGAATATCCTCTCTGATAAGGTGATATCTGAGTAGTGACGTGAGGAAAGCTAGAGAATAAGCCATTTGAATATTTGGGGAAAGCACTCCAGGCAGAGGCAGTAGCACATGTAAAGACGCTGAGGTAGGAGCATGCTTGGAGTGTTTGTATAATGGCAGAGAGATTAATATGGCTAGAGCTGAGTGAATGAGCTGCTTAGTAGTGGGGGTAGGGGTTAGGGCAGACCATGGCACTGATTTCAGATTTTACTGTGATGGATATGAGAATACATACATGAGTTTTGAGCAGAGGATTAATATGATTTATATTTTGGAAGAATTGCTCGGACTGCTGAGTGAAGAGTAAGTAGACTGAAATGGGTCTAAAGAGAGAATCAGTGAGATCAATTTGGAGACTATTGCAATAATCAAAGAGAGGAGCAGGCTTTGAGGTAGGTATTAGAAGTTTGGTTTTAAACTGTCTGGAGTTTAGGTAAGATTTTGGGAGATGTAAATTTGGGACTTATCAGCCTGCAGATGCTATTTAAATGTAAGACTGGATATGATATCTAGGGAGTGAGTGTAGATAGAAAGTGGTCCCAGCACTCCAGAGGAAATGAAGAACACATGGCCGGTGAGATAGGCTGGGATTCATGAGTGGTGATCCACAGGCTAAGTGAGGAAATGTTTCAAAAAGAGAAGTGGCAGTCAGCAGTCTCTCAAAGTAAAGTGTCAATCCTTCATTTACTTATTCTAATGGGAGCTTCTGTGACTATTTAATTATTTTAATTTTTAAAGTCCTTCTTGCTATGTAATTGAACTATTGCTGTATCTGGAGCCCTGGTGGCATAGTGGTTAAAGAGCTCGGCTGCTAACCAAAAGGTTGACATTTCAATTCTACCAGCTGCTCCTTGGAAACCCTGTGGGGCAGTTCTGCTCTGTCCTGTAGGGCTGCTATGAGTCAGAACTGACTCCATGGCACCTAACAACAAAAATAAGATTGCTGTCTCTAAAGTAAACAGGTTTAAATCATGTTCACTAACCTTATTTAACACAAAAACGTCACTCTTAACTTACTTCAGTAGTTTTCTAAAGCTTTGCTGCTCGAAGTATAGTCCACGAATCAACATCATTAAGTATTAGCACCTGTATCACCTAGGCGCTTGTTAGAAATGCAGACTCTTAGGCTAAGTTCTAGACCTTCTGAATCAGAATCTTCATTTTAACAAGGTGTTCAGGTGTTCCACGTGTACCTTAAACTGTCAGCTCCATTAACAATATAAGGAAGTGGCTCTGCAGTGCTTACCGCGATACCTAAACTTTCAGATTATTAAGACTACCTACCGTAGGCCACATTTAGCACCAGTTTATTTAGAACGATAGGGGAGAAACACAGCTTGCCAGCAGAGCAGCATCATGCATTCCTCTTGTGTGCATCTCTAGCAGTCCATGCAGCAGCGCACGTAGTCATCTGGGAGCTATCTTTTTGGACACTCCTCTGCCTCCTCCCAGCCCCTACAAGTTACAGCTCAGGTGCAAGGAAATAAGTTCCACCTAAGATGGCTATGGTGGTCACCTTGACTTGGCAGCTGTAACCTGCACAGGAGTCAACATGTCTTGTAATAGTGCCATAGACATAGGTTCCAAGGACATGCCCCTGTTACTAGAGTCACTGCTCTCAGAGAAACCCAAGTAAGGCAAGTATCAGGCGTTTATAGTTCAGATGCAGTTTACCAATAAAAAACCAAACCCGTTGCTGTCCAGTCAATTCCGACTCATAGTGATGGTATAGGACAGAACAGAACTGCCCCATAGGGTTTCCAGGGAGTGGCTGGTGGATTCTAACTGCCAACTTTTTGGTTAGCAGCCATAGCTCTTAACCACTGTGCCACCAGGGCTCCGTCCAGTTTGCCAATAAGGGGTCTTTTTATTTTTTTACTATAAGCAATATTTTCAAGCAATATAGTTGATATTCTATCCTTAATCAGGTCTCCAGGGTAACAGACCTGGAAAGTTAACCAAAGGTCACTTTCTAATGCAGCGGAAAGGGTTAACAGAACCACTGGAGGTCCTACCAGTTCTCTACCTACCCCAGCATTAAGGGAGGCAAAGGTTTGTAAATGCACGAATCTGCCCTGGACCTCCCTTTTAATTAGCATAGCTATTGCCCTGTTATCCACAAACCCCACTGAAAGTGCCGTTTTTTTCCCCCAGTACTGGACTTCTCTATATATGTCTTTAAGCATCAGGGCCAGTCGGCATTTCTGGCTCTTCAGTAATGCTCCTCTTAACTTGTTACTTCCTAGGGAGGACTGAAGAGGGAGATTTGGGGAATACAGCTTTCTCTCTGTATTTGACGTAAACAGTAACTACTTTTTAAATGACATGTTGTTTGTTACCTTGATATCGATTCATTCTATAAATACTTAACTGTGAGACATTGTGCTAGGAAACTCTGGGGGGTACAGAGATATAGTTTCTGCTTTCTCACTGTTTATATTCTAGTAGGCGAGTTGATTTCTACTCATGTGGACCCAATGTTTCCATGTGCTGCAAAGGGTTCTTACAGCTCTGACCTTTTGGAAGCAGGTTGCCAGGCCTGTCTTCAGAGACACTTCGGGTAGGTTCGAGCTGCCAATCTTTCAGTTAGTTGCCCAGTGCTTAACTATTTGCTCCTCCAGGGACCCTAGTAGGGGAGATATGACATGTACATAAATAAAGTAATAGTGTAAATTATAGATTCTGTGCTATGGGAGTATCTTTCTAGAGAATGGATAGGTGGAGTGAAGCTCTGCCCACAGATAGAAGGAAGCAGACTATTTTGGTGGCAGAAATTGAATGTTACAGTATTTGTTTATATATGAGTTGGAATTGACTCAAAGGCAACTAACAATTAACTGTGTATATATATACATTTATATATATGTATGCACATGTATATGTGTGTATATATATTTTAAACAGAAGATCGATAAGGAAGAGGCATATACTTTATTGGTAGGAAGAGATGATATTCATGAGTCAAATGGCATGTTCTATTGATACACAAACAATAAGGCTGCTAATCCTTGCTCTAAAATGTGTACTTCTGAATACATTGTATATCGTTTATAGCTTTTTAGGTCTGTAGAACTTTCAGGTATTTATAGTTTTGACCATCTTTTATATTATTCAATTCTATTACAGGCTGTTAATGCACATTTTTCTCCTTTGCATTTAGGAATCATTCTTTTCAAGGCTACCTTTTATGTTCTTGCCTTTAGGATTCTGTTACTGTTCATAAAAATGAACTAGTCTAAGTAGAGATTACTCTGTATTTGTATAGATAAACTATGTTTTTCATGAAAAATCCTTTCAGTACAGAATCATTAACCTTGTTTATTTTTAGAGAAAAATGTAAGACATTTTAGAGCTATTTTATGTATGTATAAAATGGATATAATCTGATTTCTTTTTTAAAGAAGTAAAGTAAAATCTTGATAGATTTGAGAGTAGTTCTTCTATAAGACTTCCTCAAACAAAATAAGAAATGGTGTCTTATGGAATTTTAATATTTTAAATGACTTGATAATGTCTCCTTTGTTAATTATTCTTGCTCATGCTGATGTCTACAGCCAGCTGACGAACCTTGCTGTACCCGCATGTGTACTTTTTCTTATATTTCTTTTTGATTTGATAGCTTCTTAATTTGCTTCAGAAGTGATGAGATTAACTTTGTCTCAACCATAATTTAAACAATTTCTAGACTCTTCTAAGGTTTGCTATAGTCCTATTAAAAGCATGTAGTCCTAAAATACAATTATATATTTCAGGGCAAAGAATTTTGACTGGGATTGTTAGTTTAGTTGACCATATCTTCTTACCTTCTTGGTGTTATATAAGGTAATTTTTTTGTGTGGTGTTTGGTGGTAACCAAATGATAAAACGGGATTAGTATTGTGGTAATTAGAATCTTGGGTGAATGGAGTCTAGTAATACGAATTTAAAAAATTCACGTGGTAATTCTGATGCTGCCTTTACTTTAGCATTTGGGAATTGCCAAATAGAGGACATATACTTATGTTTTAGACTTAGATTT
The DNA here is from genome assembly GCF_000243295.1 of Trichechus manatus latirostris. Lineage (NCBI taxonomy): Eukaryota > Metazoa > Chordata > Mammalia > Sirenia > Trichechidae > Trichechus > Trichechus manatus. Next base: position 403,469 of record NW_004444178.1, read on the forward strand.
TTATCACTTCCTGAGACTCTGGGGTAGTTATTTTTAACCTCTCTGAACCTAAATTTTCTCATCTGTAAAACAGGGATCTGTAAAATCCTACTTTGCAGGGTTAGAAGAGTAGTAATTATAAAGTATGTAGCATAGTGCCTGGCAAAAAATATTTCTCCAACATTCAGAATGTCTCCAGTCCTGGAACTAATGGCTTTTTTGATGAAGGAGAACCTCGATTAAGACAGTTTCTTCTGACCATTTTTATTTGTTTACGTAGGGTGGAGAAGGGAAATAACATTTTTAGAGTATCTGTTATTAACCATCACATATATTTTTTAAGTTCTGGGAAATTTTCTTTAATTAAACCTTTGATTGTCCTTTGTATTCCATTTTTTTCTTTTCCTTTAAGAACTTATACTTGCCAGTTAGTAATTTAATTTGTGTCATAATGCCTTGCATTCTTTTGGTCTTTTAATTTCTTTTTCAGTATTCCAAAATCTGTTTTCAGTTGCACTGGTCTGATTTTCTCCAGCATGAGCCTATGATTTATCTTGTCTAAGAATTTATCTCGATTTATTCTTTTTTTGATTAGTAACATTACATTCTGTTCCACTGAACATGGGTCACAGCTGTTTTTAAAAATCTTCAGACAGAAGATCTCATTTAGGGATTAATATCACCACCAGCTGTTTTTGGCGTTTCCCTCCCTTCTTCTTTGTATCAGAGTATTGTTTTTGTTTGCTTATCATTCCTCGTTAATATTTTTGCTTATCCTGAAGACTAGGCTCTGAGGGAAGTTGCTTTAAAAGTTGCTTTCTAAAAGTTAGTGTTACTTCTTTTTGTATTTTGGTTGTAGTGTAGAACATGACCTTAAAGGTATAAAGCTCTTTGGTACCATTGTTCTTAGTTCTTCCTGGACTGGAGATATAATGAAGTATCATTGAAGGAAGATAATTCTTGTTGTGATATAGAGCACTTAGAGTAATTCTTACATAAGTCTCCCAAAATGGAGTTTAGAATATATAGTTAGAAAATAATACATAATATTATGCATTTCATGATTTCATGTTATAAAAATACTCCATGAATTTTCCTATATTAAGTTTATACTTTTAAAGGAGTTTTCCCTTGGAGAATAAATGTAATTGTTTTTTGTCCTTTCTACTTTTAGTGATATAACATTAGTAATAAAGATTTTAAAATTTTTGGTGTTTTTTATATGCTGACCTTTGGCATATTACTGTGATATGGAGGAACTAGATGGTAGAGCATAGGTTTTGATTTATCTATCCTGTGGTACAGGATAAGGACAAATACTTCTTTCCTCTTTGTGGCCAGTTTCATGGATTTGAGATAATGAGTTATTTAGAGAGACAGTCATGAAGGAGTGAAGCCACTTTTCATATATAAGGATTGAGATCTGTTAATTTAAATTCCCATATTTTATGTGTAATCAAAATCTAAGCAGTCTCCTTTATTCGTTCTATTTCTACCATGATTGTGGCTGTTATTTAAGTGGTATATAAAATAAATATTAATGCTTTTTAGTAATAGAGATAATCTCTCTAATAGTCTGATTTTATAATTATGAAGACTTATAATTAAGAAGAAATATTTTGAATGGAATAAGAAAGATTTTTCAGATCTCCAAATAACAGGAAGTCAATGGTCAACCCCAGTTTTACGTTAACTTTAAAGGTCTCAGTGCTCTCAAATTTTATTGTGGAAAAGAATCACTTGAGGTGCTTGTTTAAAACATAGATTCCTGGGTTTCACCCTTAATGATTCTGATTCAGTAGGTTTAGATGGAGCTCCAGTATCTACAGTTTTAGAAGGTACTGCAGGATTTTCATGTAGGAGATGGGAAAGATCATACTTGAGGGACATTGCTTTAGAAAAATGAAGGGAGGCAGGAATTCTGCATTGTAGGTGGATATCAGCTGGAGCTTAGGTCATGATGACGAGCCAGGACAATGAAGAATAAAATGTGCTTTCTGGTATAGGGCAAGTATCATGCTCACAAGGAGGTTTTTAAAAATTAAAGTCTTTTTTCTTTCTTCCTAATAATCGTTGGAGCAAGCACAAGTAAAAAGAGATATAAATGAAACATTGAGGACAAAAAGTAGTAGTGTCAGAGCCAATAGAAGGTTGAGAATCCAGGCAGATGGGAGTTGGGTTTGTTATCTTCTAAACAAATGTGCCTCTTCTTGCTCCAGCGCCCCTACTGTCTTAGGGATAATTTTTCTGTAATGCAGATCTGTTTGTATTACTCCCTGCTTAAAATTACTGTCTCTTTAGAATAAGGTCCACACATCATAGCAGGACTGTTACATTCCATACCCTACTAATTTTAAATGACTTGCCTTTCTCTCCAATGTTTGGATGTTTTCACATATACTCTTTACTCAGATTCCTTATGCTCCATGAAAATAACCTAAAAATGGATGTTTTGCCCGTGTTTACCATTGTCTTCCTGTTATTTGGAGATTTGAAAAATATTTTTTATTCCATTAAAATATTTCTTCTTGATTGTAATATATAGATAGATACTTATAGAAAACATAAAGAAGTACATAAAATAAAACAGTGAAGGACCTTGTTACTGTCACCCTCTCTTTCATCTCAGTTGTATTCCTCTTTGCACAGGCAAATCACTGTTAACAATTTGGTATGTATCCACCCCCATCTCTTCCAAGTACGCCCCTCCTCCCATACGTACAGGTTTTTTTTTTTTTTTTCCAACTTTATTACATAAACACATTTCCATTGTAGAAAAATGTCTATATAAATAAGCTAAAAGAAACATCTCCAATAATCATACCACTTAGAGATAAACACAGGAATCCCTAGGTAGTGCAGATGGCTAACCTGCTCGGCTTTTAACCTAAGGTTGGAGATTCAAGTCCAACAGAGGTGCCTCGGAAGAAAGCCATGGTGATCAACCTTCAAGAAAAAATCAGCCATTGAAAATGCTATGGAGCAAAGATCTACTCTGACATACGTGTTGGCCATGAGTTGGAATTGACTCCTTGGCAGCTGGTTAGATTTTTTTAGGTTCGAGATAAATGTGCTTAAAATTTTTATGTGTATTCTTCCAGACTTTTCTTGCTTGCTCACATGCATGCATATACACACACAGACACCCCAACACATTTTTTACTTTAATAGTTAATGATATGCAAATACAAACTCTTCTGTAATCTCTTGTCACTGTGTCCTCTGTCCCACCCAACCTACGTGTCAAGATCCGTACATGTATTATATGTTGCATTTTGGTGCCCTATCTCTTCTAATCTCCTTTAATCTAGAACAAATTGCCTGTCTTTTGAGTCCTTCATGACAGACATATTAAAGAGTCTAAGCATGTTTGTAGAGTGTTTTGTAGAATAACTCTTAATCTATATTCAGTTTAAATATTTTTGATAAGATTACTATATTGGTGGTGATGTTTACTTCCCATTGCATCACATAAAAAACCCATTGCCTTCAAGCCAATTCTGACACATAAGGACCCTATAGGACAGAGTAGAACTGCCCCATAGAGTTTCCAAGACTGTAAATCTTTACGGAAGCAGACTGCCACATCTTTCTCCCAAGGAGCAGCTGGTGGGTTTGAACCACTGACCTTTTGGTTAGCAGCCAAGCGCATAACCACTGTGCCATAGGGGCTCCTAAAAGACATATAATGCCAGTTTATTGCATTATTGGTGATAGGCAAGGTTGTGGCAACCAGACATCTCCATTTTAAAGCTATTTTTTTTCTCTTTGTAATTAATGAGTAATCTGCGGTGTGATCCTTTTAGACTCTCTTATTTTCCCTAAGAACCTTCTCCTTAGTGGTTTCAGCATCTTTACCAGAGTCAGTTACTACATATGTGGCTACAGGATGGGGATTTACTAATTTCTATCATTCCTTCTGCATTTATTAGACAGCATTTGTTTTGTAAAGATCTTCCCCTCACTTTTTTTCTTTGTGAGTATTATTGCGCACTCGTATGTTATCATCCGCTGGTGATAAATTGTCTACATTCTGGTGCCTAAATTGTCTACATTTGATCAGTAAGAGCCCCTTTGAGCAGGCTCTTATGTGTTCTCTCTTTTTCTCTTCTACGTAAATGTGATAAATACCATGGGATATTTTTCTACAATTTGCTTTATTTTTTTTTAAAATTTTTTCTTATTGTACTTTAGATGAAGGTTTACAGAACAAATAGTTTCTCATTAAACAGTCAGTACACATATTGTTTTATGACATTGGTTATCAACCCCACAACATGTCAACCCTCTCCCTTCTCGACATTGGAGGACCTTTTTTTTTTTGGTGAAAAGATACATAGCCAAAGATACACCATTTCAGAAATTTCTGTATGTGCAATTCAGTGACGTCGATTATATTCTTCCAGTTGTGCTGCTGTTCTCACTATCCTTTTCCAAATAATTCCATCACCATTATCTTCAACTCACTGCCCCCTAGGCTTCCCATCAAACCTTTTGAGTTGCTATTGTCAATTTGATCTCACATACATAATTCTTTCTTTTTCCTTGTACCTTAGATTAAGGTTTACAGAACAAATAGTTGCTCATTAAACAGTTAGTACACATATTGCCTTATGACAATGGTTAACAACCCCACGACATGTCA
>NW_004444178.1:408285-432910 GCF_000243295.1 Trichechus manatus latirostris
GATTTTGTTTTAAAGCCTGTTTTATCTGAGATTAGTATTGCCATGCCTGCTCCTTTTTGTTAGCTGTTTGCTTGATATATTTTTTCCATCCTTTGATTTTTAATAAATTTACGTCTTTGTTTCTAAGTTGTGTCTCTTGTAGACAGCATATTGATGGATCCTGTTTTTTTATCCATTCTGTCACTCTCCATTTTGTATGGGTGCATTTAGGCCATTTACATTCAATGTAATTACTGATAAGTGTGAGTTTATGGCTGTCATTTTGTAGTGCATTTTTTTTTTTTGTGGTGCTGACGTTTTCTTTGTTCCTCTCGCTCTCCTGTGCTGAATTCCTTTCGTGTGTGGATTTTTTTTTTTTCATTTCTTTTGTTTTTGTAGGTTTTGTTTTTACTGAGACTTTGTATTTTTTGTTTGTGTTGATGAGTAGGTTTTCTTAACTGTCTTTGTGGTTACCTGGAAATTTACCCTTATCTTCCTAGCTTTGAACCAGTCTATTATTACTTGATATCGCCTTGCCTTCCTCTCCATTAGAAGATTCTATACCTGCACCGTTTATTCCCTCTTTTATTGTTCTGATATTGTTGTCATTTACAGATTATCCTCTCTGGTTTCCTGTTGTATGTCTTTTGGTTTTGCATAGTCCTTAAGAGTTCATTTCCTAGGTTGGTATCTGGCTAGTACAATCCTATGTCCTAGATCCAGCCTGTGGTCTGATGTTTGTTCTCAAATCGAAGGACTCCCTTTAAGAAGTCTTGTTAAGTTTGGTTTTGTTTTTACATAGTCCCTTAATTTATGTTTATCTGGAAGTGACCTAATTTCACTGTCATATTTGAATGAGAGTTTTGTGTGATATATTACCCTTGGCTGGCAGTTTTTTTCTTTCAAGGTTTTATATATGTCATCCCATTGCCTTCTTGCTTGCATGGTGTCTGCTGAATAATCCGAGCTTAGTCTTATTGTTTCTCCTCTGTGTATGACTTTTTCTTTTTCTTGAGCTGCTCTCAGCATTCTTTGTTTGTCTTTGGTTTTAGCGAGTGAGATTATGATATGCCTTGGTGATTTTCTGTTGGGGTCTATCCTATATCGTGTTCGTTGAGCTTCTTCGATGGTCAGCTTTTCATCTTTCATGATATTGGGGAAGTTTTCTGTCAGCAATTCTTCAGTGATCCTGTGTTTTCTGTTTTCTTCTCCTGTTCTGGAACTCTGATCACTTGCAGATTTTTGCTGCTGATTGTATCCCACCTAATTTTCAGGGTTTCTTCATTCTTTTTTCTGATTTTTCCTCAAACAGAGTTGTATCCAAGTGTTTGTCTTCAGTTTCACTGATCCTATCTTCCATCATTTCAAACTTGTTCCTCAGCCCTTCTGTGACACTGTCCATTTCTGAAATCTTATTGTTTATCTTTTGGATTTCTAATTGTTGTTTTTGTAGGATTTCTAGTAGTGAATTTATTTTAGCATTTTGTTCCTGTAATATTTTCTAGAATTCTTCCATTTTTGTGTCTGTATTTTCCATGAATTTGTCTGCCTTTGCCATGAATTTTTTCTTCATTTTTGTTTGCTTTTTGCTTCAACTCTTGGATAATTATGAATACTAGAGAATTTAATTCCCTATCAGGTAGTTCCTGTGGCTTTTCTTCTACTGGAAAGTCATCTGGTGTTTTATTTTGGGTGCCTACTAAAACCATCCTTTCCTGTTTTTTATCTGTTTTGATATTGTCTGGTGTCTTCAGGGCATTCAGTAGTTATTCTCCTCATTTATTGATTGTAGATTTGTTTGTTTCGTCCTGCTTTTTTGTTTTATTTGGTTATGTCTGAGCAGGTCGGCTGTGCATTCTTAGTTGTTTGCTCCTCTGTGGGCATGATACATTTCACCTCCTTCTCCAATGGGCAGGGTCAGTCACTCAGGTATGGTACAGCAGGGCAGGTCCAGCTGAAAGGGAGTTTCTGGGATGGGTTGTTTGTGGCACATACTAGGGCCGACAGGGCAGGCCCTGAATCAGTGCAGGGAAGGTTCTGGTAGGCTGTGCTTGTGCTGCTTGGGGGTGTGTGTTTAGCAAACAGTGCAGGTAGACATGAAGGGGGGGGGAGATTGTGATGTGTGAAGCTAAGATGGTTATTGGAAAGAGGAGAAAAAGGAGCCAAAAACATACACATAAACAAAAAAGAGTGCTAAGGGAGCTTGCTATTGAAGTGGAGAGATAAGAGACTGAGAAATGGAGAAAAACAAAAATGAAAAAAAAAAAGGGTAAAAGAAAAAAATGAATAAATCAAGAAACATAATGAAGAATGACAAAAAGCGAAAAGAGAGAGAAGAAAACAAAAGAAAGAAACAAAAAAAGAAAAAAAAAATGCCCACAGGGATGTCAGCGTGCATTTGCGCAGAGTAAGGGAGTAGCTCCCAAGCCGCGCAATACTGTCTGGCCAGAGAGGGCTCCCAAGCCGAAAAAAGAAAAAGAAAACAATCAAATGAACAAATCAAAACATAACAAATCAGAACAAACAAACAAACAAAAAAGTCCCAGGGGTCCCACCAGCATGGCAGCACGAGCCGGAAAGCAGTTCTACAGTCGAGTGGCACCTTGCAGCCCCCCAAGAAGAAGGAAAGATGGCCACAGAGCCAGGTATTTGAGAGAAAGGAGGAGGAGGTGGTGAGAGGTAAGGAAGAAATCTAATGAAGTGGAAGAAAGCAACATCAGCAGCAAACAAATGGCACTCTGGGAGCTGGCCAGTGCCGGTGGGTGGAATCCAAGTGATACCGGGGTGAAGCTGGTGCTTCCCAGCCAAGAGACTGTGGTGCGGGAAGCAGAGGAGGCTGCGTGGGGGTGATGAAGGGTGGAGGGTGGGAAAGTGTATGTCATTGGTTGCCGGTTGTTCTGTCTCCTGCTGGAAGCTCCGTGAAGCTGCTTTCTCATACCCCCTGTTCGCTGATCTCCAATAGGAGTCCAAGAAGGCGGATCCGTGCTGCAGTAGCTGATAGGGGACCTCTGCATCTATCTCTCCTCGCTGTCTGTTCTCTGTCAGTTTCTTATTCCATTCAGTGCTTGGCTGAGTTCTTTATCTCTTCATTTGATGCTTAGGGTTTCAGGACTGACGAGTGACTCTGTTTGACTTAGTTTTTTGTATCTTTGCTATGGAGGGACGGTGTGGTGCTTCTGACTATAGCATCATGTTGCCCGAAAATCCTGCTCTATTTCTTCACTCATCTGTTAATCTTGAGATTCTTTTCATGTCAGTACATATGTTGTAGTTGTTAGGTGCTGTTGAGTTCATTCTAACTCATAGTGACCCTGTAGGACAGAGTCAAATTGCCATGTAGGGTTTCCTAGGCTGTAATCTTCTCAGAAGCAGATCACCAGGTCTTTTCTCCCTCAGAGCCTCTGGGTAGGTTTGAACTGCCAACCTTTTGGTTACCAGCCAAGTCCTTAACTGTTGCACCATCAGGGCTCCTTCAGTACATACCGGGAATATACTGTTGTTTTTAATGACACGTAGTTACCCATAGAATGGTTCGAGCATAATGTGTTTACTTTTCTGTGTGTTTCTACTCTTCCACTTACATGTAGTGGTAACAAATGTGTTATATATATTCATGTAATTATTTCTTTGGGATAGATTCCTAGAAGTAAAATTGCTGAGTCAAAGGATAAGTGCATTTAAATTTTTAAAAGACATTGCCAAATCAACCTCCAAAAGACTATATGGATTTTTGTTCATATCAACATCATAATATAATCATAATATGGTACATGAATATTAAATAAAATTAATTTCTGTTTTTTTATTGACTTATTGCTTATTGGAAGTTTTTTTTTTTTTTGATATTAGTCCTTTTTCTGTTATATGCGTTGTAAATAGTTTCCTTCCTTGCAAATGTATTTTTCACCCTATTTTTACTTTTAATTTTATGGTAGTTTTCATTGTTTAAATTTTCTTTTTTAATACAGGCACATCTGTAGATCATTTTCCACTACTGTTTTTTTCCTAAATTTTATTTTTTTGTTGTTGTTGAGAACATACACAGCAAAACATACACCAATTCAACAGTTTCTACAAGTAGAATTTAGTGACATTGATTACATTCTTCGAGTTGTGTAACTGTTCTCATCCACCTTTTCTGAGTTGTTCCTCTTTTATTAACACAAACTCACTGCCCCCTCAGATTCCTGTCTAATCTTTCAATTTGCTGTTGTCAATTTGATCCATATAGATCATTCTTAAAAGAGCATAATGCTGAAGACAGACTTTTTTTTAGCTAGTTAAGCTAAACTGTCGTTTGGTTTTAATGTGACTTCAGGGAATATTTTTGGTTTAAGGTTTCAGGATTATCTCAGGGCAATAGTTCCAGGGCTTCATCCTTGAAATTCTGATCTGTATTTTCCCCCTTTTGATCAGCATTCATCTATGGAATCTTTGTTCAAGATGTTCAATAATGGTGGCCAGGCACCATCCAGCTCTTTGGGTCTCATGGCAAAGGAGGCAGTTGTTTACGGAGACAATTAGCCACACATTCTGTATCCTCTTCCTATTCCTGACTCCCCTTCTTCCTCTCTTGCTCCAGGTGAATAGAGACCAATTATTGTGACTTGGATGGCCACTTGCAAGCTTTTAAGACCCCAGGCGCTATGCACCAAACTGGGAGGTAGAACAGAAGCACTAAACATGTTATTAGGCAAATTAACTGGGATATCCCATGAAACCATGACCCTAAACCTCCAAACCAGAGAACCAAATCCCAGGAGGTATTTGGTTATACATAATATGCAGCCTCAGTAGCTACTCTTTTTTTTTTTTTGTCATTGTTGTAAATATATCACACAACTTTTGATAATTGAACTTTTTACAGGTATGCAATGTATTGACAGCAATTACAATAATTGGCTCTGCAACTTTACCCTTAATCAATGTGATTTTTCCATCACCATTAACTGCCCCTTTATCCCCTCCCTCCTACCTGCCCCTGGTAACCACTAAATAAAGTTTGGTCTGTATACGTTTGCTTCTTCGTGTCTTTTTATATAAGTGAGGCCATACAATATTTGTCCTTTTGTGACTGGCTTATTTTGTTCAGCATAATATCTTCAAGCTCCGTCCATACTGTAGCATGTATCAAGACTTTATTTCTCCTACTAGCTGAGTAGTATTACATTGTATGTATGTACCATGTTTTGTTTATCCATTCATCTATTGATTAGCATTTAAGTTTCCACCTTTTGGCTATTGTGAATAGTGCTGCAGTGAACGTTGGTGTACAAGTCTCTGTTTGAGTCTCTGCTTTCAAATATTTTGGGTATGTATCTAGGAGTGGAATTGCTGGGTCATATGATAATTCTATTTTTAGTTTTTTGAAGAACTGCCACACTCTTCCACAACGGCTGTATCGTTTTGCATTCCCACTAGCAATAGATAAACATTCCAATTTCTCCACATCCTTTCCAACATTTGTTATTTTCTGTTTTTTTTTTTTTCTCTTATCTTAGTCATCCTAGTGAGAGTGGAAGGTATCTCATTGTGGTTTTGATTTGTATCTCTCTGATAGCTAATGATGCTGAACATCTTTCCATGTGTTTGGTGGCCGTTTGAATGTCCTCTTTGGTGAAATGTCTATTCAAGTCCTTTGCCCATTTTATGATTGGGTTATTTGTCTTTTTGTTGTTAAGTTCTAGAAGTTTTATGTATATCTTGGTTATTAGATTCTTGTTGGCTATATGGTTTCCAAAGATACTCTCCCAGTTGGTAGCTTGTCTTGATGAACAAAAGCTTTTAATTTTTGTGAGGTCACATTTATTTATTTTGTCTTTTTCTGTTTGTGGTTTTGTTATTATATTAGATAATACATTGTTGAAAGCTAGGCCTGACAGCGTTGCCCCTGTTTGTTCTTCTAAGAATTTCATGGTTTTAGTTTGCACATGGTTTTAGGATGACCTGCAGTATATTCCACCTTAATTTAGAGACCATATCAAGAATAGATTTGATGCATTGAACACTAATAACCTAAGACCAGACGAGTTGTGGAAAGATGTTATACATGAAGAAAGCAAAAGGTCATCAAAAAGACAGGAAGGAAAGAAAAGACCAAAATGGATGTCAGAAGAGACTCTGAAACTTGCACTTGAACGTAGAGTAGCTAATGCGAAAGAAAGAAATGATTAAGTAAAAGAGCTGAACAGAAGATTTCAAAGGACGACTCAAGAAGACAAAGTAAAATATTATAATGCCATGGTCAAAGACCTGGAGTTAGAAAATCAAAAGGGAAGAACACGCTCAGCATTCCTCAAGCTGAAAGAACTGAAGAAAAAATTCAAGCCTCAAGTAGCAACACTGAAGGTTTCTGTGGGCAAAGAATTGAATGACTCAGGGAGATAGCATGTGATTAAGAACTGATGGTACTGAAGGAAGAAATCCAAGCTGCACTGAAGGCATTGGTGAAAAACATGGCTCCACTAACTGATGGAATACCAACTGAGATGTTTCAACAAATGGATGCTGTGCTGGAAGCACTCACTCGTCTATGCCAAGAAATTTGGAAGCCAGCAAAAGGAAAAAGAAGAAAGAAAAAAATCAATAAATAAAAAGGAAATTTGGAAGACAGCTACTTGACCAGTCGACTGGAAGAGATCTATATTCATGCCAATTCCAAAGAAATGTGATCCAGGAAAATGCATAAATTAATAATATCATTATTACATGCAAGTAAAATTATGCTGATGATAATTCAAAAACTATTGCAGCAGCACATTGACAGTGAAGTGCCAGAAATTCAAACCAGATTCAGAAGAGGACAGGAAATGAGGGATGTCATTACTGATATCAGATGGATCTTGGCTGAAAGCAGGGAATACCAGAAAATTGTTCACCTGTGTTTTATTGACTATGCAAAAGCATTTGACTGTGTGGATTGTAACATTTCAAAGAATGGGAATTTAGAACACTTAATTGTGCTCATGTGGAACCTGTACATATACCAAGAGGCAGTCATTCAAACAGATCAAGGGGATACTATGTGGTTTAAAATTAGGACAGGTATGTGTTCCATATGAAGAAGAACACGGCATCAGGATTGGAGGAGGACTCATTAACAGCCTTTGATATGCAGATGACATAGCCTTGCTTGCTGAAAGTGAAGAGGACTTAAAGCACTTAATGTTGAAGATCAAAGACTATGCTCTTCATTATCGATTATACTTCAACATAAAGAAAACAAAAATTCTCAAAATTGGACCAATAAGCAACATCATGATAAATGGAGAAAAGACTGAAGTTGTCAAGGATTTTGTTTTACTTGGATCCACAATCAACGCCCATGGAAGCAGCAGGCAGGAGATCAAACGATGTATTGCGTTAAGCAAATCTGTTGTAAAAGACATCTTTAAAGTGTTAAAAAGGCAAAGATGTCGACTTGATGACTACGATGCTCCTGACCCAAGCCATGGTCTTTTCAGTCACCTCATATGCATGTGAAAGCTGGGCAGTGAATAAGGAAGACTGAAGAAGAATTGATGCATTTGAATTATGGTGTCGGTGAAGAATATTGAATATACCGTGGACTGCCAGACGAGTGAGCAAGTCTGACTTGAAGAAGTACAGCCAGAGTGCTCTTTAAGAAGCACAGATAGAGAGATGTCATCTGACTTACTTTGGACATGTTATCAGGAGGGACCAGTCCCCTAGGACATCTTGCTTGGTAAAGTAGAGAGTCAGTGACAAAGAGGAAGCCCCTCAATGAGATGGACTGACACAGTGGCTGCAACAGTGGGCTCAAACATAGCAATGACTGTGAGGATGGCGCAGGACCAGGGAATGTTTCGTTTTGTTGTGCATGAGTTCTGTATGAGTTGGAACTTAACTTGATGCCACCTAACAACAACAACAGGTTGCACATTTAGGTCCTGTATCCATTTTGGAGATTTGGTTTTGAGTATGGTGTGAGGCATGGATCCTGTTTCATTTTTCTGCATGTGGAATTCCAGTTTTCCCAGCACCATTTATTGAAGAGTCTCTTCTTCTGAATGGACTTAACACTCTTGTCAAAAATCAATTGACCATAGATTTGTGCGTTTAATTGTGGACTTTAAATTTTATTCCATTGGTCTGTGTGTGTGTCATTATACCAGTACCAGGCTGTTTTGATTAGCTATATAAAAAACCATAAACCAAACCTGTTGCTGTCAGGTATGTTTTGTATGGTATGTTTTGTATGGTATGTTTTAAAATCAGAAAGTGTGATCCGTCCTATTTTGTTCATGTCTTTCAACATTGTTTTAGCTATTTGGGGCCTCTTGCCATCCCATATAAAGTCGAAGATTTGTTTTTCTATTTCTCTAAAGAAGGACATTGGAATTTTGACCATGATTGCGTTGGATATGTAGGTTGCTTTGGGTCGTATTGAAATCTTAACAATATTAAGTTTTCCAATCCATGAACATGGAATATCTTACCATTTATTTAAGTCTTCTTTAGTCTCTTTTACAGTGTTTTATAGTTTTCATTGTGTAAGTCTTTCACTTTCCGTATTAGATGTATTCCTAGATATTTTATTCTCTTAGATGCTATTGTAAATTGAATTGTTTCCCTTTCAGATTTTTCATTGCTGGTATATAGAAACTCAACTGATTTTTGTTTGTTGACCTTGTACTTTGCAACTTTGCTAAATTCCTCTATTAGCTCTAGAAGTTTTCTTGTGGACTCTAAGATTTTCTATATATGGGATCATATCATCCGTGAATAGAGATAATTTTACTTTTTGTTTTCCAATCTGGATACCTTTTATTTCTTATTCTTGTCTTATTGCTCTGGCTAGGACTTATAATACAATATTGAATAGAAGTGGTGAGAGCAGGCACCCTTTTCTTTTTCCCAGTTTCAAGGGGAAAGCTCTCAGTCCTTCTCCATTAAGTATAATGTTGGCTGTTGGCTTTTCACATATGCTCTGAATATTGAGGAATTTCCCTTCTATTCCAGTCTTCTTTAGGGTTTTCATTGAGAAAGGGTTTGGATTTTATCAAATGTTTTTTCTACATCCATAGAGACGATCATGTGTTTCTTTTCCTTTGTTCTATTAATGTGGTGTATTGATTGATTTTCTAGTGTTGAACTATCCCTGCATTCCTGGAATAAATCCTACTTGGTCATGATGTATGACTCTTTCAATATGCTGTTGGATTCTGTTCACTAGTATTTTGTTGAGGATTTTTACATCTATATTTTTATGAGATATTGGCCTGTAGATTTCTTTTTTTGTGGTGTCTTTGTCTTGTTTGGGTATCAGCATTATGTTTTCTTCACAGAATGAATTTCTCCACTAGAATTTAAGTTTTAAAATTAATTTTTATTAAAAGTAATTAACCTAGAGAAAAGACATTTTCTAATGCATAGGAAGAATTTTGTGTTGCTAGGTTTTTTGTTATTTTTAAATTTAGGTGCTTAAGTGACAGATCTCCATATTGTAATTCATCCATGCAACTTTTCCTTAAAAATCTAATGTTTAAAAATTAACTTCTTAAATGGTTTATTTTAAAGAAAACTATCTGCGCATCCTAATACAATACATGAATATTAAATACAATGTGAGAAATACAGAACAGAGAAAAAATCATTTCTAATTGTCCTAATATCCAGACATAATGTTTTGATACATTTTCTTTATCTTTTCTCTCTTTAAAAATAGTTATCCTAAAGTGATCATAATTTTAAAAAGATTTTTAAGTGGAGATATTTGCTAAAAGATACTCAAATGCTGCTTATTAAATTTATAAGCATGTAATTACTTTCCAGAGTACTCACTTCATCTGGATGTAGAGAAATCACTTTTCTTTCTGAAATCTCCTAAGGGCTGCAGTCTGTCACTTATTATAAATACCTCTGTGCCAAGACCTTGTAGCTGATTTATAATAGTAGGGCACCCCTGACTGTGATGTCAGTTATCCTGATATACTGATTGCAGCGTGTCTGAAGAAAAATGTCAGGTATGTATCACAGAACATGATGGAGCATTAGGTAGTGCACTTACCAGCAATTGCCTATAGGTTTAGTTGTTATGCATTAACTGTGATAAAGTCTACTAAGAGATGTTTTCCCCCATTTGCTTATCTTTCAATCTTCTGTTAGCTTAAATCTAGACCATTTTTATTTCTTGGTGTATGTACAAGGAACCTTGGTGGTGCAGTGGTTAAAGCATCTGGCTGCTAATCGGAAGGTTGACAGTCTGAACCCACCAGCCGTTCCATGGGAGAAAGATGTGGCAGTCTGCTTCCGTAAGATTTACAGCTTTGGAAACCCTATGGGGCAGTTCTACTCTGTCCTGTAGGGTTGCTATGGGTCAGAATCGACTTAATAGCAGTTCAAGTTATATCTATTTGGACTTTATAAGTTAGTGTGCACTTTGGTTCTTTTATGCTTTTGGACATGTTTACTACAGGTATTATGCATGTTATAAGTACTTCTTTTCTGATGAATAAGAACATTACTCATTTAAATTTTTTTTTTTTTTAAAGTGGGTGTTATAAAGATCCAGTGATAGGATATCAAGTTAAAGAAAAAGTGTTATTTTAAATTTTTAAATGACAACTTTTGTGTACCTATTTTTTAAATATATACTGAGAGATGATTAAGATAGATATTATAATAATTTTTTTAAATAATATTTTATTGTGTTTTCAGTGAAGGTTTACACATCAGTTTAGGTTCCCATTAAACAATTTGTACGCAAGTTCTTTAGTGACATTGCTTACATTCTTCACAATGGGTGAACATTCTCATTACTTCTATTCTGGTTGTTCTGTTTCTATTAATCTAGTTTCCCTGCCCTCTTACAGTCACATCTTTGTTTTAAAGTAACTATTGACCATTTGGTTTCAATATAGGTGATTTTTTACAGTAACACAGTACTTACTGGTGATACTCGTTATGTTTTGAGCCAGTTTGTTATTTAACTACAAGGTGACCTTAGGAGTTCGTTTCAGTTCAAGGTTTGAAGAGTATCTCAGGGCAGTAGTGTCGGGGAGTCCTCTAGTCTCAACCAGTACAGTAGGTCTTTTTTTTTTTTTTTTTTTTTAGGAATTTGAGGTTCTGTTCCACATTTTTCTTCCATTCTGTCCATCTGTCGTGGCCCTGATTAGAATGGTGAGTAGTGGTGACTAGGCATTGTCTAGTTCTTGTGGTCTCAGGATAGATGAGACTGTGGTTCATATTAGACTGTTTGTTCTGTAGTGCTGTGCAGTAAATTACTTGATATGGTCCTTGTAGCTGTAGTCTTTGTAACTCCCACCAAATGACTGGGTGAGAATATGCAAATGAAGTGCTCATGGCCTACCAATAGGATTGGATAGCTTGCTAATAATATAAATAAGGTGCATGGTACCCTCTTGGGGGTGTGGCTATGCAAATAAGGTGTATGGAACCCTAATGAGGGAATTGGTCAGTTTTGCCGTCCTGCTAGGCTTAAAGGGAGACGTGGAGAAAGAGAGGAACTGTAACACTGAAGACCGTGTGAGATGGCAGTGCAGCAATAGCAAGAGTGACAGCTGTACGAGATGGTAGGAACCGGGAGACCAGTATGAGATGGCTACTGTGGAGCTTGCTGACCCACAGAGCTAAGAGTTGTAACACCTGCCTGAGAAGGCCCCCAGCAGGGCCAGGTGGCAGAGGGTGAGAAGAAACTGTCCTGATTGAGGAACTGCGTCCTGAGTTGTTACTGTTACTTCCAAGTTGATTCCAAGTCTAAGTAGTACCCCATTACTTCCTTAATAAACCACCTAACTATAAGAACAGTTCGAGGGTTCTGTTAGACATTGCAGCAAGTTACTGAACCCAAAGAGGAGAGGGGGAATAGTTGATGTTAGAGATAATAGAGTGGTACAGCAGTTGGAAAGTTGGACATTTGGGATATCTTTAATCTCCACCTCATACAAACCATCTTTGTGCTGATCATTATAAAATATTCATTTATGTAGACTACTTTCTTCTTTGAGTCTTCAATTTCTTTCTCTTTTGCTCTAGACGAGTAGAGACCAATAGTTGTATTTTAGATGGCCACTCGCAAGCTTTTATGACCCCATACACTTCACCAAACTAGAATATGGAACAGAACTATGAACTATATTATGCCAGTTGACTGAGACATCCCATGAGACTATTGTCGTAATCCTTCAAACCTAGAAATCCAGTCCTGTGAGGTGTTTGTGTCTAAGAAGTATTCATAACTGTACTTGATTATATCTATGAATATATGTGCATACAGTCACATAGAAGATAGATATTATTTAATCCATTTTGCGGATGAGGTAACTAAGCCTCAGAGATGTGATTTGTCCAAAGTTACACAGCTAGAAGTAGAACATTGCAGGTATTGTGGTGTCCCATGATGAGTTGAAGGGGGGAAAATTACACTGATTTGGATTGTCCATACTCTTTGTACAATCTCAAACAATTGTAAATATATTTAATATCATTTTTTCCTTGCATTTGTATAATGATGTTAATCAAATCACTCTCAAATCAATCTGTTCCACTCAATTCTGACACCAGCTAAGTGAATCAGTACTTCTTTCTCTGACCCTAACTACTGGAGCTAGGTCAGTTCTCACAAGTTGAAGGGTACAGTTCTCTAGACTGCTAAATCTGCTTAAGACTTCAGACACCAGCTGCAAGCTTGGGGATCCTGATGACACCCTCACTTCTGACCTGTCGGTTACAAATTTGGAGATTTCCCACTACCCTCTCAGGATGCCAGATGTAAACTTGGAGGTCTCTAAGGCCCCCCTCGCTTCTTACCTTCTGGCTCCCACTATTCCCTGGGGTTCAATAATTCTCTAAAATGACCTACAGATCTCACAGAAAGCACTATACTTATGATTGCAGTTTTATTATAGCAAAAAGGATACAAATGAAGAGATGCCTAGGGTGAGGTCTGGGAGGGTTCTCAACTGGGAGCTTCCATGTCCCAAAAGGGAATGTTCTACCCTCCCATGTGTATCGAGGTCTATCACCAACTAGGAAGTCCACGGAGCTTCTATCTCCAGAGCTTTTATTAGGACTTCCTTATGTAGTCATGACTGACTTATGTCCCCCTCTGCTGAGGTTGGCTGATATCATGTAGATTGGGTCTTGTATGGCATGGGCGGCCTCCACCTGAATTACCTCCTTAGCATAAGCCCTCAGGTGTGGTTTGGAGGCCTCATCAACCAAACACCAAATTCTTTGGGTAAACTTAATTGTAAACCCCACAGTGTGTTCCTAGAGTTTGATCCTAATTTATATGTCCATATAAAATACTATTTTAACGTGTTTATCCATATGAGAAAAGTCTTTTTTCCGTGTTCATGTTGAAGATGCACTTTTTGCATATCGTACCCAGAATTAGAGAAGAGAATAAGCGTTGTTTTATGGTAGTTTAATTCTGTTCTATTTGGAAGAAAGAGAGATTTTAAAATGTATTCAGACATAGATTACGGTGAATTAGAGTGGATGTAAAGGGCTAGAGCTTTGGTTTAGAATTTAGTCAACTCAATATATATGGCACAGAAATATGGGAAAAATGGCAGATGAAAGTGACAAGTAAAGAACTCTCTAAAGGTAATGAGACAGTGAAGCTGAAGAAGAAATACCCACTTGCTGGTTGCTTTTTTGAGCTTATGTGATACTAATCTTCTAGGTTACAAAGGAGGAGTTTCCTATAAGAGGCACAAAGAAATCATTCCTGGGGTTGCTTTGTGCTTCCAGATTACAGGGGGAAAGACAGCGCATATGTTTGCCATGTATGTGTGGTTTATTCTTCAAAAAATAGAATTGAAAATTTTATTCTAAAAAAGAGAACTGCTGTGATTTACTTGATTTTTCCAAATGGCATTATTATTTGGTAATTGCCTACTTTGTATAAATACAGAATCTATCTAATTTGAAAGAATTTGCATTTCAAAGGACCATTATTTTGTAAAGAAAATAGATTTTTTTCCATGTGGTATTGCGTAGCCCTTTGAGAAAATATTACTACTTACAAAGATTGACTACTTTTTATTGTATTGTTTTATGAATCTTTTTCAATATGACATTTTGCTTACTGTTGCCTTTATAGAAAAACTTTCTTTTATTAGTAACTATCAATAATAACTGCTCTCAAGAAGAAAATTGTATTTCCTTTTAATTTTATAATTTAGCATTTAAAAAATGTATATCCAGACAGAAGTAATGAAGATGATAATTACCAGCCCCAATTGAATGACATTAAAGAAATTAATGAGTGTTTATTCATTTGCTTATCTTATGTGTTATAGTTTACCCTGCTCTGGTATGACCTCATTAGCATAAAAGAAAAGCCCTGTTTCCAAACAGGGTCACATTCACAAGTACAGGGGTTAAAATTTCAGCATTATCCTTTTGGGGGATGCAGTTCAATCCATAACAGGTATAAAGCTTTTGAATAGTGTAAGGATAACAATAATTATGGGATTTGCTTAAGACTATTTGTTGAGCAAGTGACAGCTGTTACTACGTTCAGGTTAGGAGTCCTATCACATGGAAGATAGTAACCCATTCCATAGTTTGCAGATGTTGGGGGTCCCAAGAATGACACCATTCACACACAGGTATTGGATGGAACAACTCTTTATTCATATAGAGGAGAGACAGAGCAACGTCAGCTCAGTAGTGGGTGTTGGTTCCCTGTGGCCAATGGTTTTCACTCCACAGCTGATGCAGGGAGATGGTCTGCATGCATCCCTCTTGGGCTACAGGAGAAGGACCTTGTTTGCTCCCCACCAGGAACAGATATAGAAGTGGGGTTGGCTAGGTGCTGAATAACGCACATGCTTAGCTAAGCAGTTCCTCGGAATGTTGACTCGTGCTCAGGACAAGAGGGGAGGGATGTGCTGATAGACCATTAGCTGCTATGGAGTGTGTTTTGGGTTAAGAAGCCCTAGGAAAGGGAGGCAGCCCACATTCTAATGTCATCCAAAAACCAGGCAGACACATCTGGTCCTATTCACAAGGTTTGTTCATGGGTCGCAGAGAAAGGTGGTAGGCTGTACTAGGACCACCCCTTCCACATAGTAAACCATAGATGCAGACCAACTTCTTAGTTTTCTGCCTATTATTAGGTTACTTTAATTCAATCAATATTGAGTACTAGTATTGAGTGAATAAAATACTTACCCATGACTATTGATATGACTGTTGACCTACTAATGACATGTAGTAAATTAATGTTGGTAATTTAAAATTATTTACTAGTGGTATATATTTTTTTCCTTCTGGGTATTTGCCTGGCTGACTCTCTATTTATATGTTTATCCATTTATTTATTTAAATTTGGCTATTTTTGGTGGTAGTGAGAAGGTACTCTCTAATTTAGGCCTCACCATTTCCTATTGTCTGTTTAGTGTAAAACCCATTCAGATAATCACATCGTCTTACACTGGATACATATAAGTTTACCTGTATGGTGAAGCCTTTTGAGAGATGATAGTCACTGATACCTGTTTTTCATGGTGGTTTTTCTAATGTCATCAGTTTATTGGGGATGACTTCGGGTACCTTTAGAATTTGATACTAAGGCTACCCTCTTAGAATTAACCTCATCAAAAGTATCCTGGGCTGGTCAACATTTGGCTTTCCTTAGAAGTGACCCATCTTGAACGATAATAACTGTGGCTGAAGCAATCAGAGAAATGCCGAAACCGAAAGGGCATACATCAGGACTGGAATTAAGTTATAACCTATAGCATTACTGTATACACATTAGATTGTTTCTCTGAAGGAGATTGTAATATAAGAGGAGTGTCTTCTTTTCTAAAAGAATGGAAATTGAGTAATATAAAGTTGGTGTGCACCATTTTCCCCACATCATTCAGGTGAGTGAGAGAAACTATTTCAGAGTCATGGCCATTTTAGTCACTAGAGAAGTGCTCTCTATTGTAAGGCATCAGTAATCAGTAGTTCGGCATGGTTTTTTATAGCCTGGGTAAAATTATCTCTCAGAACTTCTCAATTTCTCTTTATCAGATTCTCTAGTTGGTTGGTTTGTCAGGCATTGAGAGCCTCATCAGCTCTGAGTTCATAGACAAAATCAAGTTTCAGCTGTTATAATGATGAGAAACCTGGTCTTAACAAGATGTTGACAGTGAAGTTTTGCCTGAATTTCCTGTTAGCTTACATCTTTGGCATTTAATCTACTCTTAAGCTCAAAATCAAGGAATATCTTTTGCATTTTATAAAATATTCAGGCAGATCTGTAAGCCCAAGTAATTAAGTATAATTTGTAATTCCAAATATGTATATTTGACTTAGAGACCTGGTGGCATGGTGGTTAAGAGCTCGGCTGCTAACCAAAAGGTTGGCAATTCGAATCCACCAGCTGCTCCTTGGAAACCCTATGGGGCAGTTCTACTCTGTCCTATAGGGTCACTATGAGTCAGAATCGACTCAGCGACAACAGTTTTGGCTTGGTTTTATATCTGAGTTAATAAGGACAGTTTTTGCCTTTGATTATTGAAGCATAGCAAGGAACCCTGGGTGGCTGCTAACTTAAAGATTGGCAGTTTGAACCTATCCAGTGGCTCCATGGAATAAAGGCCTGGCAAACTGCTTCTGTAAAGATTACAGCCAATAAAACCCTATGGAGCAGTTTTACTGTGTAATACATGAAATCACTATAAGTTGGAATTGACTTGACGACAGTGGGTTTGGCTTTTTTTTTTTTTTTGGGAGTATAACATATCCTATTCTAAAATATAGAGAACAATGCTGAATTACATTGTTTGTCGGATATGTTCATGAGTATATTTAACAATTTTTATCATATTATCTACCTCAGTAATTCAACTCAGAATATTGAGTTATTAGTGAATAAGAAAAGGAAAAAGAATGATCTCTTTGTTTTCATCTATTTCAGTTATGAATAAATTTTTAGAAAAGATAGAAGAATTATAAAGCTCTAAATAGATTAAATACCTCATATAGCTAGAGGTTGACTCAGTTGTGATTGGAACTCAGGTTGTCTAACTCTAGTCTACATTATTCAGATTGTTCAATAGCCTTAATTCATGTGTGTGTGTTTCTGTATTATTTCCCATTTAATGTTTACTTGGCACTTACCGTTGTGTTTGTGTTTTAATCTGCTACCTCCAGAATTAGCCTTTTTTGTTTGTTTGCATGAATTTAATCTTTTATGCATAAAAGAAATATACTAGTGCCTGGTACAAAGGGAGCTCAGTAAATATTCACTAATCAGTAGCTCCTAGAATCATTAATCTGATTTCTCTTTAATAAAAACTCCTATTTTTGTGCTTTTCCGCTAGTACTTGGTGGTGCAGTGGTTAAGAGCTCAACTGCTAACCAAAAGGTCAGAGTTCAAATCCTATAGCTGCTCCTTGGAAATCCTATAGGGTCAACTCTACAGCAATGGGTTTGGGTGTTTTTGGTTTTTAGTACTTTTCCAGTGGGACTAAAACCATTAAAAAGCATCACTTACTTCAATTGTACATATCATGTTAGGTGAAAAAGTAGTTTTATAAAATGATTTCACTTCTGTGTTTTGAGTTATCATTCTTATAAACTATTGGTTTTTCAGAATTTTTCTCTGCTTTTTTCTTTTGTGATTTCATATATGTGAATTAAAGAAATATTGATCATACTTTTTTTTTTTCTGTTTTAGGTTGCTATGGAGTTGATGGTGAGAGTGACTCTATTATGAGTTCAGCTTCTGAAAACTCCACTGAACCTTGGTTTTGTGATGCCTGTAAATGTGGTGTTTCCCCTAGCTGTGAACTATGTCCCAATCAGGATGGAATTTTCAAGGAGACAGATGCTGGAAGGTTGATGTCATAATTCTCTTTTGTAATATGTCTCATTTATATGCTTGATTTATAATGTGTTTACCCCTGACTACACTATTCTTCAAATTGTGTTTCTTAGTTACACACTTTCATTTGCTTCTTTGTATCTTCTTGGCATAGCAGATATTGATAGGAGGAGGAAAGGAAAGACATTTATTGAATACCTGCTTTTGCCTTTACAACCATAATTCCATTTAATCCTAATAATGACTTTATGCTGAGATAGGTGGTAAAGATCCCCATTTTATAAATGTATTACCTGAGGCTCTCAGATCATTTATGTAATTTGTTCAAGGCCACCAGCTGGTAAATAGTTAAATTTGAACCCAGATCTGTCTGTCTTAAAGAATGTATCAGGTCCAATCAGGGGACAAAAAACCATAAATGGTTTAGAAAGGGGAAGTTTAATAAAAAGAATTATTCAGCTATGACAAAAGAGTAACCATATGTAAAAGGACCCCATAGGATATCCTAGGGCTGAGGGAGAGTGTCCAAGGGAGGATAAACATGGAAGGATGACCCCCTTCCCAGGGCTGGGGTTCAGAGATGGTATAAATTACAACCCACTTGATGGCATAGAAGTTTGCAGGTTTGCCTGGGCCAGAACTGGTCTGTAGTTCTTGGCAAGTAGGTGGCTGGCTACGGGCATGCAGAAGGAGTTGGGGTGCTTGTGTGAACTCTAGAGCATGCAGTGTTGGTGTTGAGAGGGCCAGAGAAAAGTGACCACCAGACCGGGCCAGGGGCCAGGTTACTGAGGGACTGTGCATGTGGCTGGGGCAGAGCACCAGTGGTATCCTCCCCTCAACCCTGCTGAGAAGCCCTTCGTCCTACAGTGTTCCTCTGCCACTCTCTATTGAGAAAGCCTAATATCAGGCTCACTGTAAAGGAGAAATGCTAAGGAATTCTGTCTGTTTTTGCAGAGCAGATACTGAAGGGTAAATTTGGAGTTGAGAGGCAATCAACTGATAACTAGTACAAAGACCTGTATTCTTTTCACTACATTCACATTCTTCTTTGTCATCACATTTTAGCATTTATCATCTTAATGATGTTGACATCTTTCACTTTTTTTTTTAACCAGGAGACTACCATCTAGGGTGAGTGAATAAAATAGAGGAGTAATTTCTAACTTTCTATGTTTTGTGTATCACAATCCTCCAGCCCATCCCCCACGTAAGAAGAGATGTTCAATTTTTTGTTTTGCTACCTAAGGATATCTTGATATATTTAGTAAACATGTTCAGTGTTTTAACAAGAATGACAACAATACAACCTAAATAAATTATTACCATTATTTCCCAAATTTTAACATTAAAAAAGGGTAGGCAACATTTTATCCTAAAATAAAGAATAGGCTTTTAATTGTAATAAATTTCACTATAGTAAAGTACAGTATTTTTCTTATTTTTCTCAATTTTGCCTAACTGTTGGACAGGCCCTTGACAACTGTTGCTATGCAGGATTGATGGGATAACATAGAATCTTCCTTAGAATCTTCGAATTTTAGCCAGAAAAAATGGCTAAAAATCTTACCCCTCCTTTCTCATTGTCCATCCAAAAAATAAAGTAAAATAAACATAACAAACGACTTCATGTATTGAGAGGAATCTGTGGTGTGCATTACAGAGATAGGCATTATTTTATATTTTGACTGACTTTCGCCTAGAATTAGGGAGTTTAGTATAGAGTTAAAAGTGTGGGCTTTCAAGTTGGCCTGTCTATATTTGGATTCTGATCTTCTCTTACTGAAATCGGGCAAGTGATTTAAACTTGTTCTTCAGTTTCCTTAGCACTGTTGAGAGGTTTAAATGAGATGATTCATGTGAAACAATGCGCATGGATTCTGGAATATAATAAGTACTTAATAAATGCCTTCCTGCTTCTACTACTACTACTCCTGGTGCTGCTACTAGTACTTTCTTATTAATGATATTATTCTAGTAATTTAACCAGGTAATCATGGAGTACAAGCTGCATAAATTCTCTCTGGTCACTCTTCAGTTCTGAGAGTTGAAATTTTTGATGATAAATTAGGGTGAATAAAGCTACTTCTGAAAACACAGAGCTTCCTTTTAAGGAAGAAATTTTGTTTTACTTTTTGCTCATTTATTTATTTTTGTTTACTTATTCAAAAGTTCCATTGAAAAACTATAAAGTAGCTGTCTCTTCATGCTGTCATATCCACTTGTAAAGTTGTTCCTGAATGAAGCAAAGAGAGGCCTATTAACCATTTAGATAATTGCTGAGAGATATTTGTATTGGTTGCTGTGGATATTACATTTATAGACGCTTCCTTGATGATGCAGCCTGGCAAAAATTCTTTTATACTGTTTGAACATTTTATTTGTATTATGTCCACATTTCTATAGACTATTGCAGAAATTATAGGCCTTGGTATATTTTGACGGATGTGAATACTAGCTTGATTCAAGGCAAAGAAGCCAAGATTCTATAAGCCATTTAGTATTCTAGCTTCAAATGGAAAATAGGGGAAAAGAAAAAGTAATCTATGTAGAGAATGAAAAAGGTTTTGAAATTGACTTCTGTCATATGGGCTAATTGATTAGACTTCTTCCCTGTAGGTGCTAATGGGAACTACAAGTTCTATGTAGAAAATACTGTGATTTAATGTGAGAAAACCATCAGTTCATTTTTGTTATTGATTTTTTGTTTCGTTTCTTAGGGAGAGTATTTTATCTTGTCTAAAGTGGACTCATAAACCTGATGTGGGGGAGTAGTAGACATACTTTCCTTCCTTATGTTCTTTGTTGGGTGTCCTCAAGTCTATTGTGAAATGAAAAATGGCTATGAGCTAAATTCCTTAATTTTTTAAATAAACATTATTGTGCAATAGAAGAGAACATTGGATTCTTTAAGTCTCAGTTCTATCACTTGCTAACCTTGTTATTTTTGGAACTGATTTATTCCTTCTAGTCCATTTCTTTATATGCAAAATGAGAATAACAATCTTGCACTAACAGGAAGCTTTTAGAGATTTTTTTTTTTCCTTGTAACTAAAATTTCTTGAGGGAAGACAGAGTGCCAGACACTATGCTATAAGCACTTTATGATTTCCAAACTGCCTATGTGGTACGTTATGCATGATAGACACTTAGAAATTGATTGTTGAGTAAATAAATGAAAGAATGACAATTACATACTGGAAGTGAATTTGTTTCACGTGCTGTAAAAGGCACTACAAATACAAGGCATTTCAAATCAAATTTGATTGATTAATAGTTTCCATTTTGAAGTTAGAGTCTTTTGAGAACTATCCTTTTACTTTGTCTGCTTTATTAAAATATATAAATTAAAAACATTTATTAATAGTTTCTGTGCTGGAATGACAATTCTGACTCTTTGTTTTTTGGTGGTTTTATGTGGTGCTTGTTTTCTGCTCTTTCCCTTAATCAACATCTGTCATCATAGCTGCAAGCAAAATGGATGGTAAAGTAACAAGAACAATTTTTCTTTTTTGATTACCCAACTTGTCTTAATTACAAACTTCTAAAATACGTGCAGCTAAACAATGAACAGAAAACTATTTGGAACTGGTATTAAAAAGGACCAAAATTGTCTCTACTGTGAATTTCACTGACTTTGATACGTGTTTTAATAAAGACTTGTTGGCTTCCTCATAGAGGTAGTTGGGAGAAATGATACATTTATGTGTCAAACACACTGAAATGACAGTTTAAATTTATAGTACTTGTGTGACATGTACTAAAACAGTCTAAGAAGGTCAGTATGAAGCAAACAGCCAGCTGTTGGGCTTATTAAAGATAAACTACAGAGTATAACGGCATTTAATACACCAGTGGAAAATGAAAAAACTGTACAAATTAAATTGAAAAAGCAGCTGCTTGTTGAAGATGTGTATCTTTATACTGAACTTCACAGAATGTGTTTGGGAGGTTGGACTAAAACATTCTATCAGGAAAATCTCAAAAGAAAACCTTGGGTTTTTTTTTCTTTCTTTCTAATAAAGAGATAATTTTTAAAGGTATGTAAGTCTTTTCCCCAGCACTGCTATAGAATGATTATTAGTCTTATTCCACAAAACAGAACCATGTAGGATTCACAGCCTCTTTAGCTGTTATAAAGTAGAATTTTTTGTTAATCTATTGAAGTTCAGAGATATTTGCCATCTCATTTTTACCCCCTTTCGTACAGAAGTGATATTGATCTACTATTTAAATTTCAAAGTTAGTGATCTCACATTTTGCGTGGTTGTAAGCCAACAGAAAATGTGCCTAATATAGTAAAAGAGGTTCAGAGCAGTTTAAAAAAAAAATGAAATTAGGACCAACATCCTTTTTTTTTTTGGCGCACTGAAACTCTGAGTATTCTTTCTTAGTGTTACGGCATCATTCAGACTTTTTCTGTATGGCATGTAAGTTGTAGGTTGTGTGATGAATAGATGAGATGAATGAAAATTTCCTTATATTATTATAACTTTGTTCTGCACAGTCTTTTAGCAGTCATTTTTACCTGGGAACAAAGAAAGTTAAACTGCACACCAAAATTTTGCTTTAAAATATGTCCTTAAGGATTATGCAACAGCCTTTGGAAAAGAGTAACAAGAAAGAGCAGTTTTGCCTGATTATTGCAGAGTAACAGCTTCACAGTTCTTAAATGAGGATCCTAAATTCTCAAAGTGCTTAAAATAATATGAATGCCTTTCTGTAGGTATGAAAATTATGTTTCGTTGCATTTGGATAGTAGTTTTATGCAAATATTTAAGAATAATAGATAAGGGCAAACTGCAGTAAATCTTCAGTGAAAGGTAATTATAGTTAACTCAGTTTTGGCTAAGCTGTTGGAAAAGTGATGTGTATTACAGTCCCTTTTTCTGTAGCTAAATGCTATAATTCTGTTGGTGTTCCATATTCTTTAGTCGTGTGTCTGTGAGATTTTTAAGATCTGACCATAGAATTCTTTCAGTATTATTTCCATATGGCACATGTTTTGTATCTTTATTTTCCATGTGGGAATTTCATAAAAGGCTTTGATAGCAAAAGCATGTCTTCTCTCTTTATAGATGGGTTCACATTGTTTGTGCCCTGTATGTTCCTGGAGTAGCCTTTGGAGATATTGACAAGTTACGTCCGGTAACGCTGACAGAAATGAACTATTCCAAATATGGTGCTAAGGTGAGACAAAAATTTTTTTGATTATCTAAATGAAAACGTTTTTACTTAGTAGTTTATATGGCTTTTATTAATATCATTGTTGACTCCAGAAATACTTACTAGTAATCATGTTATTTGTAGAATCATTTATTCTTGGTGGTAATTTTACCAGAAAGCCAATAATATATAAATTTTTCTATGTATCCTAAATTTAGAATGACCTGTAGGGGGAAATTATTTCACTGGCATTTAGCACATTGCATGGCACATAGTGATCTCTCAGACCAAATCCTTATTTATAATCAGTTAGATCAGATATAGACAGAATTTTCTGACTTTCCTTTTGATGTGGAATTTATCAAAATTATGAAAACAAGTAAAGAAACACACTTTATTTTACTCAGGTTTCAAGGACTGGTTTTATCTTTATGACTGTTTAACTTTCAGTGTAGCAAGTGTAGCAAATGATTCTCAGCCTTGAGAGTTATAAATTGTTTTTTAGTGACTTAGTAAGCTATAAAAACACCCACTTATTAATTTAGACTTAAGCATATAGTTAGTACCAACATCCCTGGAATGCTAGTGCTCATTAAATACTGATGAATTTTCTTTCCTTTATTATCAGGAAATTGGGAAGGGAGACTCTTAAAGAGCATCAGTAATCTATTAAAGGTGGGATAGGGAATTTATAAAGTGTTGCATTTTGGAAAATTCTAATAGTGACAATTCATAAATTTGACAACTTTTGATATTGTATCCAGAATATTCTCCTTGGTCCCTAACTCTCTCTCTACCTCTCCTGCACTTATTTATTTTTTCTAAATAATCAAGAGTTTTTTAATAACCTATACTTCAATAAAAAGTACACATGATTCTTTTAATATTTTCATTATTGAAATTTTTACAAAGTTATTTTCAATTAACAGAAAATCTACTTTCTCTCCTGTATTCTTGGAATTTAGCAGTTTATCCAGATTGTAAATAAAGCTAACAACAATCAATGCGAACAGACTTTTCTTAGATAAATAAAAACCTCACACAGGTATTCTCTACTTTGTGTAATGATTGTGTAACAAAAAGTGTAGACTTTTTAAAAAAATTTTTTTATTGTGCTTTAAGCGAAAGTTTACAGTTCAAGTTAGTCTCTCCCTATAATGTGACAGCACACTCCCTCCACCCTGGATTTTCCCATAGCCATTCAACCAGTTGCTGTCCCTTTCTGTCTTCTCATCTCACCTCTGGACAGGAGCTGCCCATTTAGTCTCATGTATCTACTTGAGCTAAGCACTCTCTTTACAAGTATCATTTTATATCTTACAGTCTTGTCTAATCTATGTCTGAAGAGTTGTCTTCGGGAATGGTTTCAGTTCTGGGCTAACAGAGAGTCCGGGAGCCATGTCTTCTGGGGTCCCTCCAATCTCAGACCATTAAGTCTGGTCTTTTTACTAGAATTTGTGTTGTGCACCCCACTTTTCCCCTGCTCCGTCAGGGACTCTCTGTTGTGTTCCCTGTCAGGGTGGTCATTGGTGGTAGCCAAGCACCATCTAGTTCTTCTGGTCTCAGGATGATGGAGTCTCTGGTTTATGTGGCCCTTTCTGTCTCTTGGGCTAATACTTTCCTTGTGTCTTTGGTGTTCTTCGTTCTTCTTTACTCCAAGTGGTTGGG
>NW_004444178.1:433014-458701 GCF_000243295.1 Trichechus manatus latirostris
TTCATCCATGTTATGAGATGTTTCACAGATTCATTGTCGTTCTTTATTGTTGCATAGTATTCCATTGTGCAAATATACCATAATTTGTTTATCCATTTGTCCACTGGTGGGCATCTGCATTGTTTCCATCTTTTTGCTACTGTGAGCAGTGCTGCAGTGAACATGAGTGTGCATATATCTATTCGTGTGATGGCTCTTCTTTCTCTAGGCTATATTCCAAGCAGTGGGATTGCTAGATCATATGATACTTCTATTTCTAGTGTTTTAAGGAAGCACCAAATCGATTTCCAAAGTGGTTGTACCATTTTACATTCTCACCTACAGTGTGTAACTGTTACAGTCTCTCCACAACCTTTCCAACATTTGTTTGTGTTTTTTGAATTAATGCTAGCCTTGCTGGTGTGAGATGGTGTCTCATTGTAGTTTTGATTTGTGTTTCTCTAATGGCTAATGATTGTATTTCTTCATGTATCTGTTAGCTGCCTGAATATCTTCTTTGATGAAGTGCCTGTTAATATCCTTTGCCCATTTTTTAATTGGGTTATTTGTCTTTTTGTTGTTGAGGTTTTGCAGTATCTTGTAGATTTTAGAGATTAGACGGTGATCAGATTTGTCGTAGCCAAAAGTTTTTTCCCAGTCTGTAGGTTGTATTTTTACTCTTTTGGTGAAGTCTTTCGATGAGCATAAGTGTTTGATTCTTAGGAGCTCCCAGTTATCTAGTTTCTCTTGTGGTATTTGTGCGTTGTTACTTATGGTTTGTATTCTGTTTATGCCACGTATTAGGGCTCCTAGTATTGTCCCTATTTTTTCTTCCATGATTTTTATCATTTTAGATTTTATATTTAGGTATTTCATCTATTTTAAATTCCTCTGTTGCTTTGTCTGTGTGTTCCTTGGCTTTTTCTGTGTTTTACCTGATCTCCTTCCCAATGTCTTGCAGAATTCTGTATATTAATCTTTTGTATTCTACCTCCGGTAATTCTAAGAAGTTCTCTTCCTCTGGAAGATTTCTTGATTAATTTTTTGGGAGCTTGCCGAAGCTATCATGGTCTGCCTCTTTATGTGACTTGATATTGACTGTTGTCTCCCAGCCATCAATAAGTTATTATATTTATTTATTTTATGTTTGCTTACTGTGTCCTAGCCTCTTGTTTTGTTTTGTTTTGATATGCCCAAATAGGCTGCTCATGTGAGGTAGTTTGATTATTGGTGCCTTTGAAGCTCTAACGTCTGTTGCCTTGCAGTTAGATCTGTTACTAGGTATGTGAGCCCAGGAGTCTGTTTACTTTTCTTGTGTGGATTCAGCTCAGGTGTCCAGGTAGTCAGTCACCAAGTGTGTGGTGCAGACTGTCACCTACAGTCCTAGAAGGGCAAGGGTGGCTGGAGTAGGCACAGGTATCTGGCTATAGTAGAGAGTCACGTGCTGAGTAAGGCAGAGGGCTGACGGCTGCTTCTGACTGTCTGGGAGAAAAGCATGTCCCTCTTCCCTAGAGTGTGTAGGTGGGTGGGTTTTGCAGCCAGACTATGGGTACCCAGTGCTGTTGGCTGTAAGGACTGGGAGGCACCACTTATTCTTGGACCCCTATTGCAGGTAGCTACGTGGCTTGGGTGGAGCCACCTGACCTCTGGCCCTTCAGGTGGGTTGATGAGGACCCTGCTTAATGGGCAGAGCAGTGTCAAATGTCACAAACCTGCCACTCCACCATATTATCTGATACATCTGAAGTTAGGTTTTAGGTATATACCCTGTTGTACCATGCTAATGAAGGCCTATGCTGTTGAATGGGCCCACACAGGTCTATGTGGGGGGCAAAAGGCGTTCAAAGTCCGTGGACCCCTTATGCCTGTGCCTAGGGAGCTGTGCCTGCCCTGAGTTCCCAGTTTAGGGGAGCTGGCAGATTATTTTTTCCTGTTTGTTAATTTGTTCCCTCTTCAAGGCCAGGGGAATGGCTCGTGGCGTGTGATGAGTCCTTCTTCTGGCCCAGGGCTCGAGCAATCACTGAAGCCAGCCTGGGACCCGGTGCAGAGTGGTGAGGGAGCAGGTAAATGAGAGAGAGGTTCTTCCCAAACAGGATGTTTTCTGATCCATGCAGTAGATTAGACGCGTGTACTTATCTTTGGCAATTGAGTGCCGCTTTTCACTGATTCTGGAGGCCTGAGTAGACTCTCTGTGGCTTGGTCTCTCCTAACCTGGAAAATGTGTCTCAAATGCCACTGCCTGCCTCTCTGTGCATGCCAGCCGATCTGGCCTGCAGGGTGCTGGTTCCCGCTGTGTTAGATCTGGCAACTCCTAGCTGCTTCTGAACTGTCTCACCCTTCCCCTGCCACTTAGTCCAATTCCTCAACTTTGCCTCTGATGTTCAGGACTCCTAGATTGTCATGTATAATCGATTCACTTGTTTTTTCGAGTCTTTGTTGTAAGAGGGACCACTGGAAGCTTCTGGCTACTGCACCGTCTTGGCCCTGAATCCCAAAGTGTAGACTTTTTTAAAAACAAATTTTCCTTTCAAAAAAAGCAAAAGAAGGTATATAATAAATTGTTTTGTAAAGCAAATCATCAAACATTCAGCTACTTTTTTTCTAGTCAGCCCATATTTTCATATAAAACAGTATCCCTCTTAAGAAGTAGGAGGTGTGCTTCATGAATAGAATTTTACCAAAATCTTTGTCAAAATAGAAATAATATAAGAAGCACAGGTTCATAGCATGTTTTCTATGTCTGATGTGAATGTGGGCATTATACTTTTAAAATTATTGTTCAGTTAGAAGTATGTTTCTCCTTAAGAATTAAACTGCCTCATGCAATTTTTTTTAACCTAGAAGGCTGCTTTTCATCTAGTTTTAAGTAAGGAAGCAAAAACCCTCTCCTCCTGGTAATACTTCTTTGTGTGGTAGTTATTGGACAGTTAGACTTTTCTTTGCTTTTCTTAAACTTCTTTACTTCTTTTTTTAAATATTTTATTATGTTTTAGGTGAAAGTTTACACAACGGATTAGATTCCCATTTAACAATTTTTATACAAATTTTCCCATGACATTGGGTACAGTTTTCACAATGTATCAGCATTATCATTTCCATTCTGTTTGTTCTGTTTCCATTGATCTAGTTTCCCTTCCCCTCCTTGCCTTCTCATCTTTGCTTTTGGGTTAATGTTGAGCATTTGGTCTCATATAGTTGATTGTTTAAGGGACATATTACTTATAGGTTATGTTATTTATTTTATAATCCAATCTATTATTTGACTGAAGGGTGACCTCCAGGAGTGGCTTCAGTGCCAAGTTCAAAGGGTATCTTAGGGCAATAGTCTTGGGGATTCCTACAGTAGGTCTGGGTTTTTTCAGAATTTGAGTTTTGTTCTATATTTTTCTCCCATTCTGTCTGGGATCATCTATTGTGTCCCTGGTCAGAACAGTCGGTAGTGGTAGCCAGGCACCAGCTAGTTCTTCTGGTTTCAGGTTGGAAGAGGCCATGGTTTGTGTGGGCTACTAGTCCTCTCTTCTCTTTTGCTCCAGACGAGTAGAGACCCGTAGTTGTATCTGAGATGGCTGCTTGCAATCTTTTAAGACTCCAGATGCTACTTAACCAAACTGGGGTGTAGAACATTAACTTTATGAACTCTGTTATGCCAATTGATTAAGTTATCCCACAAGACTATGGTCCTAAGCCTTTTAAGCCAGTTTGGGTATGTCTAGAAAGTCTCTGTAACTATGTACTTTATTAGGTATTTGTATATATATGCAGCACACCCAAACATGTATCTATCTATATATGCCTACAGATAGACTTGTACACGTATGTACATGCACTCACATATGCCTTCCTTTACCCATATATGGAGCCCTGATGGCGCCAGTGGTTAAGTGTTTGGCTGTTAACCAGGAGGTTGACAGTTTGAATCCACCAGCTGCTACTTGGAAACCCTATGGGGCAGTTCTACTCTGTCCTATAGGGTCACTGTGACATATGCATACATATCTGCCTATTGATATGCACAGATTATTACCATAAATATAAATCAAGAAACAATTGAAAAAACAGTGATTAGATGTTACTTCATATAAATGAAGCCAGTAGTGCCCTAGGAAAGTCATTGAATGTATAATTGTCAGCTGATTTTTTCATTATTACCTAGTTTTATTTTGAAGTATTATTGGGAAATGGAGTTGAAAATTATATAGTCTAGCTCATCTGCAGAACCAAACACAGCATGGTGAATTATAAGTGGGACAGCTCTTCTAGATCACATTTCCTGTACATTTCCCAATCCTGATTGTTTTCTCCCCTGTGTTCTCAGTTGCTTAGTTCACTAGCATTTTAAATGATGTAGGCAATTGAAGAAGATTCTGTTTTCTTTGATAGATTATTCTATAGTCTAATATACTTTATTGTTAGGAAATTTTTCCTTATATTCACTTTAAAATCCTTTGCTCAATTTCATCATATTACATTAAATTGCCCCCTCATGGAACTGTCCTAAACAATTTGTATCTTTCATGGTGTTGACATCCCATAAATAATTTTATTTCTCTCCCTTTCTCCTTCTCCCTTCCTCTTTCATTTTCTGTTTTATTCTCTTTCCTCTCTCTTGCTCTCTTTTTTGGTCTTGTTTATCTATTTGTTGATATTTTATACTGTACACGTTCTACTGTTATTGGAAAAAGACCCTTAGCTAGGCTAGGGCATTGGCTGTCAGCATTAGGGATTTGTTCCACATCTATACCCAGAGTCCTGTTCTTGCCATTTCCATTTATTGCTGATGTCTGGTCTGGTGCTGTCTACCCAGTAGGTAGTCACTAAGTTGTTATAATATGAAAATTGTATTTTTAATGTCTATTGAAACTTTTTTTTACTTTCCTCCTTACATGCATCCCTCACATTTTATTTTACTACAGGTTCTTCCTTTATTATCCACTGGCATTCTTCGCAGTGTAACAAGTTTTTCTTTTATGAAGATTCCTATTACCAAAGCAGTTTATATTTTGAGACTAGGTTTTTTTTTTTCGCTTTTCTTCTGTTGTCAAGATAATTAAAATGATTTAAAACAATCAATTTGGTGGAAAGATTTTAATATTGGCAATTTATACTTTTGGTTTTACAGATCTTTTTCCTTTTTATACAGAAAGAATGTAAATAATTGGCTATACTGGGTACCACTACCGATTTTACCAAATTGTTTACTTAAGATTGTTTTTAGTTCTCTTAAGATATTTAAAAAATAAAAAATGGTGATTTGTTTGGTTGCAATGCCTAGATATTTTGGTGAATTTTCTCTAGCTTCTTTTTTATTTTCTTTCTTTTTCCAAACAGTATTATGTTGTTCAAAAGCAGTACAGCTTAATGGTTAAGAGCATGGGTTTTGAAGTAAGATTTTTCTGAATTAAATCCTGACTCCCAGTTAGCTTCTGTATTATTTTGAGTGAGTTATTTAACCTGTCTTTACCTCAGTTTTCTCACCAGTAAAATGAGGATAATTATACGACCTTCCACACAGTAGTTGTGAGTATTAATTTATTACATAGGTTAATATATGTAAAGTGCTTAGAATAGTGGCTAACACATTGTAAGTCCTCAGTAATACTTATTATTATCTTATCCATGGCATTTAGCTTATTAGAACAGTATAGAAAAGAATTACTTTTTTTCATATAAACTCTTGACTTGCCTGCAATTATTGTTTGCATTGGTACACTATTGGTTCACTATTAGTATTTCTTTAGCACTTTATTTTTTAAATTTATTTTGTTGTCGTTGAGAATATACCCAGCAAAACATACACCAACTCAAACATTTCTACATGTACAATTCAGTGACACTAATTACGTTCTTTGAGTTGCGTAGCCATTCCCACCCTCCTTTTCTGAGTTGTTCCTCCCCCATTAACATGAACTCACTGCCTCCTAAGTTTCCTAACTAATCTTTTGAGTTGCTATTATCACTTTGATCCCATGTAGATAGTCCTTAAAAGAGCATAATGCTCAACACAGACCTTTTTTACTAGTTTAGCCAAAAATCAGGTGATATTTTTGGTTTATGGTTTAAAGATTATCTCAGGGCAGTAGTTTCAGAGGTTCTTCCAGCCCCTAAAGCTCCAGAATGTCTGGAGTCTGTGATAATTTGAGATTTTGTACTGCATTTTCCCCCTCTTGATCAGGATTCTTCTATATAATCTTTGATCAAAATGTTCAGTATTGGTAGCCGGGCACCATCTAGTTCTTCTGGTCTCATGGCAAAGGAGGCAGTTGTTCATGGTGGCAATTAGCCACACATTCCATATCCTCCTTCTATTCCTGAGTGTCCTTCTTCCTCTGTTGCTCCAGGTGAATTTCTTTAGCACTTTAAATATAAAATATTGCTAGTAAATGTTTGCCCCATCATAATACTTTCTGGATGGTTTGTGTGAGAGTAGTGGAGGTATTTTTGCTCTGATGAGTTTTCTTGTTATTCTGTCATAGGAGTGTAGTTTCTGTGAAGACCCTCGTTTTGCTAGAACTGGAGTTTGCATTAGCTGTGATGCAGGAATGTGCAGAGCCTATTTTCATGTGACCTGTGCGCAGAAGGAAGGTCTGCTTTCAGAGGCAGCAGCAGAAGAGGTAGGTTTATTTAAACCCAGAGGTGGTGAACATGTTCAGAACATTTCTTTTGCCTCTTTTATGGCCTACAACAGGTATGCAGGTATGCATCATAAATGAAATTTTAAAAAGTTTATTTTAAAGTCTTTGACTAGATCACTGGTCTGAAACTTCATAGGTCTAAATGATATTATGAATGAGTTTTATCAGTATTAAAGCTAGTTAGACATTTGGGCAACATATTAAAATTTTTATAGTGAGATCTGATACATAAAATGAAGCATAATCCAAGGTGTTTTGAAACTTTAAAATATCAGTGTATTTTATATGCAATTCTGAAATTGTATTTAGGTAACTGTTGTGGATTGAATTGTGCCCCCAAAATATATGTCAACTTGGTTAGGCTGTAATTCCCAGTATTGTGTGGTTGTTCTCCATTTTGTGATTAATGTAATTTTCCTATGTGTTGTAAATCCTAATCTCTGCCTGTGGTTAATGAGGCCAAATTAGATTATGTTAAAGAGGATTAGGGTGGGATGTAACACTTTTACTCAGGTGACATTCCTGATCCAACATAAAGGGAGTTTCCCTGGGGTGTGGCCTACACCACTTTTTATCTTACAAGAGATAAAAGGAAATGGAAGCCAGCAGAGAGTAGGGGACCTCATACCACCAAGAAACAGTGCCAGGAGCAGAGCAAGTCCTTTGGACCTGAGGTTCCTGCGCAGGGAGGTTCCTAGTCCAGGGGAAGTTTGATGACAAAGACCTTTCTCCAGAGCCGACAGAGAGAGAAAGCCTTCCCCCGGAGCTGATGCCCTGAATTTAGACTACTAGACTCCTAGACTGTAAGAGAATAAATTTCTCTTTGTTAAAGCCATCCACTTGTGGTATTTCTTTTATAGCAGCACTAGATGACTAAGACAGTAACCTTGCTCTGTTTCTCCCTAAATAAAATCATTACTCTGCCTTTAGCGTCTACATCACTATCTCATCCTTCACCATTATTTTTAATTCTGTAATTTTTCCTCCAGGTTTATTGGCTTTAGGATAAGCAATCAGTGGTTTTCAAAGTATGTTCTGATGACCCTTTAAAACTTTTTCAAGGGGTCTGTGAGGTTGAAACTATTCTTGTAATGTTGTTGTTAGGTGCTGTCAAGTCGATTTTTACCCATAGTCACCCTATGTGGCAGAGTAGAACTACCACATAGGGTTTTCTAGGCTGTAATCTTTATGGGAGCAGATTGCCAGGCCTTTCTGCCGCAGAGCTGCTGGGTGGGTTAGAACTGCCAATCTTTTGGTTAGCTTCTGAGTTCTTAATCATTGTGCTACCATGGCTCCTTATTGTCATAATACAAAAATGTTATTTATTTTTTTTCACTCTTTTCTCATAATAACAGTGGAGTTTTCCAGAGATTACAGTACAGTATGTGAATGTGAAAACAGTTTTGAGAATCCAGCTATCTTCTTTTATGTCAGCTATAACCCCCATTGTGGTTGAGTCAGTTCCAACTCATAGCAAAACTATAGACAGAGCAGAACTGCCCCATAGGGTTTCCAAGGAGAGGCTGGTGGATTTGAACTGCTGACCTTTTGGTTAACAGTCAAGCTCTTAACCACTGTGCCACCAGGGCGCCATGTCAGCTATACCAAAAAACCAAACACATTGCTGTTGAGTCGATTCCAACTCATAGTGACCCTATAGCTATAGAGACATTAAAAAAAATTTGCAAAAATGTAAAATAGTGCCACCCTTCTCACTCTAATTTTGGCATGGAAATTATAGTTATTTTCAAAAATATTATTTATGTTAACATGCAACGGGTTTATTATTATTATTTTAAAATAAATTAATGAATATTTTAAAAAAATTCTGTTTTAATTTCTTGTATAGGATCTGTAAATAAAACCCGCAGAAACATAAGCACTTTGGGGTTGTCTTAGTTACCTAGTGCTGCCATAGCATAAGTGGGTGGATTTAAAGAACATAAATTGTTTTTCTCACAGTTCAGGAGGCTAGAAGTCCAAATTCAGGGCGTGGCTCTAGATGCATGTCTATTTCAGCTTCTAGTAGCTGCCAGCAATCCTTGGCATTCCTGGGCTAAGGCTTGTGGATGCATCTGTCTCCATTGTCTGTCTTCTTCTTTCTCCTGTGTGTGTTTCCATCTGTTCTTCTTTTTTTTTTTCATAACTCAGAAGTGGTTAGGTTTAGGATCCACCCTACTCTAACAGGACTTTAGTAACATAACAGAAGAAAAGCCTATTTCCAAACAGGGTCATATTTACCAATTACAGGGGTTAGGATTTCAACACATATTTTGGGGGGATACAATTCAATCCTTAACTGGAGTTCTCAATAATTTTTAAAAGTGTTAAGAGGTCCTGAAACTAAAAAAATTGAGAACTGCTACTGGTTCAGTTGATTCTTTAGGCTGTTCACAAAAGCAGGTAAGTGAGTGTTTACTCAGTAATTTTTACTGTGTATTCATGATGGTTTTATGGTGATATCTAAGCCTACTCTTACTATGTTCCTTTGTTTATTGGCTAAATTTTCAGTGTCATATTAACTGGGCTTTTATCGTATCCCGTCTGTTTTGTAGCCAAAGAAAGCAGTAAAAAAGATAATCTGATGAAAAAAATTAATTTTGAGTAAATCTTCGGGGATTTAATGATTAAATGGATCCTATAGCAATTTCATTTTTGGTAAACGTATCTGTTTTTGTTCTAGTTTCTAATTCTGAGGAGTTGTATTTTGATTAATTGATAAAGGATATTGAAAGAACACTAAGCATTTTCACAGCTATTGAGTAGACATAGAAGTATAATTTATACAACAGAGTCATGAGGATTAGTCATGGTTACAACTCAGGATGGTGAGTGGAGATGCACAGGGACAATACAAGTAAGATTCAGAGGACTAGCTAAATCCTAGGTGAATACCTAGATCAGGGAACCTATAGGTTAATACTCTACTTTTGGAAAATTTTGAGCTTTGCAGTCAGTCAGGAAAGATACTTTGCAATCATTTCTTTTAGAATTTGTTGAGAGCTTCACATTTTATACTATGGTAGTTTGAGTCCCTTTTGCATAGCCCTGCCCTTTCTGGGTAGACGGCAGCTAGTTAATTAATGAAAACGTGAAGCAGCCATATATGGGACCGTGGAATGCAATGGGGTCTGTAGTGATTTGGACATTTTACTTTCTCAATTAAAGACATGTAAATTGCAATTTAACAAAACAAGAGATGCTATTAGATACATATTTTGCAGTCTGTGATCTGTATGTCTGTATCTGTGAGCTAAATTTTCAGGGGAACCTGAAATAAATTAGGATATGGAAATTGGGCCTGAAGCTTCTTCCTTGCCTCGCTTCCTTCCTTGATTGATTAGGTAGGACTCCTGGGTGCTGGAATAATAAAATGTGACTTCCCCCTCAACTCGCTGCCTTGCTAAATTTTTTTTTTTTTGGTGGAGGGAACCATTTAAAAAATTTACATACATTCCTAGTTTCTTGTTATAAACATTTGTAGAATTGGAAAATCATAAAGTTTTCTAAACAATGTTTTAAAACCCAAGACTTAACATGAGTCAATATCAATGAGCTCTGCTTTTGGCTGTAATCCTTCTGTTAAAGTGAAGGTGTTAGATATTTCTATATGGTCATACTTTTGCAGATTAGGGTTCATGTAACCTAATAGCATATTAATTAAGATAAAAATTTTAAATAAAAATAGATCTAGTGTTTTTGAGCATATCTTCTGTTTCAGTTTTCTATGACACTCTAGAAAGCAGTTTTTTTGTTTGTTTTTTAAATGACTAGTTTATTAAAGGGAATTTCTTCTCAATGGCTGTTTTATCCAGACCGTAAAAGAAGGGTTGAAAAAAAAAGACAATAAGCAGCTCAGTCTGTTCAGTGGAATCATATACCTCGCCATATTTTTCATGAACTTTTTGTAGCCTTCTAACTTAGTAGCTTCTTTATCTTATCGGTGAGGATCCATGAAGTTTCTATTCTTTTTGATCTACCTTGTATAAATGCTTGATTACTTTAGAAGAACATTCAAACCATATTGTGACACAGCATGTCTTATTATTAAAACTAAGTGATAGCACAGGTTCATTTAGCTTGATTGAAACTTACGCCATTAGGCTTCACATCATATAGTTAGCCTAAGGTTACTTATATTTCATCTAATCTATATGGTAGTTTTTTCTGTGATTAAATCACAATTTTGCTACTATTGAACATTGTTATACTCTGTAACCATATAAAAAATTTTCTTTGAAACAATGTAAGATTATTTATAGATTTTATTGATTTTTCCACAACCTTTGACTTAATGGACTGAAATCATTCAAGGAATAAACTTCTTTCACTGTTGATTTGATGTCTTAATATTGCTAGGAGAACCAATATTGCTAAGAATGAACTTTCGGTGGATCAAATATCCTTTAATGAGTTCATCAATAAGTTACATTGCTTAAAGTTAGACATTTTACGTGAGAGCTTCAGCGATACCTTTATATCGCCATGTCAGGCATTTGGAACCATACTTTATTTTTTAAATTAAACATGTTGACTAGCTGTTACTCAGACCACTTTCTCTCACAGTACACATCTAATCTGTCAGCAGATCCTATCAGCTGCCGTACATGATCCATCTTCATATCACCTCTCTGACCATCTCTCTCTATAAAAGGCCCTAGAAATTTGAAGTACTTGCTAAAGAAAGTATCAGTTCTTATTCAGATTTATTGGTTTTCGTTTTCATTATCTGGGAGTTTCAGACTGAAGACTCAATAAACTAAAACTGTAGGATATAAGTTAGTCATAAAATGTTTGTAAAGCACTACAGTTGAGAAGTGATGGAAGTATGACTTTGCAAGCATTTGTGGAGCAGTCACTATTCAATTCATTTTCTAAAACCCAGTTAACTTGTGTTAAGGAGTAACCAAAATTTGTTCTGTAAGCAATGAAATTTATATTTAAAAGTAGCTTCATAGTACTCACAGAAATCAGCCAGTTGTTATGATTGAAGTCATATGCATATGTGGAAGGCACTAAGCTGGGTATTGCGGTGGAGGAGTCTGTCAGCATAAAAATAGTTTTAAGGCACAATGTCCACTTCATTGGGGATAGATAGTAAACACAATAAAATGTTAAATAACTATACAAGATGGCATTAAAAGATGTCACAAATGCCTAGTATGGACAGGAAGTAATATAAATACAGAATGAAGAAGATTCCCTGCAAGAGTCAGAAACTTCAGCTGTTCCTTGGCTTATCTCTCTTACATTTAACTATTTAATGGTTGTAAATTAATGTGTTTTCATGTCACATTTGTTTATTCAGCAGGTATTTATTGATTTACTATGTGTTAGACATTGGAGCCCTGGTGGTGCAGTGGTTAAAAGCTATGGCTGCTAACCAAAAGGTCAGCAGCTCGAATCCACCAACCACTCCTTGGAAACCCTATGGGACAGTTCTACTCTGTCTTACAGGGTCGCTATGAGTCAGAATTGACTTGACGGCAGCGGGTTTGGACGGGTGTTAGACGTTGTTACAGACACTGTAGATACAGTGATGAACAAAACAGACAAATTATGTGTTCTTAAGGGAACTAACGTTAGGTGGCAAATGGGGACAGGCCAGATAATGAGAAAGTAAATAAAGAAATATGTGGTGATTAGCTAAATAGACAATAGATAAGTGGTAACTATGGTGAAGAGTAAGTAAGACAGTACGCAATACTGGAGAAGCCATCACAACCTGTTCAGAGTAAGTCATGGAAGCTCCATGGATGCCAACTCCCTTAGGCAAACTCCCTTAGGGACCGAATTGCTGGGCTGAGGGCTGTGGGGACCATGGTCTCAGGAACATCTAGCTCAATTGGCATGACACAATTTATAAAAAAAAAAAATGTTCTACATTCTATCTTCGTGAGTAGCGTCTGGGGTCTTAAAAGCCTGTGAGCAGCCAACTAAGATACTCCACTGGTCTCACCCCTTCAGGAGCAAGGGAAAATGAAGAAAACTAAAGATACAAGGGAAAGATTAGTCCAAAGGACTAATAGACCACAACTACTATGGCCTCCACCAGACTTAGTCCAGTACAACTACATGGTGTCTGGCTACCACCACTGACTGCTCTGACAGGGATCACAATAGAGGGTCCCAGACAGAGCAGGAGAAAAATGTAGAACAAAACTGTAACTCAAAGAAAAAAGACCAGACTTACTGGCCTGACAGAAACTGGAGAAACCCCTAGAGTATGGCCCCTGGACACGCTTTTAGCCCAGTAATGAAGTCATTCTGGAGGTTCACCTTATAGCCAAAGTTTAGACAGACCCATAGGACAAAACAAGACTAAGTGGGCACACTAGCCCAGGGGCACGACCTAGAAGGTAGGAGGGGACAGGAAAGCTGGTAATAGGGAACCCAAGGTCGAGAAGGGAGAGTACTGACATGTCATGGGGTTGTTAACCAATGCCATAAAACAATATATGTACTAACTGTTTAATGAGAAGCTAGTTTGTTCTGTAAACCTTCATCTAAAGTTAAACAAAAAGAAAAAATCAAAAAAAAAAAGAAATATGTAGTGATTAGTACTTTGAAGAAATGTAGAGCAGTATTTAGGGAAGGCTAGAGGTAAGATAACACTATTTTATATGGGGAGGACAGAGAAAGACTCTCTAATGAGGTAAGATTTGTGAATATTAAGTGAGGGAAGTTGTAGGGGGAGCATTACAGGCAGAGAGAACAGCATGTGCAAAGCCCTGAGTTAGGAGAGACCAGTGGGCCGTCGGAGCCCTGATGGCGTCGTGGGTAAGCATGGGCTGCTAACCAAAAGATTGGCGGTTCAAATTCACCAGCCATTCCTTGGAAACCCTATGGGGCAGTTCTGTTCCTTATAGGATCGCTATGAGTCAGGTTTGTTTTTTAGTGTGCCTGGGGTAGAGTTAGGTAGTAGGGCAGTGGGAGGGGAGGAAGGAGATTATAGAGGGAGCAGGGGGC
This sequence comes from Trichechus manatus latirostris, assembly GCF_000243295.1. Lineage (NCBI taxonomy): Eukaryota > Metazoa > Chordata > Mammalia > Sirenia > Trichechidae > Trichechus > Trichechus manatus. The sequence goes on from NW_004444178.1 coordinate 446,595, forward strand.
CACATCATGCAAGACCTGAAAGGATATAGGAAGGACTTTCAAGATCCTACTCCTAGTGGAAAGAGAAAAACATTTTCCTAAATATCTACTATGTGCTAGGCATAGTGCTGGGCCTTTTCACATATTATCTCATTTAACACTTACTCCTAAGGTGAGTTCTGTTATTTTACCACATAAAGTGGGTTCTGTTATTTTAATATCAATTGTATAGATAGAAAATTGAACACCAGAGAATTTAAGTTGCTGACCTGACATCTTAATAACACAAGTAAGGTCTGACTTTTCAACCTGGACCTGACTATCATCAAATTCACTTAAAGAGTTTTCCAAATAGAGATTTATGAAGCCCATCTCTGAAGATTATGATTCATGTAGATCTAAGGCAAGTGTTTTACATGCAAATGCTTTGAGAAACAGTACTAGTACAGCTCCATTTCTGTCTTTGGCTGGGTTCTCTAGAGGAGCAAAACCAGTGAAGCATATATATAAATATATATCTAGAGAGATTTATTTCAAGGAAGTTGCTCACACAATTGTGGAGGCTGCGAAGTCCCAAACCGTGAGTCAGGTTGCAGGCTGGAGGCTTCTTCTGACTCACGTGGTTGCAGGGGCTGACCAACCCAAAATCTGCAGGTCAGGCGACAGGCTGCTGGCTCATGTCCCAAGAACTGGAGGTCAGAGGATGATGAGACAGATGCAGTATCAAGAGAGTGAGCTTTCCCAGAACATCTGTATATATTGACCACACCCCCAAGAAAACTCCCCTTCCAACTGATTGACTGCTTACCTCAGATCACAAAATGGAGGATGATTACATAATAACTCCCAAACCACTGACAATCATGACCTAGCCAAGTTGACACATATTAACAATCGCAATTTCTCTAAGCAGGTTGAAGGGATATCAAGTCAACCAGTGTGCTCATTAGGACACCATCACCATGACCTGTTTCCAAATTTTCATCACTCTTAACAGAAGCTTAGTACCCCTTAAGCAATAACTCCCCAATTCCTCCCTCCCACCTGCTCCTGCCGATTCTAGATTCATAGAGGTGCGACATACAATATTTGTCCTTTTGTGTCTGACTTATTTCATTCACAACATGTTTTTAAGGTTCATCCATGTCGTAGCATGTGTCAGAACCCCTAAGTCAGAGACTTGGTCTTAATATGTAACTCACTTCTGCAAGCATAAATCCTATCTCTAATGACTCAATTTCAACCTTACCTACTTTAAAAGCAATAAAATAATTATTTAGACTGGGCACTTTGAGATTCTATATAATCTTTATTCCCACTTAACATCTTCTTTCCCCAGGATTTAGAGCATGTCTTGAGAAAGCAGCTGTGTGTGTGTGTGTTAATGTAATCTCCTACCTATAATTTCATAGTCTGCCAATTTTTCTTCCAAGGTGCTCCTGGTTGGGTTCAAACTGCCAAACCTTTTGGCTAGTAGTTGAGTGCTTAACCATTTGTGCTACCCAGGGACTCCTACGTCTTTGCAAATTATTTGTTTTTGATAAAGTATGATAATACACAAGTATACCTAAATAATGCATAAGACTTGATTTTAGTATCTTTAAATCCTGAAGGCCTTTTAAAGAAAAAAAAGTTGTTAATTTGAAGTTGATATAGAAGGTTAAGTTTCTAAAGCAGCAATCTTTATCATTATGCATAAAAGTTGTTTTTTAAATTTATTTTAGAAATAACCAACACTGTAGAAGATTCTTCAAGAGGAAATATTATTCTTTTATGTTAGGTTTATTGTGGCCCTTTGGAGTAAAAATTTTTACTTTCTCTCCCCCTCCCTTTTATTTATTTTTTTTGGTATAGGATATAGCAGATCCATTTTTTGCTTATTGTAAGCAACATGCAGATAGGTTAGACAGAAAATGGAAGAGAAAAAACTACTTGGCTCTACAATCCTATTGTAAAATGTCTTTGCAAGAGAGGGAGAAACAACTATCACCAGAAGCACAGGTATGTGATTCGTGGCCAAACTGTTGTTTTTTCTTTCAGGGTTATTCATTTCAGAACCCATCCGTGTGTGTTTGTCAATGACATGTAAAGTATAATTGTGCAATTTGGTTAGTTACCCAGAAAATAAACTGTCATTAGGGTAGATGGTGAGGATAGTTTGTGGCTGAATACAATACTCTTCATCTAGCCAACAGAGCAGACGTTTATAAAGCATGTTTCTAAATACATTAAAAAATATAACTATTTAGAGGAATTATTCTATCAGTGCAATATGTTGACCACATCTTTTTTCAGTCTGTTCTAATGTTCATTTATGCAAAGGACTTGATCAGTTTGCCTTGTCATTTAAAATATTTTATGTGAATTAAGTAAATTTATGGAAACTCAGGCAATTACTGAGAAACTTGAGTTTAATCAAATTAGTTTCTCAAAATTCTGATCATAGATTAGGATAATTGTTACTTAGTTTATTTTAACCCAGGAACTATATGGTATACTTTAGGGACCGTGGATGGATATAATTTGCCTTAATTATAGGAAATTTTGGTTATCTTTACTGCCTCTGAGATTGGAAGTAAAAATCATAAGAAGCTGTGTGTTCCATTTTAATGTCTTTTAAGATTTGTTTACATTTCTTTTGTAGGCGAGGATCAATGCCCGGCTTCAACAGTATCGTGCGAAAGCAGAGCTAGCTCGATCTACTAGGCCGCAGGCCTGGGTTCCAAGGGAAAAACTGCCCAGACCACTCACTAGTAGTGCTTCAGCCATTCGTAAACTGATGCGGAAAGCAGAACTTATGGGTATCAGCACAGATATCTTCCCAGTGGACAATTCAGATACTAGTTCTAGTGTGGATGGAAGGAGAAAGCATAAGCAGCCAGCTCTCACCGCTGATTTTGTGAATTATTATTTTGGTCAGTATAGACACTCATACATATACATTTTCAATTAGAGCACTTTTCTAATGAAAATATTTGATATGCTGCTAATTTTTAGAAATTTATTAGCCATGCTACATTTATCAAGTAAAAACATATTCATTTTCCTAATAAGTTGTGGGTTGTTATAAATGCTAAGTTCATGTATTTGTGAATAATAGACTTAAAAGTGTTTGAAACAATGTAGGTTTATACATGTGGTTATCTGTATGACTAGCTTCTTCCTTTTTGTATTTTGTATATTAACTTTTATTTTCTACTAAATTAAAATTGGATATTTAATTTAAATAGAGAGAAATATGCGCATGATTCAAATTCAGGAAAATATGGCTGAACAAAAGAATATAAAGGATAAATTAGAAAATGAACAAGAAAAGCTTCATGTGGAATATAATAAGGTAAGCTGGCTGTAAAACAAACAGCATGATGTAATAGATCCTATTGGTGATTTCTTTTATGATTTTATGGAATTTCTATTTGTTTCTTTTTGAAATTCTTCTAGAGCTTTTAGACCCTTCCCTACTACCCTGCCCTCCTTATCTTTATTATCTTTGCTTACACTGAGCATTTTCTATGGGCCAGGTACAATCTGAGCATTTTACATGTACTAACTCAGTTAATTCTCACCTCTACTTTGTGATGTAAGTTATGATTATTAATCTCATTTTTAGAGAAAGAACCTGAGTCCTAAAGAGGGTAAGTAATTTGCCCAGGCTCACATAGGTAGTCAAGTCATAGAACTTGGGTTCTAAGCCAAGCAGTCTGATGCTAGTCTTTATTTCTAACCAATATGCAGTATTGTAGGAAACTTAGAAATTCATTTTTAAACTATTGTTTTAATCTTGAATTGAATTGTAGTATTACTTTTGATAAAAAAGAAAAAAAAAAACTTCTCAGTTTACATTTGTATTGTACAGCTTCATTCTAGTAATGAGGGTCGAGATAAGAAATACATAAACACAAGATGTGGCTAAAATGTCAGATAATAAATAATGTGAGCATATAACACTGATGTTGACTTACTGTTAGAAAACATTTCAAGTGATTAAAAATACTAGTAGGAAATAAGTTTCTATAGTCAGCTACACTGTAGTGAAAAGAGTACTGGAATTAGATTGAGTAATTCCTAGTTCTGTGATCTTGACCAAGTCACAAAAAATTCTATCCTTAGATTTCTCATTGGAGAAATTATGGAAATGCATCTTCATAGAGTCAAAAGGATTAATTAGCAGAATGTATATAAAATTATGTAGCAAATGATAAAGGAATATATAAATGTATCATTGTAACTAGTAAAAATACTAACATAAAACAGGCAACAGCTTGCATTTTGTTGGTGCTTCTGAATAATTGTATAGACTTATTCTCAGTGCTTATGTGAGCTGAATGTATTAAAGATACAGAGAATATAAATGTAGATATTTCCGAACATTTATTGATAAATTATTTAAATTTTCACATATTTTACTACACATTTTAATGAAGTTTACTAATCTGACTGACTTACTTTATAGCTGTGTGAATCTTTAGAAGAACTACAGAATCTGAATGGAAAACTTCGAAGTGAAGGGCAAGGAATATGGGCCTTGCTAGGCAGAATCACAGGGCAGGTTAGTGTCTTTCCAATAGCTATGTCCTTCTATTCTTGCTCTCTATATAATTTTCAAAGACCAGTTTCTTGATACAACTGTCACTTTGCTAACTAAAGAATTCTGTTTGATCAGGGCCAACTAATCCTCTGGGAATAATGATTTCTGCCTGAAATACATCTAGAGCATTGTAAGCTGCCTGCTGAGAACCTGTAGCTTAATTTGGTTATTTTAACAGCTGTCTTGTTTGCAAAATTTTTTCATTTGCTGAAACTGATTGACCTGTCATTTGTGATGAAGCTAACATATGAAGCATGAGTTACTACTACTGCATTCTTCTTTAATTTTAGCAGTTTTAGATTCACTGCCACATTTTTTTTCTGTCCTGCTCTTCTGCTATATTTAGTTCCTTTTTATTTGGATGTAAAATTTGGAAAGGCAAACTGGAGAGAGTCGTTTTCCTTTGATTTTGTTTTGAGCTGTGTAAGAGAATGTTTGAAACTTTAATGTTACAAAGTATAGTTTTTCCCCTTCATCAGTAGCTTTTTATTGTAGTCCTGAAAAAATTACTTTATCTTTAAACATTGTTAACATGTTAAAGTTCTTGGTGTTGAAAACAAGAATCATTGCCACATGGATTTTTTGGAATGCTCTTTTCAGTATACTGTGTATATAATTGGTAAATTTCAGAGTTTACTCAAATAATTTTAGTTACATTTTTTTAAGGCTGATAGAGACCCACTGTTGGTGGTCCTTTCACTGCAAACTAGTTTAATTTGAGGGAGCATTTTCTTGGTACAAATATTTTTCATTGTACTTGTTTCAGAGGTTTACAGAGTCAAATGCATCGTATAATTTGTGTATATATATTATTTTAGGAATTAATACTTACTGATTCATATTGTGCCATGCTAGCTTTGAAGATACTTCTTTTGTGAACAAGGTTGTATGTGGCTTAAATTATAATGAATTTTGAAAGGTAAGAATGAGTAGTCACCTGTGGAAGAATTGACCTTTGCTCCTGTTAACAGATTGTTGATGGGATTTTTGGGAGAATATGGTGTTTCATATTTTGTATTCAGAATAGTTAATGTTGAGTTCCAGCCTGTTATTAGTTTATTTGCCAAACTAGCATTATTTTTTGGCTTGGTTTGTGAGTATGTCTCATAATAATCTCCTGTTTAGTATAAAACATATCTACCATAAAAGAGCATTTTCATTTATTAGATGACTTTTAACAGAGGTTCACAAATTTCCTCGTGCAAATGTAAAATACACAGCAGAAGTGGGATTCATTTGTACTGCTCGCATGACACTTTTTTCCAGTTGGTTGAACAGATGCTAGCCCACAGGGCCACTGAGAAATGACTTTGATAGATGGTTGCTGTCTGAGAAGCTAGCATACTACAGATTAGTAGAAACCCAAAGAGAATCTGTGCGCTTTGTGGAGAGTTTGGTCCAATAAGATAATTTTTCTAATTAACCTGTGGAGCACCACCATACCTGGGATGTTGAGGAAAATAAACGGCCTCAATTTTTTTTTTGTCACATGTGCCGTGCTATTTTTTCTTTTCTTCTTTTTTTTAACCTCCTAAATACTCATCCTTTTCTTTCACTTTTTAATGCTAAAGTAGAAGTTAAGTTTTCATAATGTTTTAGCATTCCACTGAAAGTTGATGAAAGTCTGGCATTATAGGTTTCTAATGGAAGTAACTGAGATAAAAACTCATGGTAATCGTTTTTGCCAGTGTAACAGCTGGTAAAGCAAATTTTTCCCTTATAATTCTAGCATATTTAGTTGGCTTGAGTGGCAAATATAGGAAAATGTTGCTTTACATTTCTTCCTTAAAACAATATAAACTACATTTGTTCAAATCAATAGAAGTTGAACATACCAGCAATTTTGCGAGCACCGAAGGAGAGAAAACCAAGTAAAAAAGAAGGAGGTACACAAAAGACATGTACTCTTCCAGCAGTACTTTACAGGCAAGTAAAGAATAATGATATAATGAATAATGATAGAATAATGTTGTGTATTTTGAGCTAATACTTATTAGTAATAAGATACTTTAAATATTTGAGAATGAATTATATCCATATCAGAATTTAAGTTAAATGCATTTGAAGGTACTATGTTAATACTTTTTCAAAAGTGTTTTCCAGTTGAATGATAGAAGACCTTTTTGTTGCTCTTTTAATGATAAGATAAATGACTTGTATTCTTTTAAGTAACAGAATATATCTGTATAAGCTCTTTGGAAATGAACAATTCTTTTTGGAGAATTGGAAAGTCACTTTAAATAATGTAGATGATTATTCTCTTAAATAGTTAAAACATTATAATAGGCAAATAGACATTTGTGTTTTATTTTACTTGACTCAGAGTTTTGTCTGTTTTTAGGAAGTGATGGATATTGTATGTACAGTCTGAATCTATTGCCTTTGTACAGTAGTGAGCAATGAAGATAAGGTTTAAATTTGATTCTGTCTTTACATTTTTTTTCTCTCTATACTCAGTTGTACTAATTCTGTTTCTAGAAGTACTTTCATTTTTTATTTTTTGGCTCAGTATTCTTACAGTGTTCACCATTATTATAATTCTAGATAGTCAAGCTTCTTTCCATATCCAAATAGCTTAGAATCTCATTTTTTTTCATGTAAATTATTATATTGATTAAATGAGAGAAGTTTAGAAAACACCAGTGTGTGTGTCTCTAACACATACATACACACACATATACATACACATGAACACATACACACACACACATACATACACACACATGAACACACACACATATACATACACAAACATGAACACATACACACACGAACACATACACACACACATATACATACACACGAACACATACACACATACACATATACATACACACACATGAACACATACACACATGAACACATACACACACACCTACATACACACACATGAACACATACACACACACATATATATGCCTATATAAATAAATTAATATTTTCCCCACAACTTCTTCCTTTCTCAGCAACCGCAACGGTAGCAACAGTATCCATCTCTGTAGTTACCATCCATTTTTTTGTTGGGGGCTCCCTCCATAGGTAACAGCAAGTAATTCCCTTGAAATGTGGGAAAGGCCTACGTTGTTTTAATGTACAGTGTGAAGACTAACACATCCTCATTCTGGCTTTTGCAACCATAATACACATCACTATGCTACTAACTTTAGTTGACTACAGTGCATTTTTGTTTCAGAATATGTTTTCAGTGGTTTTCCTTTTTAATTCTGAGCAACTTTAAGACCACATTGTTGTTTTCTTGTGGTACTCTTCTTTTCTAGGAGTTTAAAAAAAAAATCCAGACATAATTGCTGTTTCTGTACTTGGATGGTTCTTAACAACTTTTCCCTCACTCTGTACATTTCCAGTAAAATATATCCTGGATTTTCAGATCACGGTGCTTGTATTGTCAGGAGTAATTAAGTTGTGTTTTTGCACAAGAACAGTTAGATTTCTTAAAAACAAACAAACAAAAAATCCAGAATGGCCATAGCAACAATAATAAAATTCCCTGATCTTTGCAATAATTATCAGTTGGTATTGCAAGCCTGATTTTTAAAAAGAGACTTGCATGTGTAGTTTATTTACATGTTGAAGAATCTTTGACATGTTTATAATTAAAAGTTTGTTTGTTGGTAAAGTAACCTGTAGTTTTAGAGAATTGGGAAATTCTTTTGTTTAATAACAAAACAAAATTTCGTATTTCTAGAGAAAAATTGAGCTAATGGTAAATGGCCTTTAAGTGATAATTTAAATTAAAATAAAGAGGCTGGTGGGAATAAATATCTTACCTAGACCTTCTTTGAAAGGTTTGACTCTGTTAATATTTAAATTTGTACTAGAAATTCTCAAAAGTATTTAGAACTAACAATTAGTTAATGACATTATAAAAAGACGTGTTATGAAAAAAAGTTTTAGTTCAACAGAGTAAATGTTGATTAAGTTTTTGAATGAAAGATTCAATGATTGCTGAAATTTTGGAAATCAAAAAAATATTATGCTGTTTTCATTGGTAATAATTATTCTAACCCTCTTTTTGCCATCTTTGTTCAAAGTTGTGGAATTTGTAAGAAGAACCATGATCAGCATCTTCTTTTGTTATGTGATACCTGCAAACTCCATTACCATCTTGGATGTCTGGACCCACCTCTAACACGGATGCCAAGAAAGACCAAAAACAGTTATTGGTAAGTAAAATGAAAGGGATTTGAATGTTAAAACTGGTTTGCTTTCAGTTTCAGAAGTGTAAGATGAAACGTTATATCGTATTGATTCACAATATAGATTTAGCACATTTTTAAAATAGTTATTTCCATAAATATTTATCATAGTATAATATGAATAAAACTGTAACAGTGTTCTTAGAAATGACTTTTCATTTAATTGATTCTATTTTGGTATCTTAGCAATGGATTCTTACTTTAGGCATGAATTCTATCCAATGTGTTTATAATTCTCTTTTGCTTTATTGTACGAATTTCCTAAATACTTTATTTTTATTTTGAAATTGAATAAATTCATCAAAAGTTTGCCTCCTATTCATGCTTTTACTTATAATTCAATATTTTATTTCTAAATTAGTGTCTCCTAAGGGTTTACTTCTGGAATTTGTTGTTTGAGCTACTTAAATTTAAGTTCAACCATTCTTTAAAAATATAGGAGCATTTGACCTATGTTTCTGAATTATTTTTTTCATTAACTTAGACAGATTGAACCACTACAGATGTTTGATAAATGCTTATGATATCTATAATGAATTTTATCCTTTTCTTAATTTTAGTCTTAGGGAGAGGCAGATGTTAAAATTTTAATTTTGATTCATTCCTTATAGGAAAGAGGATATAGAAAATGAAAAGCTTTGGAATGAACATGAGTGTTCTTTTCAGATAAATTACCCTTCTAAGTGTTAGAAAAGAGCAAACCTCAAATTCTTAAATGGTAACTGTACAAAAGGTCATGTGTGTTCCTAAGTCACATTAAGCACATTGTTTCATCTCCTAGGGCTACTTTATTACGAAGCTTAAATCCTTCACTATATTCACAGGATAGCTTTTTAGTAGTGTTCATATTGGTTTGTTTTGAGATGTTCATACTGGTCTGCTGTTCTCAAATATGACAGAGAATATTTCTTTTGATATCTGTGTGTATTTGAAATTTCCAGATTTTAAGATGAAACTGCTATAGCATATTAGAATGCCAGCAATATTAGTAAGCATCCTAGATAGGTTAAATCAAAAGCTAGTTTGGTAGTCTCCAGGGCCAGGATGTTTTGTCATGATCCTGGGCATAAAGATGTGCAGTTTTCTCCTTAACTGAGGTTGTGGATCTTCCTAACATTTCTGCTTGCAGAGATCTGGTTTCTAGTTGTGTGTGAAAGTTTTTGGAAGAACTTTGATGAAAGTGCTTAGTCTTTGGGGCGAAGGCCCTCCCAAAAGAATCTAAACTGCTTAGGTCCTATGGATATGTTACATTTTAAGTAAAAGTAGAAGCTAATATTGCAGAGTAGTGAAGCCTTTAATTTCTTGTAGTTTCTAGTAATCAGATTTCTGTTGACTTCTAAAATCAACTTAGTTTTGGTTAGCTGTTGGGTGTATTAATTTTGGAGCAAGCCAAGTTATAGAAAATTATTTTTTCTTTAGTTTACCTTCAGTGTGGAAAGCAGTTTTTTCTTTTTAACAGCTTTCATTTATTTTTGAAGTTATATTAAAAATAAAGTCAATAAACAGGTAAAATGCATCACTTCCTAAATATTTTACTTCATTTTACTATTATATATGCTCTTGAGGTTAAGTCTGTTCTTTCTGTATGGTAGAAAAACTGTTAAGGTTGTCTATTCTATCTGTATGGTAGAAAAACTGTATACATAGATGTGCTACTACGTATCTCTTCCCAACTCCACATTCATTGATACCTTGTTGGTAGCTTGAAATTTCCATGGCATGGAAATTAGCAAATGCTACAAATTAAAGCTTTTCTCCCCACTGAGAGCCAGGTTTTAAACATTTACTAGCATAGGACCGTGTGACTTCTGTTTTAGTCCCTGGGTGGTGCCAATGGTTAGTGCTTGCCTATTAACCAAAAGGTTGGCAATTGGAGCCCACTAGAGGCGCCTTGGAAGAAAGACCTGGCAGTCTACTTCTGAAACATCACAGCCGTTGAAAACCCTGTGGAACGCAATTCTACTCTGATACACATGGTATCACCATAAGTTGGAATCAGCTCGACGGCAACTAACAACAACAATGGGCCACCAACTAAAATGACCCATTTATTTATTTATTTATTTATTCAATCCGTCTTAGAGTCTGTTTTACAGGTTTCTCTAGGTGGGATATTCAGCACAATCTGTTATTAACTAAGATTAAAAGATAAGATAGCTGTAACAAGAAGTAGAGTCAGCGTCAATGAATGTCTGTGATTTTCAGGTGTTGTAGTATATGTCAGTTAAGGAAAATTCATGATTTCCGAAGGGAAACTACCTTTTTAATCAGTGTTGTATCTCTTATGTCTGTTCACTTAAATATGCAGCATGTTGCATGTGTGTTCTTATGATACTTACAGGGATAAGTTAAATTGCTTTATACATTGTATTCACGGTAATCATTCTTAGAAAAGTGTGTGTGCATTTCTGTATGTTGTCACTGTATATCCTGCGATCACATCCACCCATGTATGTTTTTATATATTCTTCACATATACTTGAATTTTATGTCAATAGAAGCTATAGCTAAAGCTAGAAGGCAAAAATAAACATTTGAACTTAGCATTCTTTTTTTTCTCTTTATGTAGGCAATGCTCAGAATGTGACCAGGCAGGGAGCAGTGACATGGAAGCAGATATGGCCATGGAAACCTTACCAGATGGGACCAAACGATCAAGGAGACAGATTAAGGAACCAGTGAAATTTGTTCCACAGGATGTGCCACCAGAACCCAAGAAGATTCCAATAAGAAACACGGTAATGTATTCCTTATTTATCATAATCATCATAAAATTCTGAGGCCAAGATTCAAGATGGTAAGAAAGACAAAGGGACAGCATATACCCAGGAGCCAAAGAAAGAAATGTATACATTACTATTGGTTATTCTTTGAAAATTTATTATTTTACATTATGAAATATACCATGCCTACCTGAGAGTTTATGGTTTTTATGTTTGATTTAAAGAATAGTAATAATGGGGGGACTTCCGGGCAACCTAGCGCTATAGTCAGAAGCACCACACCGTCCCTCCACAGCAAAGATCAGAAAAACTAAGTCAAACAGAGTCACACGTCAGTCCTGAAACCCTACGCATCAAATGAAGAGATAAAGAACTCAGCCAAGCACTGAATGGAATAAGAAACTGACCGAGAACAGAGAGCGAGGGGAGGTAGATGCAGAGGTCCTCTATCAGCTACTGCAGCACAGATCCGCCATTTTGGACTGCTATCAGAGATTAGCGAGCAGGGAATATGAGAAAGCAGCTTCACAGAGCTTCCAGCAGGAGACAGAACAACTGGGAACCAGTGATAGACGCTTTCCCACCCCCCACCCTTCTTCA
>NW_004444178.1:460318-462085 GCF_000243295.1 Trichechus manatus latirostris
GGGGGAGAAAACAGAAAACACAGAGAAGATCACTGAAGAATTGCTGACAGAAAACTTCCCTAATATCATGAGAGATAAAAAGCTGACCATCTAAGAGCTCAACAAACCCCATATAGGGTAGACCCCAAAAGAAAATCACCAAGGCATATCATAGTCTCACTCGCTAAAACCAAAGACAAAGAATCCTGAGAGCAGCTCTAGAAAAACAAAAAGTCACATAGAGAGGAAAAACATTAAGACTAAGCTTGGATTATTCAGCAGAAACCATGCAGGCAAGAAGGCAATGGGATGACATATATAAAACCTTGAAAGAAAAAAATTGCCAGCTAAAAATAATATATCCTGCAAAACTCTCATTCAGATATGATGGTGAAATTAGGTTATTTCTAGATAAACAAAAATTAAGGGACTATGTAAAAACCAAACCAAACTTACAAGACTTATTAAAGGGAGTTCTTTGATCTGAGAACAAACATCATTGGACCACAGGCTGAATATAGGACACAGGATTGTACTAGCCAGATGCCAACCTAGGAAATGAACACTTAAGGACTATGCAAAACCAAAAGGATTACAACAGGGAACGAGAGGTTAACCTGTAATCACAACAGCATCATAACAATAAAAAAGGGAATAAATGGTGTAGGTATGGAACCTTCTAATGGAGAGGAAGGCAGGGTGATACAAGGTAATAATAGACGGGTTTAAATCTAGGAAGATAAGGGTAAATTTCAAGGTAATCACAAAGAAAGTTAACAAACCTACTCATCATAATAAAGAAGAAAAACAAAGTCTCAGTAAAAACAAAAGAAAAAAAAAATCCACAAACAAAGGGAACTTGGCACAGGAGAGTAAGAGGAACTGTCTTAGTCTGGGTTCTATAGAGAAGCAAAACCAGTAAAGCATATAAATATATAGAGAGATTTATATCAAGGAAATAGCTCACGCAACTGTAGAGGCTAAAACGTCCCAAGTCCACAGATCAGGGTAGAGGCCTCTCCCAGTTCACGTAGCCACAGAAGCTCGTGAAACCAAGGTTGGCAGTTCAGAGAGGGGCTCCCGCTCACAGGCTGTGAACGTCAGTGAATTCCAAGATCAGCAGACAAGTCAGTCAGGTTTCTCCTGAGTAGCTGCAGGGGCTGGCGAACCCAAGGTTGGCAGTTCGGGGAACCGGACTCTTGCTTGCAGGCTGAGAAGTTCAATGAATTCCGAGATCAACAGGTAAGCTGCTAGCTCAAGTCCCATGAACCAGAGATGAGACAACAAGAGGCAGCTGCTAAGTCTGGAACAAGCCAAAAACCTTGGCAAGGCAAGCAGGCAGAAGGTAACCAGCGGAAGGCAGCGAGATGAAACTGAGAGAGCGGTGAGCTGCCACAGCCCCGCCTCCACCAGTACCACTCAGCAGATTCCATCATGGGGGTGATCACAATATTATACAACTACTAAAACACTGAGAATAATGGTCTAGCCAAGTTGACATACAATCGTAATCATCACAGTCCACCCCTTGTCAACTTGGCGCCTGTACACATCTCCTGAAACCATACATAATCTCTGAATAAAGATGATTACAAAGTCATACTTGCACCTAAAATGATACAACAAATTCTGTCTTAGTCATCTAGTGCTGCTATAACAGAAATACCACAAGTGGATGGTTTTAACGAAGAGAGGTTTATTTCCTCACAGTCAAAGTAGGCTAAAAGTTCAATTTCAGGGTGTCAGTACCAGGGAAGGCTTTTTCTCTCTGTCAGCCTTCTTCTCTTC
>NW_004444178.1:463528-479323 GCF_000243295.1 Trichechus manatus latirostris
ATAAGGACTAGAAGGCAGGAGGGGACAAGAAAGCTGGTGATAGGGAACCCAAGGTTGAGAAGGGACAGTGTTGACATGTTGTGGAGTTGTTAACCATTGTTATAGGGCAATATGTGTACTGTTTAATGAGAAACTATTTGTTCTGCCAACCTTCATCTAAGGTAGAAAAAGAAAAGAATTATGTATGTGAGATGAAATTGACAACAGCAACTCAAAAGATTTGATGGGAAGCCTAGGGGGCAGTGAGTTGAAGATAATGGTGATGAAATAATTTGGAAAAGGATAGTGAGAATAGCAGCACAACTGGAACAATGTAATCGATGTCACTGAATTGTACATGTAGAAACTTTTCAAATGGTGTTATACAACATGATGACTATAATCAGTGTTACTGAATTGTGCATGTAAAAAAGGTTGAATTGGCAAATATTTTGTTACATATATTTTTCCCACAATAAAAAATTAATATGTGAATACTTTTTTGTTGTAAGAAATTCAGCAGTGTAAGTAAGGAGGCTGTCTCCTTTGACTTTCCTACTAACAATCCCCTTTCTCAACGCATCTCAGATGCCTTGAACCTACCTTTATTAGACAGGTACATATAGGCAGTCCTCAAATTATGACAGCGTTCTGTTCTGATGACTACTGTGTCGTAGGTCACTTTTGACATAAGTTGAACGCCTCATTTTTTTTCATTATTATTGCATTTTATTATCAGTATCTTTATGAATCCAATTTTTATTTGTCTTTAGGGGTGGAAACATTACATCTGAGAATGATAACATCAGCAAATTATACTCTGCAACACTGTATATAGTACACATTACTAATAATAAGATGTACAAAAAAAAAAAAGACAGTTTTAAGTGTGGTTTGTCACAATACAAATACATAGTAAGTCAGGGACTACTTGTATTTTGAACTTTGGATATGTGACATTTCTTTTGGTATATCTGTCCAAAACAAGAAAAAAAAAAAATCATCAATGAAACATATGGAAAAGTAGTTTAGGAATAGTCAGGAAAAATAGAAATATTCAGGTATTAATAAGTAAAAGGAATAATCCAGTTTTAGAAATTTTTCTTTTTATACTATTTCTGGCTATCCAGAGATTTGACTTCATAACATTTCTTATATTGGCTCTGCAAATGCCCCATATCCCGTTATTTCAATGACTTAATCACAGTTATTTACTCTTTTATTACTGGGTACAAATAGAACTAAGTCTAAAGAAGAGAAAGAACTGAGAAGTGTGTTTTTAATTGTATGCTGTGCTTTATATTAATTCATCATCATAAATACCATATGAAATAGTTATTAGTATCATTGCCATTTTACAGATAAGAAACTGAGATAAAGAGTTTAAGTAACATGCCCAAGGACATACAGCTTATAAGTGGTAGAGCCAGGATTCAAACTTAGATAGCTCCTGAGCCCATACTCTTAGCTAGTTCATAGTGCTGCTTTCTAGATAAGATTACTATTATTCCAGGAACGTCTACATGGACCATAATTACAGACATCCCATGATTCCAGCAGCTTAGTGACTATATCACTATGGTTTAGTTAGGAAGATAGAAGCCACTTTATGGGGAATTAGTGGTTTATACCACTATTGGCATAACTGGGGGCATGGGTATCAAATCAAGAAAACAGTCATCATAGGTCTGAGGAGCTCTGGCAAACATTACAGAAATTGATAGTGAATATCTTACTCTGAAAAATTTGGCCAGTGAAAACCTTATGAATAGCAGCAGAACATTGTTTGGTATACTACTGGAAGATGAGTCTGTCAGGTTGGAAGGCACTCAAAATATGACTGGGGAAGAGCTGCCTCCTCAAAGTAAAATCGACCTTAATGACGTGGGTAGTGTAAAGCTTTCGGGACCTTCATTTGCTGAGGTGGCACAACTCAAAATGAGAAGAAACAGCTGCAAACATCCATTAATAATCAGAACATGGAAGGTACAAGGTATGAATCTAGAAAAATTGGAAGTTGTCAAGAATGAAATGGACCATGTAAAAATTGATATCCTAGGCATTACTAAGCTGAAATGGACTGGTATTGGCTGTTTTGAATCAGACAGTCATATGGTCTACTGTGCTGAGAATGACAGATTGAAGAGGAATGACGTCACATTCATCGTCAAAAAGAACATTTCAAGATGTATCCTGAAGTACAATGCTGTCAGGGATAAGATGATATCCATAAGCCTACAAGGAAGAACAGTTAATATGACTATTGTTCAAATTTATGCACCAACCACTAATGCCAAATATGAGAAAATTGAGGATTTTTACCAACTTCTGCAGCCTGAAATTGATCAAACATGCAATCAAGATGCATTGATAATTCCTGGTGATTGGAATGCAAAAGTTGGAAACAGAAGGATTTGGAGTTGGGAAATATGGCATTGGTGATAGAAACAATGCTGGAGATTGCATGATACAATTTTGAAAGACCAATGACCTTTTCATTGCAAATACCTTTTTCAACATCATAAACAGCAACTATACACATGGACCTCACTGAATGGAAAACACAGGAATCAAATTGACTACGTCTGTGGAAAGAGACGATGGAGAAGCTCAATATCACCAGTCAGAACAAGGCCAAGGGCCGACTGCTGAACAGACCATCAATTGCTCATATACTAACTCAAGTTGAAGTTGAAGAAAATTAAAACAAGTCCACAAGAGCCAAATTATGATCTTGAGTATATCCCACCTTAATTTAGAGGCCATCTGAAGAATAGGTTTGATGCATTGAACTCTAATGACGGAAGACCAGACGAGTTGTGGGATGACATCATTCATGAAGAAAGCAAAAGGTCATTAAAAAGACAGGAGAGAAAGAAAAGACCAAAATAGATGTCAGAAGAGACTCTGAAACCTGCCCTTGAAAGTAGAGTAGCTAAAGTGAAAGGAAAAATGATGAAGTAAAAGAGCTGAACAGAAGATTTCACAGAGTGACTTGAGAAGACAAAGTAAAATATTATAATGAAATGTGCAAAGACCTGGAGTTAGAAAGCCAAAAGGGAAGAACATGCTCAGCATTTCTCAGGCTGAAAGAACTGAAGAAAAAATTTAAGACTCAAGTTGCAATATTGAAGGATTCTAGGGGGAAAATATTGAATGACGAAGGAAGCATCAAAAGAAGATGGAAGAAATACCCAGAGTCACTGTACCAAAAAGAATTGATTGACATCGAACCATTTCAGGAGGTAGCATATGATCAAGAACTGATGATACTGAAGGAAGAGGTCCAAGCTATGATGAAGGAAATGGTGAAAACAAGTCTCCAGTAATTGATGGAGTACTAATTGAGGTGTTTCAACAAACAGAAGCAGTTCTGGAGGTGCTCACTTGTCTATATCAAGAAATTTAAAAGACAGCTTCCTGGCCAACCAACTAGAAGAGATCCATATTTGTACCCATTCCAAAGAAAGGTGATCCAACAGAATGCGGAAATTATCGAACAATATTTTAATATCACACACAAGTTAAATTTTGCTGAAGATCATTCATGAGCTTTTTGCAGCAGTACATTGACAGGGAACTGTCAGAAGTTCAAGCCGATTCAGAAGAGGACTTGTGACCAGGGATATCATTGCTGATGACAGATGGATCTTGGCTAAATTCAGAGAAAACCAGAAAGATGTTTACCTGTGTTTTATTGACTATGTAAAGGCATTCGACTGTGTGGATCATAAGAAATTATGGATAACATTGCAAAGAATAGGAATTTCAGAACGCTTAATTATGTTCCTGAGGAACCGGTACATAGACCAAGAGTCAGTCTTTCGAACAGAACAAGGGGATACTGTGTGGTTTAAAGTCAGGAAAGGTGTGTGTTGAGTTGTATCCTTTCAGCATACTTATTCAGTCTCTATGCTGAGCAAATAATCTGAGAACCTGGACTACATGAAGAAGAACACAGACTGGAGGAAGACTCATTAACAACCTGTGTTATGCAGATGATACAACCTTGCTTGCTGAAAGTAAAGAGGACTTTGAAGCACTTACTGATGAAGATCAAAGACTACAGCCTTCAGTACAGATTACACCTCAATATAAAGAAAACAAAAACCCTCACAACTGGACCGATAAGAAACATCATGATAAACGGAGAAAATATTGAAGTTGTCAAGGATTTCATTTTACTCGGATCCACAATCAATGCACATGGAAGCAGCAGTCAAAAAATCAAATGACATTATTGCATTACACAAATCTTCTGCAAAAGACCTCTTTAAAGTGTTAAAAAGCAAAGGTGTCACTTTGAGGAGTAAGATGCGCCTGACCCCAGCCATGGTGTTTTTAGTCGCCTCATATGCATGCGAAAGCTGAGCAATGAATAAGGAAGACTGAAGGATTAATGCCTTTGAATTATGGTGTTGGTGAAGAATATTGAATATACCATGGACTGCCGGAAGAAGCAATGAATCTGTCTTGGAAGAAGTACAGCCAGAATGCTCCTTAGAAGCGAGGATGGTGAGACTTTGTCTTACATACTTTGGACACGTTATCAGGAGCGACCAGTCCCTGGGGAAGGACATCATGCTTGGTAAAGTAGAGGGTCGGGGAAAAAGAGGAAGACCTTCAACGAGATGGATTTACACAGTAGCTGTAACAATGGGCTCAAAAATAGCAATGATTGTGAGGATGGTGCAGGACCGGTCAGTGTTTCGTTCTGTTGTACACGGGGTCACTATGAGTGGGAACCAACTTGACGGCACCTTTCAAATCGAAGTTTACTAATATGGATCTATACAGGGACACAAACTGTGGGAAATGTTGTTTTCAGCCTGAAGCCAACACGAAGTGGTGGAGGGAAGGGTGCTGAGTTGACCACAGACAATGTAGCATAGTAAGTAACCAACTTCACTTTCAAAAGTCTGTAATATAGTGTTTACTTGGTACATGATAGGTGCCCTATAAAGTAATATTTTCTGACACCCCTTTCTTTTGTCTTTGAGCGCAGGTATGTTTTCTTTTTTTCCTTAATCTCACGCTCTAAGCATTTTGCAAGGCATGCAATAGGTTCTTGATTGAGTGGCTAAATAAATCACTGGAAGCATAAATATAGAGACAGTGATTTGAGGTGTTGTAAAATACCTCAGTGTAGGCCAAAGAGAGTGAGCCTGGGCTTTTTATGGGCTCAGCAGTACTGTATTTTTATGTAAATAATGGTCCACATTTTTTTGCCAATGACGCCCTCCACTCACGAGGTATTTCCATAAGTGCGCTATGCTAATTTTTTTACAGCAACATGTTATTAGTGTTTAAAACATAGAGTTAACTCCTGCTTCCCTATCCTGTTGGCTATCTGGCTGGTCACTAACAATGTTTGCCATATAATTGCAACAGTTTTTTTTCCTTCTTTTTTCTTTTTCTTTTTTAGTTATTTAAAAGAAAGTAACATGAGTGAAGTAGAGAATCAACTTTTTGATTTGTTTTTAGCTGTTGAGTATGTGACTGGATTTGTATATTCAGTTTGTATAGTAATATCACATTATAGGTAGTCCCTGACTTAGACGATGTATTTGGTTACGACAAAATGCACTTACCACCATCTATTTGTTTGTTTGTTTGTTTTGCATCTTATCATTAGTAATATGTACTACATACAACGTAGTGGCACGTAATTTGCTGATGTTATTATTCTCATGCCAATCCCCAAAGACAAATAAAGATCAGATGTATAAAGATACTGATAATAAAAGGCAATAATAATGAAAACTGAAAAAAAAAAAAAGAGGTATTTGACTTACACCAGAACCGATTTATGACGGAGTCATTGGAATGGAACCCTGCTGTAAGTCAGGGACTACCTGTATAATTTTATATTCTGGTAAAGACTTTCTAGTAGTTCTAATTTCTTTATTGATAGTAATAATTGTTGGGGGTAATTTTTTAATCCTTTTTTTTATTGATTATAGTAACGAAAAAGTTTTGTCTTTGGGACTGAAATCTCATTTATCATAACACAATATAGCTTCTTTTGTCCTGGGAGAATTGCTTTTCTTCTCCTATACAAAATCTGAGCATAGGACAGTGAATTAAATTATATACCTTGCCCACCTTTGGAAACCCTGGTGGCATAGTAGTTAGGAGCTGCGGCTGCTAACCAAAAGGTGGGAAGTTCGAATCCACCAGGTGCTCCATGGAAACTCTATGGGGCAGTTCTACTCCATCCTATAGGGTCCTATATAATATTCCATTTTGTGGATTTGCCACATTTTATTTATCCATTTGTCAGTGGATGGACATGTGGGTTGTTTCCACTTTTTTACGATTACAGATAATGGTGTTGTGAACAAATTTTTTGTGTGAACATACGTTTTCATTTCTCCTGGGTATATACCTAGGAGTGAAATTGCTGGGCCATATGTTTAACCTTTTGTGGAGCTGATATTCTAAAGTAGTTTTACCATTTCCTATTTCCATGAGCAGTATCTGAGGGTGCGAACACTTATTCTTTTTATTATAGCCATCCTAGTGAGTGTGAAGTAGTATCTCATTGTGGTTTTGATTTGGGCTTTCCTGATGGTTAATGACACTGATAATATGTAAAAGAAGAAAAGAAAGTAGCTCCTTTTCCCTCTCTGTTGTTTGTGCTGTGTAACATAGTACTAAAATATTTTAACTGAACTCTTCAGCAAATGAAAACTATGAGATTTTATATCTGTTGTAAAGCATTAATTAATCCTCTATCATTGCCCTCATTCCCATTTTTGTTTTATATGAGCTTTGAGAACAAAACCTAATAGGATTATTACATGGGAGAGAAAGTATCCTGAGTGGTAAAATTCTAGAAGGGATACCTGAGTAATAATTGAAAGCTTATTCCCATAGCACAGTTTTCCTTTGCTGACCTTAGCACCTTTGTAATTATGTTTATTAGTTTAATAAATGAATAAACAGAGACTCTTTACACAATAAAGATTTGGTCATTTATCTTTAGATATTTGAAGTTCTGTCATATGAAAGCTAGGTCTAATTCAGTCTTTGCATGTTCAGACAGTAAAACTGAGACCAGCAATTATAACTCTTTTGTAATGGAACAACATGCTGGCTTATTCTTTGTAACTGTAATAGCTGAGGCTATGTGGCTGTCAGAGATATTTTTAGGAGAGTTTTCCGCATTGAGTAGAGAGAGAGGATTATATGAAATAACCTTTAAGGCTATCAAATCTGGCTTTATTTTAAAGATGTCTGTGAAATAACCGTGATTAAATTCAGATTCCTTTGACCTCAGTATGTTGTAGGTCCTTCTTTATATTTCCAATAGCCATTATTATTCTCACAGTTTCCCAGCCTAGTTACCCAGATACCTCCTGCCTTCTAGATCTGGTACCTTGTTTGGATCCTGTGTTTAGCCATTGTACCAAAACCAAAAATCAAACCTGCTGCTGTCCAGTCTATTCCAACTCATAGTGACCCTACAGGACAGGGTAGAACTGCCCCCGTAGGGTTTCCAAGGAGAGCCTGGTGTATTCCAACTGCCGACATTTTGGTTAGCAGCCGTAGCTCTTAACCACTACACCACCAGAGTTTCCTTGTTCTCTTGTCCTGCCTTACCAATCTTGAACTTTTTTTACCTTCATTCCTGTTTGAGGTTTGCCAGTGTCACACTTAAATCTATTTGAGAGTTTATTTAGTTTTTATTTTGTTAAGTATTTTCCCTAAACCCATCTTTAAGGTGAATTTAGAGTTTTATACCATTGCTAAAGGTATTAAAAAAAATATGACTCACTGCTTACTGATGAATTTAAACACAATTTTGATGAATGTATTGTAGTTGAGAGATTTTTAAAGATCTGAGCAGCATATGACTTTACTATAAACCAGAAAAAAAAAAAAAAAAAAAAAGACCCAAACCTATTGCCGTGGAGTCAGTTCTGGCTCATAGCGACCCTATAGGATAGAGTAGAACTGCCCCATAGTTTCCAAGGCTATAATCTCTACGGAAGCAGACTGCCACATCTTTCTCCTGCGGAGCAGCTGGTGGGTTTGAACCACCAAACTTTCGGTTAGCAGCCCAGCACTTAACCCCTGTGCCACCAGGGCTCCTTGTGCACTTATGATATTTATGGTTAATTATTTATGTAATTATTTGTTTAGTATCTGTAGATGAATGTCCCAAGTTCCGAGTGAATAAGAGCTGTCCTGTTCACCATTTTCTACCCACTACCTACCACAGGATTTGATTCACAATGAGTACTCAGTGAGTGTTTAGCAAATGAGTTCTTTTTCATTTTCCACTATAGCTATGCATCTGAAATCAGTTTGCTTTGGAAGAGTCTTTCTAGCCCTCCTTTGTTAGTGAGGGAATTGTCTCATTCTGCTTGTATATTTATCATTTTATCAGCAAAGCTATAGAATTACTGTAAAGGCAGCCTGGGCTACTTTTATTTAAGTAGCTTGTTAGACATTTTTGTATTTTCTCGTTTTTAAAATGGGGAAATTTTTCACTTACTTTTGAGCAAGGAAATTACTTTTGAAGAAAATGTAAATTAGCTTACCTGTGTCCCTTTTGAAGTTACTATAAATTGATGTTTGTGCTTTTTGCTGTATTTTCTAATAACTTTAATGTAACTTGAAAGCTTTTTCTTTTCATTTTCTGTATATTCTATGTCATCTAGTGACTTTTCATCTTTTAAACAAGTATCAAAAGGACTTGCTGGGACCTATCTTTCCATAGTCTTTTACACACATGCATCATCTTCTACTCTCTTTGAAGTTCTCAGATCTTTCTTCCTGACTCATAAGTTTTTGTTGTGTTGTGTATGTCTCCTTTTTTAGAAACTAAAAGCAGGAAAAAGTCAAAGTGCTTTTTAGCAGCTTTGACTGAAAACCATATTATTTTCCTGGATATGCTATTTCTTACAGATCATTATTGCAGAAAGGGACTTAAACACATGTTTAATCTGCTTTCTATCTCATTTTCAAAACTGAGCCACTAGTAGATTACAAATGGCAGTCTTTATATGTGAAATAACCAAAAATTGTAGTGTCTACTTTTATTACATATATGTTTTAACTAGTTTTACACATATGCCAAGCAGTGTCCTATTCAACAGAATTAGGGCTTAAGTCCTGGAGAATATGAAAATCTGAAATATGTTATAATTTTTTCTTTTTGTTTGTTTATTGTTACAGTTTAAGTGAAAGTTTACATTTCAAGTTAGTCTCTTATACAAAAATTTATATATACATTGTTTTGTGTCCCTAATTGCTCTCCCCATACTGTGACAGCACACTGCTCCTTTCCACCCCGATTCCCCATGTCCATTCAACTAGCTCCTAACCCTCTCTGCCTTCTATTCTTGCCTCTGGACAGAAGCTGCCCATTTAGTCTCATGTATCTACTTAAGCTAAGAAGCACACTCTTCACAAGTATCATTTTATGTCCCATGGTCCAGTCCAATCTTTGTCTGAAGAGTTGGCCTCGGAAATTGTTTTAGTTCTGGGCTGATAAAGAATCTGGGGGCCATGCTTTCTGGGGTTCCTCTAGTCTCAGTCAGACCATTAAGTCTAGTCTTCTTACTAGAGTTTGAGTTCTGTACCCCACCTTTCTCCTGCTCCATCAGGAGCTTTCGGTTGTGTTCCCTGTCAGGGTGGCCATTGGTGGTAGCTGGGCACCATCTAGTTCTTCTGGTCTGAGGCTGATGAAGTCTCCGGTTAATGTGGCCCTTTCTGTCTCTTGGGCTAATACTTTTCCTTGTGTCTTTGGTGATCTTCATTCTCCTTTGCTCCAGGTGGGTTGGGACCAATTGATGCATCTTAGATGGCTGCTTGCAAGCTTTTGAGACCCAGACACCACTCACCAAATTAGGATGCAGAACATTTTCTTAATCAGCTTTGTTATGCCAATTGATCTAGATGTCCCTGAAAGCATGGTCCCCAGACCCCCACCCCTGCTACTCTTACCCTCGAAGTGTTTGATTGTATTCAGGAAGCTTCTTAGCTTTGGTTTAGTCCAGTTGTGCTGACTTCCCCTGTAGTGAGTGCTGTCCTTCCCTTCACCTAAGATAATTCTTAACTATTATCTAGCTAGTAAATAACTCTCACCCTCCCTCCCCACCCTGTTAACCATCAAAGAATGTTTTCTTCTGTGTTTAAACTTTTTCTTGAGTTCTTAATAATAGTGGTCTTATACAATATTTGTCCTACTGTGACTGACTAAATTCACTCAGCATAATGCCCTCCAGATTCCCCCATGTTATAAGATGTTTCACAGCTTTATCGTTGTTGTTTATCATTGCATAGTATTCCATTGTGTGGATATACCATAATTTGTTTACTCATTTGTCCATTGATAGACACCTAGACTGTTTCCATCTTTTTGCTATTGTGGACAGTGCTACAGAGAACATGGCTGTGCATACATCTGTTCGTGTGATGGCTCTTATTTCTCTAGGATATATCCCAAGGAGTGGGATTTCTGGATTGTATGGTACTTCTATTTCTAGATTTTTAAGGGAGTGCCAAATCGATTTCCAAAGTGGCTGTACCATTTTACATTCCCACCAACAGTGTAGAAGTGTTGCAGTCTCTCCACAACCTCTCCAGCATTTATTATTTTGTGTTTTTTGGATTAATGCTAGCCTTGTTAGCATGAGATGATATCTCATTGTAGTTTTGATCTGCATTTCTCTAATGGCTAATGATCGTAAACATTTCTTCATGTCTCTGCTAGCCGCCTGAATATCTTCTTTGGCAAAGTGCCTGTTCATATCCTTTGCCCATTTTTTAATTGAGTTATTTGTGTTTTTGTTGTTGAGGTTTTACAGTATCTTGTAGATTTTAGAGATTAGATGCTGATCGGATTTGTCATGGCCAAAATTTTTTTCCAAGTCTGTAGGTTGTCTTTTTATTCTTTTGGTGAATCTTTTGATGACCCTAAGTGTTTGATTTTTAGTAGCTCCCAGGTATCTAGTCTCTCTTCTGATGCTTGTGCATTGTTACTTATGGTTCATATTCTGTTTATGCCATGTATGAGAGCTCCTAGCGTTGTCTCCTTTTTTTCTCCCATGATCTTTATTGTTTTCTATTTTATATTTAGGTCTTTCATTCATTTTGAGTTAGTTTTTGTGCATGGTGTGAGGTATGGATCTTGTTTCAGTTTTTTGTGGATGGATATCCAGGTATTCCAGCACCAATTGTTAAAGAGACTGTCTTTTCCCCAATTAACGGACTTTAGGTCTTTGTCAAACATCAGCTGCTCATAGGTGGATGAATTTATGTGTGGATTTTCAATTCTGTTCCATTGGTCTATGTATCTGTTGTTATACCAGTACCAGGCTGTTTTGCCTACCGTGGCAGTATAATAGGTTCTAAAATCAGGTAGTGTGAGGGCTCCCACTTTGTTCTTCTTGAGTAATGCTTTACTTATCCGACGCTTCTTCCCTTTCCACATGAAGTTGGTGATTTGTTTATCTTATTAAAAAATGCTGTTGGAATTTGGATTGGGATTGCATTGTAGCTGTAGATCACTTTGGGTAGAATGTTTTTCTTTTTTTTTTACGTCAATTTAGGAAAAATGTTAAAACATTTGCATCCAGCTGTATTGAACTGACTGAAGGTTACTATGCATGTGTCTATGTCTTAATTTGCTCTTTGGCTTTATAATACTATTTGAGTTAAGTTCCTGTAGTTTTACTGTAGTTCTGGGAAGGACTGTTAGGGAGGCTTCAGATATCTCTGAGGTACTAAACAAATTATAAAACGTCTGCCTGTCATAGACTTTTAGAAAACATCCTGGCATAAAAGTTCTGTGGTGAATTGGACCATACTTAACTCACTTTGGCTACTATGTCCTTAGTGCTGGTAATCTCATGCAGAACCTAAAGATTCCTCTTGTACTTTTTGCTTCTTGGAAATCCATCATTTTTGTTTATTTCCACTAGTATGAAATCAAGAGAATGAGGAACCAGCAGAGCTTCAGGATTTTATTTATTTTGTATATACTATTGTTCATGAGAAAGTTTTGATAAGAGAACTTATTTATCATGTAAAATGTATATTTTATATCTTTAGACCTGTGGTTATTTTAATTTATAGTTAAGGCAAATTGTTCATGATTTTTTTCCACTTCACACATTTTGCTTACTCCTGTTAATCTAGATTAAATTATATAAAAAAATTTTATAGCCAATTGACAAGAAGGGGAAATACTCACTTTTGGCCATCAGCATTCCATCTGTTGTATGCTGATAGCCAGTAGAAACAGATGGTACTTTGTTCAAACCTTGTTTATATATATATGTAGGTATATATATATATATATAATTTTTCTTTTGACTATTTTGTGAGCTTTGGTTCATGATTTGTTTTCAATATAATGTTTCATATTTGAAAAACAGATTTTTTTTTTTTTAGGAATGATATGTATATTGAAGTAAACTTTATATTAGAGCATTTTGAACAGCTGCCAGAGAGCTATTGGCATTTATTTGCCAGCATAAATCTGAAGCTATTTAGCTTGACAGAGGTTTACAAGGTTTGACTTAATTGTCCTAATTAATTTTGAATTTGGGATTATGCTCATAAATAAGCAATTTATGTTTTTATATGTAAATTACACAGGGAGGCATTCCTTATGCTTCATGTAACTACATATAGCTTACTTATTAAATGTTGTTTGTATAAATGTTGATTTGTCATAAAAAAGATAACTGTGAAATTTAGAAAAAACAGCACACAAATGAATATGTGAATTCCAGTTTACTGATAACAAAGATGTTGAGGCACATTTAGTTTTAAATTTAGTTTATTTGCCAAATGAATCATTCTGACGTTTGGAAAATCATCATACATTTGACCTAATTGTAAAGTAAAATAACCCCAGCTCTAAAGAATTAAAATTTATTACATGTCTAGTCTAAATGTGAGAGAAGTTTTTAAAACATTTAATTATATTTCAGACGTATGTACTATTAGAATGATGCCTTGTAGCTAAAATAATTTTATTCTTTTCAACTTAGATACATTTTCTGCAATGTTGTGCCACTGTCTTCTATGGATATTTTTGCAACTCCTCTCTTCAAGTAAATGTACCATAGAGAAAGAGCCAAAACGAAACAAAACCCAAACCTGTTGCCGTCGACTCGATGATTGTCATTATTCCCTAGGCAAATACAGTTCTTAAAAATTAACGAGGCAGAACAGAAAAAGTAGGAATGTGTCAGGGTTTTGGAGTGAGTTTCAAACCGTCATTTACTTTTAATAGGTTAATAATTATTTTCAAAATGAAGCTCAGTTTGGAATTGAAACCTCAACTGGTCAATTATTAATCATTTAGTTAAAATTTGTTGGGTGAGTCAAACATGTTTTTGCTTTTCTTTTTGTTTTGTTTGTTTGATTTTTGGTCATTTCCCCTCTTTTATATTTCCCTTACTTTCTCTGATTCTTTGAGGGACAACCACGTTTAAGACATCGTTCTGCCATGATCGTAGACAGTTAGGGATTGTTGTGGTTACAGTGCTGCACTGCAGTAGAACTTGAAATAAAGCCACAACCCTCAACATTTTCTTGGTTGGAAGACTTGGAATTGTGAATAGCTGTGCTTGCACTGAAACTCTTTTATTTATTTATTTTTTTATTTCTGGAAGCATTAGTAACATGATAAGTGTTAAATAAGCTCACTGTTAATTACTTTGGTAAAGATCATATTATTCATTATACTATACAGGTCTACCAAACGGGGTAGGATATAGTGGCAATTTGAATCTTTTCTGTGTAGATTGTAATTCTCTAGTTTATTTAATTTGAAATATAAGAAATCTTTTGGACATCAAGATGTTACAGTTTAAGTATTCAAATGAGAACAAGAGATTTGTTTTCTTTTGGTAATTTTGCTCATCTCTCCTTAGGATTAAATTATTAAACTTGGATTTGGCTTGCAAGAAAAATCACTGAATTGAGAGTTGAGATACTTTTTTGGGGGGGCATATGTTTATACTAATTGCAATATGGAGGTGAAAAAAATTCCAGTTTATGAACTCAGATATTTTAGGCTTTAAAGCATTATGGAAAATATTAAATTGTTGCATATCTTCAAAAGAATTGAATACATGAAGTTGGAGCATTAATATACACTTGAAAAATTAATTCAAGGCTAGATGATACATTTGCTACTGCATAAAGTAAAAGATGGGTTGAATGAAGAGAGTAATCTTCCCAGCTGCTGTTTGTCAATTTGATCCTATAAAGATAGTTCTTAAAAGAGCATTATGTTCAAGGCAGACATTTGTTACTAGTTAAGCTAAACTATGGTTTGGTTTTTAGAAGATTTTAAGGGATATTTTTGGTACAGTGTTTAAAGATTATCTCAGGGCAGTAGTTTCACGGGTTCATCCACCCTCCATAACTCTAGAAAGTCTGGAGTTCATGAGAATTTGAAGTTGTGTTCTGCATTTTTCCTCTTTGGTCAGGATTCCACCATAGAATCCTTGATCAAAATATTCAGTAATGGTAGCCGGGCACTGTCCAGTTCTTCTGGTCTCATGGCAAAGTTGGCAGTTGTTCATGGAGGCAGTTAGCCACACATTCCATATCCTTCTCCTACCCCTGACTTCTTCCTCCGTTGCTCCAGGTGAATAGAGACCAATTGTTATGCCTTGGATGGCTGCTTGCAAGCTTTTAAGACGCCAGGCACTATGCTGTGAACTAGGAGTTAGGACAGATGCACTGAACACCTTATTAGGCCAGTTAGCTGGGATGTCCCATGAAACTATGACCCTAAACCTCTAAACCAAGTAACCAAATCCCATGAAGTTTTTGGTTGTACATAAGCAGCGTCAGCAGCTACTCTTCTTTTTTTGTTGTTA
The DNA here is from genome assembly GCF_000243295.1 of Trichechus manatus latirostris. Lineage (NCBI taxonomy): Eukaryota > Metazoa > Chordata > Mammalia > Sirenia > Trichechidae > Trichechus > Trichechus manatus. The sequence continues at coordinate 478,366 of NW_004444178.1, forward strand.
TAAATATATCTATCACACAATTTATGCCAATACTTATTATTTACTTTATTAAACAAATTTTGTTGAGCCTTTATGTAATAAGCATCACATGAAATTTAATTGGGGCTAGAAAGATGACTATGACATCCTTGTCAGTTTTGGGAGGAATTGTGTCAAGGGACTGAAATTGAAGTGGGAAAGGGCAAGAGTGTTAGTAAAGGGAAAGAAATGAATATAAAAAGAGCTAGACATAAGACTTCAGTTAGAACTTTGAAAAGTGTTGTCGATATTAAGGACTCTTCTGCACTGGTTTTCTCAAACTTTAATGTGTGTCTGACTTACTTGGAGATCTTATTAAAAGGCATATCCCAATTCAGTATGTCAGAGTTGGCCTGAGATTCTGCTTTTCTAACAATCTCCCAGGAAATGCCCCTGCTTTTGGTCCATGATCTGTATTTTGAAGAGCAAGGCTCAATACTGTTTTTTTGGAAGCAGGAATAGTAGATGTGGGGACTGAGTTTAAAGCCTTTTCCTGGATAGTTTTACTTTTTCTTCTTAATTCCTTCCATAATATAAACAAAACATATTGATTGATGATGAAAGTGTAAATAGCTGCATAGTCTCTAAATTTACTTTTTTTTTTAATAACTAATTTAGTCAATTCTTGATTATCTAAGGGCATATTAAACAGTATATAGTTAACCATGGTATTAAATAATAGTGAACTCTAGTATTGTGAAAAATTGAAATCACAGTAATTTAGGGTAATACTGACTATATTAGAATGTAATTCTGTTTGGAATTATAGCCCTGGTGGTGCAATGGTTAAGAGCTATGGCTGCTAACCAAAAGGTCAGCAGTTGGAATACACCAGCTGCTCCTTGGAAACCAACCCTATGGGGCAATTCTACTCCTATAGGGGCACTATGAGTTGGAATCGACTTGATGGCAAAAGGTGTGATTTTTTTTTTTTTTTTTT
>NW_004444178.1:479423-522951 GCF_000243295.1 Trichechus manatus latirostris
CTTGCTCTCAACAGTCAAAGTAATCTGTGGGAATGATGCCTTCTTTTCCAGCAGTCTCTCTAAAACAGCAGTGTTCTGCACATGGGGACTATAATTCTGTAGAGGCTGGGCTATGTGGGTAGAGATTTTTAACATATTGACTTCAAATACTATTATACTTACATTATTTTTAAACCTTTGGGTGTGGTCTGTCAAAAGGTAAATGTGTTCTTAGATACAGGTTGTTAACATGAACTAAATAAGTTTAAACTCAGCCACTTTATACCATGATATAATTAGTTTTCTTTAAACTAGGATTTGGGAACATCTTAGACTTTTTCCTCCTGCTTTGTTATGACTGTTAATCAATGGACTATTTCTTTACCTTACACATAAGGGCACACAATAGACAGTAGACGTGGTATGACTCCAGATTTAGTGTTTTGGGTGTATAAATCATGTGTGATAAGAAAATTTAAATGCTCTGAGTAAATCATAATTGTGTGACATACAAAGTGTTAAAAAATTCTTCAAATAATTTTGGGAGAACAATTCTCTTATCAGATACTTGTTTATTTAAAAGTAAGGCTGTGTAAAAATGTTTTTTTATTTGTCATGTTCTTGTTTCCTGTGATATAAATTGTAACAAAATGAAATAGAGCAATACAACATTAGTTAGAAATACTGATTTCCCAAGTACGTTAACTTAAGCAGTAATATAGGAAATTGATTTTTCCTCTGAATTAAACATTAGATATTTTTTTGTGTTTTTTTTTTTTTAGAGAACCAGAGGACGAAAACGAAGCTTCGTTCCTGAGGAAGAGAAACATGAGGTTGGAATAAGTTAAGCATTTTTCACAGTCTAAACTTGGGCTGGAAAACTTTCTTTCTTAAAATTATTTATATTTTCCTCATATCTTGATTGTGTTTTTGTTTTATTTTGTTCTACTTTGTATGGCAGGAAAGAGTTCCTAGAGAAAGAAGACAAAGGCAGTCTGTATTACAAAAGAAGCCCAAGGCTGAGGATTTAAGAACTGAATGTGCAACTTGCAAGGGAACTGGAGACAATGAAAATCTTGTCAGGTAAATTGGATGCTGAGACCTTTTCTTTAGGGGATTAAAACTCCATCTGCATCATTTTCTTATCACAGATACAGTGGGAAAAAAATCACAGTATAGGACCTTTGTTAAAATCTTATTTAGAGAAAACAGTAGTTCAGAAACAGATTCATTCACTTATTAGCCTGCCACACATGGTTATACTGTGGATTTAGATGTAATTAAGAGCAATAATTTGAATTTTGAACACAAGAGAATTAATTTTCTCTTGATAAGAGAAGCTGATAATACTGCATATCTAGAGGCCACAAAAATAATTTGCTTCAAATACCTTGTGTTAAGATTATTATGTTTTATCTCAGAAAACAATGAAATTATTAAGCTCTGTTACATAAGTTGAAGTGTATTGGCAATGGTGATAAAAGATACCTTTTATTGACATGAGCTTCATCAGCACTTCTTTATTGCTTATCAAAATGAATGTGTTAAATGCTTCTTTCTTATGAAATAAAGAAAGGTGAAAAGATGGCCTAGATAGATTTTGTTTTGTTTTGTTTTGTTCTATTCTTTGTTTCTTTTGTTTTGGTACTTTTTTTTTTTTAATAAGACATATTGCTAATCAGGAATCCTAGGTGAGGCTTCACAGTGGCTGTTCCTGAGGGTCCCAAGATTGCCAATTTTACCTACTTGCCTCATTTGCTGAAACAAAGGAATGGCTCAAAAGCCTTGGGTGAGATGGGGAAGTAGGTTGGAAAGCAGGCAAAGAGAGCTCATTTAAAAGAGACATTACTCCTTCAAAGGACAGCGACACGTTAAGGGAATCCTTGCTGATTTCTTTCAAAAATTATCTTTTGATAAAACCTTATTAAATTTTCTGAGGGTACATAAATTAGACATTTCACAAAGAATAAATTTATGCTGATGAAAGAAATGTATTCTGGGATTGTAAGTATTTGCTTCTGAAATAATGTCATTTAAGTCATTAAAAATATAATTTTTATTTTTCTTAATTCCTCAAAAATGTAGTTTTAGATTTTATGAGTTTCTTATGCTATCATTGAGGAAGATAAGAAGAAAATAAAAATTCCATTGAAGAAATACATAATACTTCAGCAATGTTAAGAAAGTCTATAATATTTGACCAGTGTTTTTTGATGTAGTTAATATAGAATGTCCTGGGAATTCTCCTGGAGGTTAAGCTCATTTAAATTTAGAGTAAAGTAGTTACAAGATTAATACACACATAAATAATTCTGACTGCCATATAATTTGCTCAAGTTAAAAATTCTGTAGCATAAGCATAACGTAACAGAGTGCAAAATAATAAAAACAAAAGAAAAGAAACATAAAAATCTTATGTAATGAACAAACAGAAATTCAGTCCAGGGGAAATTCACTGGAGGTCATGGAGGGTGATTAATTTGAAATGTTTAAAAGTTTGAGTTAGAGTGTTGTTGATCCTGCTCTTAATTATTTGAACCTATATGAATATCTACCCTCTTATTTATTTTTTTAATGTACTGGATTGTTTCAGGCCTTTTTGCAATAGAACCCACAACTTTTTACCAATTTTTTGGGTCATATATTTGAAAGAAAGAACCTAGGAAATGAATAAATTTGCATTTCAAAAACTACTTTAAATTTAAAAAAAGAGGGCATTTCCAACCCATCATATATTAGTTGTCTTAAAAAAAAGCTAACATGGGTACCATCTTTTTTCTAATCTTGATAAGATTTTTGAGTAATATTAGCTTTTCTTATCATTTATTCCCTTAGTTTCTTTTACAAAATTTTCAATCCTACTTGCATTATTACAACATGCCAGTGTCTGGAATTTTGTGAAAGTCTTCTGGATGGTAAAAATATTTTTGTTACTCTAGAAATGATGGATGTACAAAGTCCTCTTCCTTGGTTTTGCCTTGTTAAGAAGATAACATCATAAATTTTCTGCAAAGGTTTTAAAGAGGTAATGAAGAGGGTATTAAATGTTTTATAAATAGTATATAGTAGTATTTTTGAGTACAAGATAAACTGGGTATAAAGCAATGCTGTAAAAATGTTTTATGGTTATAATGTGATCTTTCTGTAAAATATATACCTATATATGTACATACATGTATGTATATATATATACACATTCAGTTTAAACACTATTGCCCTTGAGATGAAGAATTTTATGTGTTTAAAAAAAGTAATCTTATAAGCTAATATCTGCCATTTTCCCTAACATCTCTTTTATGTTGAAATTGACATTGCTACTTTTTGCAAATTCCCCGAAAAAGTCCACACTTTTTATGATTTAGTTGCATCTTAAATATTTTGTATACATGCATTTTTCAACTTTAAGACATTTTAAATAAAGCTTTACTTAAGATATATTTAAGTGCTTGATCAGAGATACATTATGTTGATTGCATTTGTATATTAGATTCTCTTATAAAATTAAACTTCATGAGTAATAATAATTTTTATTGCATACACTGTATTTTCTCAAGTTCCTTTGAACTAATGTACATAACTCACTAGAACCTGCTTTAGCAGCTTTGATTTTGAAACCACACTTCTCTATGTAATTCAGGCTATGTAGAAAATTCCTTCTTAATTATTTTCCTTGCTTTTTCAGTTATTTGTATGTATTTATGTATATTTATTTAGATTTTTTGACATTGGGAACTTGCATTTAATTTGTCAGTAGACTGTGATTAGTGAGTTTCAGCTGTTCTGGGCTCTGCCTCTAAGTTTTTCTCCAGTCTTTGGCAAGTACTTTAGCATCTGTGTGCCTCAGTTTTTTCCTCTGTTGTACATGATCAAAATCATACTATGCCCCATTAAAGACTTCATGAACAATTGTTGCATGATAGTAAAAAGTCCTTCTATATAAAATATTAGAGCAGTGGTATTATTTAGTAACACAAAAGATGCATATATGTGTGTGCTAAAATAGAGATCCCAATTAATAAATATTTTTCAGTAATACTTGTTTCATACTTTAGAAAAGGTACATGCTATGTTTTTGTATATCTTTCTGTCTAGAAGATGGGGCAAAATAAATTTGAGGTTTTTGTTACATGTTCTTTAAAATAATTAGACTGAAATATATGCACTAGACATAGGAAATTTGAAAATTCTCAAGGCCTTAAAGATACAGATACTTTACAGTATATTGTGGAATTAAAAAAATAATAATGCTTTACGCCATCTACTTTTTAACTTTAGTTAAAAATCACCAGTGAGATTTCCGATTAAAATACATTTCTTTATGTTATCTAAACCAAAAACCAAACCCATTGCTGTTGAGTCGATTCCGACTTCGAACGACCATATAGGACAGTGTAGAACTGCCTCATAGTGTTTCCAAGGCTGTAATCTTTATGGAAGTAGACTGCCACATCTTTTTCCCACTGAGAGGGCTGGTGAGTTCAAACTGCAGACCTTTTGGTTAGCAGCCGAGTGCTTTAATCACTGTGCCACCAGGGATCCTTTTATGTTATGTAGTGCAATTTAATGGTAACGGCCAAATTGAAATTCTGTTTTACAATTATGAGCCCTTTTTAGGTGTTTGTCTCTTTGTGATGGGTGTTCCTTGTTGGAGGATTTATGGCCCCACTTAGGGATGTGTCCCTGCTTTCTTAAGAGTTGGCACCACATCTTATTTGTTTTTGTTTCCACAGTCCCTGGCACATTTAATATTCAGTAAAGGTTTGATGAATAAATGACTGCATAAGTAATGACTGATTATTCTTTGCTGAATTAAAAAAAAAACTTTTCCTACAGAGCAAATGGAGTCACTGAATAGAAAATAAATGTTTAATGAAGATGTGTAAAAGACTCCATAAAGGATAGTTGCTTTTATGTCGCTGAAGTATAGTGCATGAATTTTTTCTTTGTGTTAGGTAAGAAAACAGAAACCCCAGATTTGAGATTAATTAGTTAATACATCTGTACAAAAGTAGAATTAAAGCAATTTCTTGACTAACGTATTTGATTTTCAAAAGATAGATTTTAGAGGTAGGTGGGACTTTTTTCTTCCTAAATCTGTATCAAATTAGGAATAAGACCAAACTTTTAGATCCCAAATTTTATCTTTCTTATATAAACTAAATATGACACATTTTGTTACTTAGTGGATGATAGAAAGGGGAAATTTTTTTTTTTTTTTAAACTAAGAAGCTAGAATCCTTGGGTCCTCCTAAATGACATCTGTAATTTTATTTTGTATTGTAGCCATTACTCAGAAGCATTGAGGGTAAAATGATCTATGAAGCAATTTCATTTTTTATAGCTACTTTTCCACTATTAAATGGTGGCAGTTCCTTTTTAAAAAAAAATTAACAACTAGATTCTCCTTATTTAAGTATAAGGCAAATTATATAGGTAGTGAGCCATTTTGCTTACAAGGTTAGGATTGTTATTTCGGTCTCTAGACAATCTTGTTAGCACCTTCATTTATTTCAAAGATTAAACATTTGGGTTCTGAGTGCTTCCCCCAAAACTAAATTTTATTGTTTGCATAAGTCATTAGGAACCCAGCAAGATTTCGTATTTATCAGATTTTGTTTCAAAATATTAGTCTGTTTGATTATTCTTTTAATTTTTAATTATATTTTCTGTTCTAACTAGTATGTAGGCTTGTAGACTGGGTTCATAGTTGGAAGGGTGTCTTCTCCCTGAAATTTGTTTAGGACAAGAGAATAAAGCTAACTAAGATTGGTGGTAACTTTTAGTTACTATCTTAATGAAACTTCCGGTCATTGAAAATGGATTTATTTTGGTTACTTAAAAAAAATGAAACCTAATTTTGTCTCTTAACAGTTAGGATTGCATTTAATAGATTTAAAAAAATAGAATGAGTTATTTTTTTTTTTGGTTATGCACTTGCTGCTTTACTGTTTCTTGTGCAGGCAGTTTTTCATGTGTTAATTACTTCACTCTTAAGGTTGATAAAATTTGCGTATTCATGTAGGAATATCATGATTGTAAATTGTTAATGTAAATTATTTACTTTAAATTTCAGAAAAAAGTACAGGTTTTAAATGATTTGTGTTTTCTAATAAATTTCAAATGTATTAAAAACAGACATTTCCTGTAGAAAGACATTTCTGAATAAGCTTCTATTTCTATTCTTTACTCTTACTATCAATTTCACAGATAAGTTTTTTGTTTTGTTTTGTCTTACATACCTAGATTTGTGATTAGTGTAGTGCAATTACAGTTTTCAAAAGTATTATTTCTAAAGCTTACATTTCTAATATTTCTTCCAGTTATATGCAATAAAATTTTATCCTCCCATGTCACCGTGACAACTTGTGTAATATACTTTTTTCCTTTAGATTTTCCTACTGTTATCTCTAGTTCAGGTTTAACTTGGCTTTTTTTCCCAGGAGAGTGTAACTGTCTTGAAGTCATAGTATCTTGTCTTACTCATCTTTGTATAGCCCTATATACAAGTCACCAAACAAAGATCACCACCCCGCCCCCACCCCACTCACAATGGTTAGTGGCTTGCACGCTGCATATGAAGTTGCGTTAGGAATCTTTGGTAAGGTATTAACCGTTCCTAATTCTCTTGGTACATTTAATATAAAAAGCAAAGGTAAAGTAGCAAAGCCGGATATCTCTGGAGACATATGGACTTACTGTAACTCATGGCCTAAAGAAATTTTCCATCTGTTTTAACAGGGTTCGTATCAAAAAGTAAGAAAAGTCTGGCATTTAGAATCCAAATTGATGAAGCATTAAGAATTATTTGAAAGTTTAAACAAAAAGTATATAATAAAGACTATTTTGAAACTTTATTTTCTTAAATTGTATTACTTACCGCTTTGCATTTTACATTTACTTTATTTTTTTAAAAAAGAGATAGTTGCTTTTCAAGGAAATTCTGATACAGTTATCAAAAAATAGTAAAATTTCCACCACATTATGGAGTGTTTAACATAACATAATTATGTTCCTACTTTGAGAAAATATACACAAATCCCTTTTTATTTAGCAGCCAGTTGTTTTATAAGTTTTTTGATATCTTTTTATAAGAAATTACTTTATGATCTCCTAGTTTTGAAAGCTGTGTTTTATTACTTTTCAGAAAAGCTTGCCATTTAATTTTATTAACTTTTTAAAAACATGGCTTTCCTCTATATAACAGGATATTGAATCAATTTAATACTAGAAATAGAACTCCAGAAGAGTGCCGATATTTAATATATGGTAAATGCTAGAATGTATTTAAAAAAAAAATCAACCTGCACAGTGATTAACAGAGATGTTCTTCTTTATTTTTTGTCAAAGTTGAGTACGAAAAAAGAGCAAATGTTATAGTTACTGAATTTTTGCAATGCACCATCCTTGCTGATACATATTTTTAAATAGATACTTTGAAGAATTACAGTTTTAGTAATTTTTATCTAGACAGCAAAAAATTAAAAGTCAAATAAAGAAAAAATAATGCTGTACCTAAATAGGAACTTCATCATATGTGCTTGTTTTTAGAATTTTTAAATCTAGACTATGTAAACTAAATACTTTTCAACTTCCCTAAAGTTGTATATTCTGAAGTAATGATGAGACAAGCTGAATTAGTTTCATGAAAATACTATTTCCTTTTGTTAAAATTTAGTTACAGATGGTCTCATTTAACTGCTGTCTAACTTTTAGGTCTCAGGGTAATATGTTTACCTGTTTGCTCAAGTCTAGAATACACAATGTTTTGGAATTGCCAACCCAAACCACTGTGAAAAGTAAATCTAAGTTCAACAATTGTTTTCCTTTGTAGTTAAATTTACATATAGTGAAATGAATAAATCTTAAGTGAATAAATGGTGAATTTTGACAAAAGCATGCCTTCATATAACCCACATTCCTATCAATTTATAGAACATTTTTCTCTTTGCCGCTTAATTGCTTTTCTGAAAAAATCCACTTTTCTAATTGTTTCACCACAGATTAGTTTTGCTTGTTCTAGAACATCATATAAGTGGTATTTTTAGTCTTTATTTGATTTTACCCATTTTAATGAGCATATAGGAGAATTTCATTGTGGTTTTAATTTGCATTTTCCCTTGTGAGTAATAATGTTGAGCACATTTTTATGTGCTCACTGGTTATTGTAGGTGAACCAAGTCTTTTGCCCATTTTTTAAAATAAATAGATTATTTAGTATTGAGTTGTAGGAGTGTTAAACATATTCTGTATATAAATCTTTTTTCAAATATATGTTTTGCAGACATATACTTCTTATCTGTGTCTTTCCTGTTTATTCTGTTAATGATGTCATTTAAGGAGCAGAAGTTGCTAATTGTGCTGAAGTCCAATTTAGCACTTTTTCATTTATGGTTATTGCTTTCTGTATCTTGCCTAAGAAATCTTTGCCTATGACCAGGTCACAAAGATAACTCCTTTGTGTTCTTGTAGAAGCTTTATAGTTTTAGCTTTTATTTTATATTTTTATATATGGTGTCAAGTAGAGTTAAGATTTGTTGATTATCCTATGTGGTTTTCCATTTTTTCAGCACCATTTGTTGAAAATGCTTTCCTTTCCACATTGAATTGCTTTGGTGCTGCTGTTAAAAATCAGTTGACTGTTTAAATGTGAGTTGATTTCTGGACTTTGTATCCTGTTCATTGAGCTATGTATTCTTATGCCAGTACCAACTGTCTTGATTACTGAAAATTTATAATCAGCTTTTAAGTTAGGTTATGTAACTCCTCAAAGTGTTGTTTTTCAATGCTGCTTTGATTATTCCAGATTTTTTGCATTTTCAAATAAGTTTTAGAAACAACTTGTCAGTTTTTATTACAAAAGAAAACATACTGGGATTATGATTGGCTTGTGTTGATTACATGGATCAATTTGGGGAGCATTTACATCTTGACGGTATTGAGTCTTCCAGTTCATGAGCTTGGTCTATCTTGCCACTTATTCAGATATTCTTTATTTTCTCCCATTAGTGCTTTGTAGTTTTCAGCATAGAATTCTTATATGTCTATTTTTACATTTATTTCTGAGTACTTAATGTTCCTTGATGCTATTATACAGGAATTTTTTAAATGTTATTTTCTATAGTGTTGAGAGCTGCCAGGCATGTAGGTTGTCAATTAGGACAACTAACTGTAGGGTCGCTATGAGTCAGAATCAACTGGATAGCAACAGGTTTTTTTAACTGAAAGTAATAATCAAGACTTTATTCACTTACTGTAGTGGTATAAGCAAGAAATCAAACAGGAAATGAAGCTGGGTGCCACAATGTTCCATTTTTGTCTGAACGGCATCAGTGAGTGTCAGGTGGATCAGTGCAGATGTAAGGAAAGGAGGCTGTCTCACTGCTGAGGGAGCCCTGAGGAGCAAAAGGCTCCTGCCATTTTGTGGACCTGCGAGCTTCAGGAAGGCAGAGCAAAAGGACTAGGAGTGTAAAAGTACTGAGTCAGAGTGGGAAAAAAGTGTCTTCAAAGCCCCCTCTCCCCATAAGGAGGTCTTGGCAGTGGCTTGACTTAAACAGTGTCTTAGCCAAGCCCTCCTCTCCCCTGACCTCCCAAGGAGGCTCTGAATGGAGGTGCTTAGGGTAGGATTGCAGATATACTTTTGAGCACTACCAATGGCAGGATGGACAAAAAGCGGGGGTAGGTGAGTCCTTGACTGCAACTTGCTCCAGAGACTACCATGCGCTGGCTTTGCACCAAGTCTGGGATTGGGAGAACAGCTTTTGCCTGTGAGCCCTGTCAGGCAAAGAGTTTATAATTGCCTTTGATCAGGCCAGAAAGATGATACATAGGCTTTTGGCCTGCAGCCAAACTCCTTAGCTGGTATCTTTCAGCGTTGCAAAATTCACTAAATATATTGTTTTGTAAATTCTTTCGGATTTTCTACATAAACAATCATATCATCTGCAAATAGAAGCAGTTTTACTTCTTTACCAGTCTTTACAACTCATTGTCCTGGGAAAACTTCAGTATCATTGTCTAGAATTGATGAAAGTAGTAGATACCTTTGCCTGATGTGGGGGCAAAGCATTCTCTCTTCGACTGTTAAGTGTTGTGTTTTTTTTCCTCAGCTTTCATAAATACTCTTCATCAGTTTAACGAAGTTTCCTGCTAGTCCTGATTTGCTAGGCACTTTTATTATTATGAGTAGGTGTTGATTTTTTTCAAATGCTTTTTCTGCTCTTAACAAAGATTTTTATATGTTTTTTCTCCTTTATTCTATAAGGATTTTTGCATCAGTATTCATGAAAGATATTGTTCCGTTGTTTTCCTTTGTTGTAAAGTCTTTGTCAAGTTTTGCTATCAAGTTATGTTGGCCTTCTAAAAGGAGTTGGAAAGTATTCCTCTTCTCTATTAAAAAAAAAATTGTTTAATAATGATATTTCTTCATTAAATCTTGGTAGAATTCCCCAGTGAAACCGCTTGGACCTGAAGTTCTCTTTGTGGGAAGGTTTTTCCTGATGAATTCAATTTTTAAAGTAGATACAAGGTTACTTTTTTCAATATAGATACAGAGCTTTTTTTTTTGTTGTTTCATCTTGTGTCAGTTTTGGTAAATTGTGTTTTTCAAGGAATTTATTCTTCATTTTAGCTGTCTGTGGCTTCTTTGTTGTGTGTCAGCATCATTGTCCTTTCTTTAGTCTTACTTGCCTCTTGACTGTGCAGTTCAACTATTCACTTGAGACTTTGCTGCTGCCTGTAAAGTTTTGAATCATATTCTGTTCTTCCTCCTATGTCTGGGTCATTATTTACTTCTTTCAGGGATTCTCCCTGACTCATGTGACCTCATATTGATCTTTTTCTTGCTTAGCTTACTCTGAGAACATAAAATCCCACATTATGTTGTCATCCACTTGGTTGTGTGTTGTCTTGTTATTGTCTATATATTATTTATATAGCTGTTTTACTTTTCTCACTGATAAGGACAGAGTCTGGTTCTTCATTTATTCTTAACCGTTCTGATAGTCTAATACAATCTGGCAAGGGTTGGTTTAATTCAGAATAAGTGCTTGTTAAATTAATTTGCTAATGCAGAGCTAGATCTGTACACATTTGCCACTCCATATGATTAAATAGCTTATAATCTTCTGAGGGCAGAAGCATTTCTTTAAATAGTTCCTAACAGGTTTATTTTTAAAAACTTTAAAATATTTTTAATTATTAAAAACAAACCTGAAAGGAGTATCTACTTAGTATGAAACAAACAAACAAAAAAGGTTGTTGATTGACTGGTGAGTCTTTATTTTTGTAGGTTTTTTGTTTTTTTTTTTTTACTTAACTGAGAGGAGATCTCAGCTAGTCCAAGCTTTTTCACTTACCAGTTCTGTAATTTTAGGCAAATCACTTAATGTCTGTGGATCTTGATTTTCTTATTTGAGAAGAGGACCTTAGGCTATATCATCTCTGAAGTCATCCAACACACTAACTCGGACATTCAAAGATTTTGTGCTATTCTAAGTTCCTCAGTCATGTTGTCCTGTTTGTTTAGATTTGGTCAAAAACTCTTGTATAAAAAAACTCCTCTCAGCAGAATCTCTTTCCAGGCCATTCTGTAACTATGTAGAATATGATTATTTTTCTTAATTAAGTGTTTTAGAGTAGAAGTCAGTTTTCTCATTGTCCTGTCTCTTATTTATCTAAAGAAGAGTGGAAAATATGTTTATTTAAAATGCCCCGTTCTTCTGATAAATAGCAAATATTTCTGTTTTAAAAAATAGCTCTATTGAGGTCTAATTTTCATACCATAAAATCTCACCCATTTACTGAACATTTTGATCAAAGATTCTATAGAAGAATCCCAATCAAAAGGGGGAAGATGGAGAACAGAGCTTCAAGTTTTCATGGACTCCAGACTTCCTGGAGTCATGAAGGTTGAAAGAACCCCTGAGTGTATTGCCCTGAGATAATCTTTAAACCTTCAACCAAAAGTATCCCCTGAAGTCTTCTTAAAACCAAACAGTAGTTTAGTTTAACTAGTAAAAAATGTCTGCCTTGAGCATTATGCTCTTTTAAGAACTATCTATAATGGGATCAAGTTGACAAGAGCAACTTGAAAGACTAGATAGGAACCTTAGGGGGCAGTGAATTTATGTTAATGGAGGAGGAACAACTCAGAAAAGGAGGATGAGAATGGTTGCACAACTTGAAGAATATAGTCAATGTCACTAAATGGTAAATGTAGAAACTGTTGAATTGGTATATGTTTTGCTGTGTGTATTCTCAACAACAACAACAACAACAACAAAACTTGCTAAATAATAAAATGGCCTGAATTTAAATCTCAGGTCTGCCTCTCTTTGCCATGTGTCCTTGGACAGATACTGTAAAGGGTGATGCAGAAAAGACTAAAGAAAATCCACATTTTCAAGGATCTTGCATTCCAGCAGAAGAACAGACATCTACCCAACTGGGCTGGGTATGATTTGTTTTCAATTCCATGTGCCAGAACCAAAGTTCTTTCCTTGGCATGGGTCCTATGTTTTATTTATTTGCCTGCTGGTTCCCACACTTCTTTAACTCTGTCTTTCGGTTTAAGGGCAGCTACCTTGATGCCATCTGAAACAAAAGGCTTCTGTGAGAAATTAACACTTTTAATCTGGTCTTTGTCTAAATTGTTTTTATTTAAGGAAGGAATATTAATGGTCTTATTATCCAACCATTCTTGGTCTTGTGTTCTGTTGCATAGATCAGATCCTCTTCCACTCACCTCTACTGTTACAAGAGCAGTGAACTTTTATTTTGTTGAAAAAAAAAACAAAAACCATTATTATGTACAGTTTAATGATTGTAAGTAAATTAAGAGTTGTTCAGCCATCTCCTTAATCTAATTTTAGAATGTTTCCACTCTCAAAAAATTCCCTTAATGCTGTCATCAGTCCTGGCTCCCATCCCCAGCACCAGGCAAACACTGCGTATGTGCGTCACCGGTGCCCCACAGCCTTTTCCTTTCCAGATCCACTTTGTCATCTTAATAGCACTATAATGTGGTTGCTTTCTATTTCCACTGTAGACAGACATGTTTCTCATTTCTGATTATATATAAATCAGATTTTAAAAAAATTAATGCCAGAAAGGAACATCCTAATTAAAGAAATATTTTACTAATCATCCCTTTTCTTCTTCTTCAAGTTGATATTTTTAATATTGGATGTTTCAAAAGGAAGCCTGTTAAATTTATGTGATGAGCCTAGATTTTATTAAGTGTTAAAGTGTTTTTCTACATTTTGGGAGGCAGTATTGTGTAATAAATGATAAAGTGCAAGGATATTTAGTCACTCTGCTAGGTTTGAAACCTAGTTCTGTTATTTATAAACTCGATCCTTATCTTCCCTGTACCTTGGTTTCCTCATCTGTAAAATATCAAGAATTAATAGTATTTACTCCCTGGAGTTTTTTAGAGAGTTAAATGAGATGATACAAGTAAAAGGTTTGCAAAGTAGTTTGGAAATGTGAAATGCTCTATATATGCAAAATAACAACCACCATTAAAAAAAAAAAAAAAACAACACTTGTATAATGCTTACTGCTTACTAAACCCATTGCTGTTGAGTCAATTCCAACTCATAGCGAACCTACAGGACAAAGTAGAACTGTCCCATAGAGTTTCCAAGGAGCATCTGGTGGATTTGAACTGCCAGCCTTTTGGTTAGCAGCCATAGCTCTTAACCACTATGCCGCTAGGGTTTCCTGCTATGTACTAGGCACCTTATGTATACGTACATATTAAATCCTTACAACCACCCTATAGTGACCTATGAAGTAAGTAGTGCTATTACTTCCATTGTATTGATGAGGAAACTATAAGGCATAGAGAGCGCAAGTAACTTCCCAAAGATTGAAAAGCTAGAAGGTGGTGGAACTGGAATTCACACTCAGGCAGTCCATCTCCAGAATCTGTGCTGTTAACCCCTACAGTCACAGCATAATTTACATTTCAGCTCCCTGGTTGGATAAATTTATTTGTTGCAGGATAAATGACATCCTTTTCAAGATAGTGTCTCATGTTTCATCTTCTGTATTGTGTGATTTTCAAGGCTATTTCTGATGTTCTTTGAGACTTCAGTAATATAATCTTTATTTTCACATCCATGCCATTTGATTTTCTTTGATACTAAAATTTTTTATTAAAATGTTCTACTTTTCCTTTTTAAGTTTAGACGTCAGTGAAGTATTCTTTATGTTTTATATTGAATGAGGATCATTGCAGTAATATTGGAACTGGACCGTCCTTGTAGAGGTTTGTCTTTGGGAAAATTGTTTTTAAGGAAATATACTGTGTACTTTGTTTTTGGGAAGATTACAACTTTTTCAGATAATTTTAAGATATGTTAATATATAAATGGTATATTGATATTATATATTTAAATTGTATTTGTATTATATATATGCATATATTAAAATAGTGTATGTGCACATGTTTAATTCACACATACATGTACATACATTTAGTACCGTATATTTATTTATATTTGTTGATGTTGCTGTTTGGAAAAATCCGTGATGCCATCTGTGCTTAAATTAGTAATCTTAATCGTGGTCATCCCTGGTGGTGTAGTGGTTAAGAGCTCGGCCACTAACCAAAATGGTCAGCAGTTCAAATCCACCAACCACTTCTTGGAAACCTTGTGGGGCAGTTGTACTCTGTCCCATAGGGTTGCTATGAGTCGGAAGCAACTTGATGGCACCTAAGAACAACAACATTTATCAAATGGAGCATTAGTGGTGCAGTGGTTAAGAGCTCGGCTGCAAACCAAAAGACCGGCTGTTCGAATCCACCATCCACTCCTTGGAAACCCTATGGGGTAGGTCTACTTTGTCCTGTAGGGTCGCTCTGAGTCAGAATTGACGCAACGGTGAGGGGTTTTATTTGCTTAATGCTTTTGTAGTTCCTTTATCTTGTCTTGAAGAACAACACACATCAGTGTTATAATTTTAGATTGAAGACATTTCTGAATACACAGGCATGATGATGTGAAATTTTACAAAGGTGAGTGTATGAAATAACAACCAATTATGCAAAAAAAAGCAAGATCATAAGCACAGTATATTTGCATTTTGTGAATTAAATTTGGAGAACAGATATGCTTAGAATATAGTCAGCCTCTTTAATATCTTGTGATCTAAGGGGCTATGTTTTTGTTTTTGGAGGGGAGGGGTCATTTCAATGAGTGGAACAATACAAAATACAGACAGAAATTGCCCTCCTTTGAAATTTAGTAAGCTTGGCAAATAAAAACATTGTCTCTCAGAATCTTCATCAACCAAATGTCAGTTGGTTCCTCAGTTGAGAAGTTTTGCACCATTAGCTTGATTCTCTCTCCAACATGCATGAAACTGTGACTTATATCTCAGAAATAAATAACCTCAGAATTGCATGACCTTATGGTGATCTTGCCTTGGAATGTGTGTTTTAGTTAAAACTATAATTTTAAACATAAATACGTTTCACATTTCTATTTTCTAATTAAAGATTAGAGAAACTATCAAACCTCTTTTTTTCCCCCTCGTTTCACCATAATTTTTTTTGACTCACTCTCTAATTGTGGTATGTGTCATTAATATAAACCTAAGTTTCCTCCTTATATTGTTGATGTATTTGGGAAGATGATAATTCGAAAAACCAGGATGACCATTTTATTGCTTATTAAGGGAAAATTTCCCTTATTTTGGCAATAGTAATGAACTTAATATTTATATTAATAGTTAGAAACAATAAATGAGCTTCACTTGAAAACTAAATAAAGGGACATACTAAGAAAAAAGATGCAGGGAGGGCATAAGGATAAAACTGAGAGGCTGGCATTTTAGGTAAGGCTTCACCAGCAAGAGGATGTGTAACCTTGAAGAAAGCAAATAACGTTTCTGGAAACCAGTTATTTCATTCATAAAATAAGCAACATGTAATATTGATTTGAAAAGCTTTTTTAGCTTTCTCTTTCCATAATTTTGTAATGCTATAGGAATGAAAAAGAAGAGAAAGAAATTTGGAAATGCAAAATATTATCCAGGAGTAAGGAATTCTGGTTAATTTACAGCATAAACCTTCCACCACCAATGCTATTCCTGATTGCATTATTAGCCCATAATATTTTTCTAATTTTGATTTAAGTTATATTTTATAGATCATAGCTTACCAAAACTATGTGAATTAATTTAAGGTGGCCAATTTTCAGTTATGAGAAATGATTTATAGTAGGAAATGTTTTCTTTTAATCTGAAAAGTAATTTGTTTTCTTCATAATCTGTAAAACAAAATATAGATTGAGCTTTTAAATAGAATAGCATATATTTGTAGATAAAATGACTCATATTATCTGTATGTTTATGCCATTTCTCATATTTACTCATTATATAAAGCTCCTAATTAATTTACATGTATTATATTAGATTGCTTTTCATTTTAATTCTTAAGTTTCTCAATCTTTTTTGTGAAACAACTTCAAGGAGCAATTATGTTTATCATAAACTGGGAAGTATTAAGGTTATCTGTTTCTGAATTAGCTCTTCCTATTACAGTGCGCTTAATAGGATTTAAACCTAAGTATAACATACATACGTACAGCAAACTCCTTTTAAAAAGGAGTTTCCTCTAATTCTGGCCTCACTTTCTAGACTGACCCCATGTATTACTAAGAAATATACAGTCAAGAATTAGGTTGACGATGTGAGGTGGTTTGGTTGCTGACTTTTACCATGGCACATAAACAGAGCAGTTATTCTAAATCATAATATCACTTTGGGCCAGATAACCACTAAAACCACTGCACTGTGATTTCCTGAAAATGCCATAATCCTTCAAATGCCACATTAAACCAAGAGAGAAAACCATCAGTAGTGCTTGCATAGTTATGTAGAAGGATGAGCTATGAACCAAGTTAAAAAAGATGTTCTGGAAGAACAGTAACCTTTCCCTTGATATGTGCATTTCCCATTACATTTTTGACACAAAATGTTGCAAAATGATTTAATGGTGGCATTTTGTTTTTGCTGACTTTCCTTTTTTTCATTAAAACGAAACCAAAGTTAGGATAGAAGTGTAGGGGAAGAGTGACCAAGCACTAAATTCTATTATAGGAATCTCTGTTTTGAAAATATAAATAAAATATTTTAGGAATGTGACTTTTCCCCTTTTATGTTGTTTGTTAACTGTGATATACAAAATCATTGAGCTCTATTATATCTTCAAAAATGATGTTGTTTGTTCTTTGAAGTTAATTTTTTTGCCATTGCCTTCCCCCTCCTCTTCATTTTTCTTACTATTAACCCTTGATTATTAACCCATGAAAAGTCAATAAATCAGGAAAGCATTGTTTTAGTAATTACATCAAACCAAAAACCAAACCCATTCCATTGCCACTGAGTTGATTCTGACTCATAGAAACTCCATAAGACAGAGTAGAACTGCTCCATAGGATTTCCAAGGCTGTAATCTTTTAGGGAAGCAGACTGCCACATCTTTCTCCCGTGGAGTGGCTGGTGGGTTAGAACCGCTGACCTCTCAGTTAGCAGCCAAGTGCTTAACCTCTGCGCCACCAGAGCTTCTCCAGTAATTACATAGCAAAACCAAACCAAACACATCGCCGTGGGGGTAGTTTCTGACTTATAATGACCCTATAGGACAGGGTAAAACTGCCCCATAGGGTTTCCAAGGAGCAGCTGGTAGATTTGAACTGCTGACCTTTTGGTTAGCAGCCAAGCTCTTAACCACTGTGCCACCAGGGCTCAAGTAATTACATAGACCTCACCTATTACATGTAACCCAGAAATTGCCCTACTTTTGATTGTCACTTTGGATATCTATTACTAGAGCTGTTTATGCAAAGAAGCAAAGTATGAATAAAGTGCATTTCCATTGGGAATGAAGTCATAAAGTTGTCTCACTTAAAACTAGTACAAAGCGTATTTACACCTAGAGAAAACACACCAGGTATATTTGGACAGAGAAGTTAATTTCCCAAAATATAGTTTGTAAGACTTACACAGCACTATTAGTGTGGGCCAGATCACAAAATTATTGAAAGGAAAAAGCTTGAGAATTTATTTTGCATATGCATATGTCTTAGTACCTCACCTTTTTTGTTTTTTAAAATGCATTCAGATAATGTTTGACTTAAACACTGTTTTTTGCTGCCCAGGTTATTAGGAATATTCATAAAAGTTACATTAATTAACGGAATAAATTTAATCTAAAATTTCTCAGACACTATGACATCAATTAGTTAGTTGCCTTGGAGTCAATTCCCACTCATGGTGACCCCATGTGTGTAGAGTGGAACTGCTCCATAGGGTTTTCAAGGCTGTGACCTTTCGGAAGCAGATTGCCAGGCTTGCCTTCCAAGGTGTCTCTAGGTTTGTTTGAACCACCAACCTTTTGGCTAGTAGTGGAGTGCTTAACCGTATGTGCCACCCAGGGGCTCTTCTCTTTTACCTAACTGAGTAGCTTTCTCAGTAGGAGTCTTTATTGCTGCTTATGAAGTCTAAGTATAGTTTAGGTTTAGTTTCTTAACAAACATTAACTCTACCGCTTTTTATGCCAAGCATCTCAAAACAGAAAGGGTTTACATCTACTTCAACAATTCCTTAGCTTCTTTTTATCTTATATATATAATTCCTTACAAGCAGCTGACATCTAAATCAAAAGAACTAATCAGGATGACGTATAGTTTGTATATTTATCCTAATGCTTTCAACTAAAAAAGACTTAACAGTTTTCTTAGTAATATGGTTTAAGTGTGTCCTTTAATCGAGAGTTATGTTAAAGTGCCATCAAATAGTCTTTTGTTTTTTATTCAGGAAGTTGCTGAAGAGTTGGGAATTATACTTTTATCTTATTTATTAAATGTATATGTATTGTCACCAATTCCATGTGCTTTTGGTGCTACAGCAGTGATAAAGATAATGTCTAAGAATCTAGTAATGTCATCCCCAGAGAACTGAAGGTAATTTGACCTAAGATGATAGTAGAAAAGATGAAGAAATACCCCCAAGAAATTTATTATTGCAGTTTGAAAAATAAGACAAGCACATAATAATTTATAGTACCATCATACCCTGTAATGGAAAATTAAAGTTGTCTAACAGTTCTAAAGAATAATTTGACAATATGAATCAAATGCCTAAGCATAAGATACTGTTTGTGAAGTAATAATACTTATAGGAATCTTTCTGAAGGAAATATTCAGAAATTATCACAGTTTTTATATAAGAATGCTCTTCATGGTGCTTATTATAATGGTGAAAAATATTAAGAACCAACATAAATGCCTAGCATTGGGGAATGATTAAATGAATGAATTGTGGTATACCCTAAAACAGACTCTTATTTGGCTGCTTATTCAGCCATTTAAAAATGTTATTTAAATTGGAATCTTCATGTAAGTTTAAGTAAAACAAATCCTATTTTTGTTTAGAATGTGCGATCTTAATATTTTAAAAATATTTGTATTATAAATATAGATAATTATAAATAGAAATTTATATATTTTATTTTTAAAGCTTTTTTTCTATTTTTCTAGTTTTTTGAAGTTGTTTTTTTTTTTTTTTTGACTTTGATAGGAAGAAGCTTTATTCAGAAAACAAAGGGGAAACAGAAAAAGGGCTATTGTAACAGTGGGGAAGGGGGCTACTACAGTAGGGAGAACACTCCGACCATAAGCTCTGCAAGTGTCTCAAAGAGGGAAAAAGCATTTTCTTTTATAGAGACTGATAGAAAAAAAACAGCTGTGGTGAAGTGCGATAAGCGGGTGACATCATTGAATAGTAAGTCAAGAACGTATTACCCTGAGTCAGCCTGTTCTCAGGGAGGGACCCTTAAAGAGAGGTAGTGTGTTCGCTCAAGCTGAGGGTAGGCTAAAGTTTAGGGACTTGAGGATGAAGGAGAGAAGCTCAACCGAAGTCTGGCTGACATGTACTTTGTTTCTGATTAAGTAGTGAAGACAAGCAATTCAATTTCTCGTTTAGTAGGCAGAGAATGGGAATTTGAAGGGTGTGTGTGTGGCCTTGTCATAGGTGAACAAGGAGGCATCGGTGAGTCTTTTCTAAGTTGTATTAGAAGGATGATTATTTGCAGCAAGTGTTTTCCTGAACACAAAGAGTGGGGGATTTCTTTAACCATTGCTATTTTCCGGGATCACAGGGTGCAGGCAAAATTCAGTTATTAACAGTGGCTTCTCCTTTATAGTTCCCCTTTTGAGAGTGATTTTTGATAATCAGAAAAAATGATTTTAAAAGTTAATAGTGTATATAGAGTTCTGATAGGAGACTGTGGATTTGAGAAGAGAAATCAGATTGGGGAGTACAGCTGAACCATGGCATTTTCTTGACCTTTTTGAGAAAATTGGTGATTCAATAAAGTCATAATGGAAGGGCATGGAATAAAGTGAATTCTGTTTTATTTTGTATATGCTAAATTAGCATAACAAGTTCATAAATTCCCTTTGCTTATACTTTCAATGTTTATTTTGCAGTGTTGCGGATTAAATACTTGCTAAAATGCATTTTCCTCCCAAAATAAAAACAGTTTATATGTTGCATAGGAGTGTTGATAAACTGTAGCGAATCAGTATAACAAAAAATATCGTACATCTCTTAAAGATTATAAGACAATTACATAGGAATAAAAAAATCACCTTTTAGAATATAAATATACAGCTAATTTAGTATTCCTTAAGTTCTGTTCAAGGTCCATTTTTCGTTCTACACATTTGTTGGTCATCTAATCTTTGACATACCTTCAGCTATCACAATAATGATGTATATTCCCCAATTTTTAACTCTAGCAAGGATCTCTCTATTTAGATTCTGACTGGTATAGCCAAATGCCTAGCAGGACATCTCTAATTGAAGAGGCAGGCACCTTAGATTCAATATGTCAATTGTTAACTCAGTTTCTTAACTCTCACAGCAATCTCTGCATTAATGTGCATCTTCTCTCCTACTGCCTCAGTTTAGGCCTTCCTGCTGTCTCATCTGACTTTTTAAGATAACCTTCTAACTTTTCTTGCTATTTCTATTTTCCTTTTTGTCCGGTTTATATATCCATACCCTCTTCCTATATCACCTACTTGTTATGTTACCTATTTGGTTAAATTCTTAAAGAGAGTCCCTGGGAAGTACCTAGATACCCATCACTTATCCAGAAATACCTTTTATCCCAACCATACCAATCTGTGGACTTCTTAACATATTTTATTTTTAAATTCCTCTGTGCCTTTGCTAATGCTTTTCCTTCTGTCTCAAATTTCATTCCCCATATTCTCTGCTTGATAAATTTTTACTTACCTTTTATGACTTGTTTCAAGTCACCCTTTTGGTTAATCCTTTCCTATTGTTTATTCTTTCCTTTCTCAAGCAAAGATTGTCTATCTACCCAGTGTACTTCATAGCAGTTTATGCAGGCCTCTATAATCATATTTGTTGCGCTGTATTGAATCGCTCTTATTTTCAGTCTTATACTTTTTGTTCAGCTGACTCCCCTATCAGACTGTGAACTTAATGAAGGAGTTTTACTTGTAGTAACATTTTGACTATATCTCAAGAGCCAGGATAATCCTTGGAATGCTATGTTATTGTTGTTGTGTGCTGTCAAGTCGATTCCAACTCATAGTGACCCTATGGGACAGAGTAAAACTGCCCTATAGGGTTTCCTAGGCTGATATCTTTACAGGAGCAGATCATCAGGTCTTTTGTCCTGTGGAACAGCTGGTGGGTTTGAGCCCCCGACCTTTTAGTTAGCAGCTGAGTGCTTAACCATTGTGCCAGCAGGGTTCCTTTGAAATGCTATAGTCTCTCAGTAATTTTTTGAGTGGATGGTTTGTAAAATGTCACACGGTTAGTTAATGTGAGTTAGACTTGGAACCTAGACCTCTTGACTTCAGTTTTCATTATCATATTGTTTCTACAAATTCTGCAATATTAAGTATTTACAATAATACTAGCCTTTTTAAAGAGGCTATCATAGAGGTAGAGCCCTGGTGGCACAGTGGTAAAGAGCTAGGCTACTAACCAAAAGGTCAGCAGTTCAAATCCACCAGCCACTCCTTGGAAACCCTATGGGGCAGTTCTGCTCTGTTCTATAGGATCACTGTGATTTGAAATCAACTCGATGGCAATGGGTTTGGTTTTTGGTTTATTATAGAGGTGCCTGTAATAGAAGAAAGGCCTGGCAATCTACTTCCTTAATATTACAGCCACTGAAAACCGTATGGAACACAGTTCTACCTTGACACACATGGGGTCACCATGAATCAGAATCAACTCAATGGCAGCTGGTTTGGTTTTTGGATTATAGTGCATGGTTATATCTTTACATGCCCTATAATAATAATATTTTTAAAAAATGAGATGCGTATACTTTTTTTTATTACTTTTATCATAGTATCTTGACAGGCCATCGTTTTAGTTGTCGTTTTGGAGTGTGTAGCTCTTCAAATGAACAAGTCTCTTCATTGCTTACCTACTTGGAATACTAAATCTTCTGTGTATCATGTCACTGCATGTCATTGAATTTCCACATTTCCCTTCTGTGACAATAGCTACCTTCAGTCTGTGACATCTTATTCATTTAATCTAGTCATTTCAGTGTAATTGGTGATCAATTCCTGGTATGTTTCTTGATCTTTAACCTTCACAATTACATCTTTTTAAATGCTCAGTCAGTAGAGTAGTAATATTAGATCCCATATATGAAATTGTTTCATTTTCTAAATTTACTAGACCTTCTTGTTTTGATGTTTTACTGTCTTTAGTCTCCAAAAACAATTTTTGGTAAAAGTTTTTATTTATTTTTAAAAGTCAAGCAGGCATGTTATTTGTGAGCAAGTTACTCAGTCTCCTTAAGCCTCTTTCTCTGCACCAGTAAATAAGAATAGTAACTTCTGTCTCATAGGGTTCTTATGAGTATTTTTTAAAACTGATATACTAGGTTTTTGACAGATATTTTTCCACTTTTTACTTTTCTTTGCCTTTGTCACAGTTCTTTTAATTATTTGCATAAATATTTTATACACTAGTTGGTGGCTACTCATTTTATTTGCTTAATAAGAAACTTCTCTTAAATGATGGGGCAGCTATCTCAACCCTTCATTAAAATATTCTCTCAAGTACCATCAGCATCATCAACATCTTGAGATATACAGATAGTCCCCGACTTAAGACTTATTTGAGTTACGATGAACTGCCCTTACCACTGTCTTTTTTTTGTACATTTTATTGTTAGTAATCTGTACTGCATACAGTGTTGCAGTGCATAATTTGCTGATGTTATCATTCTCAGATGTTCATCTGCAGACGTTCAGTTTTATGATTTACTATTCAAAACACTGCCATATAGCAGGCTATGGTCTGCTCTACAGTGAAGTTGGTGTTGGTGTCAGGAGTTACAACGGATAGAAAGCTGGGCAGTGTTCAGACTCTAATGACATACGACAGTTGAACTGTGCACATGCCTAATAACCTTTACGACGCCGACTTCATTGTTAAGACACTGATGCCGACTTCACTGTAGACCAGGCCTATAGCGTGATCTTACCTTCAGTGTTTTGTACCATAAGAAGCATCAGTTGTTAATTTGAAACCGAGCTGCGCAAGTTTCCCTAACTGTAATACTTGCACTGCTTATACTCCCAACAATATGTTTAGCAAAAGAAGTCATGCCCCTAAAAGTTCTAATCCAAAAAAGAAGGCGAGGAAGGCCCTAGACATAGATATAAAGCTGAAGATCATTAAGGCCTATGATAAATGGAAAGAAAGTCAGTGAAATAGTACGTGAGGAAGGACTGTCTGATTCGACTGTTTGGACAGTCATTAAGGATAAGAATAGGATTTTGGAGGCAGTTAAAGAAGCGATTGGCATAAAATCCGCAATTTTAACAAAGAAGAGGCAAGAACCAGTTCACAAGATGGAGAGGCCGTTGATGATTTGGATAGAAGACCAAATCCGGAAGAGGATTCCTGTGAGTTTACTGAGATTCAAACGAAAGCAGCACACAGTTTTTGGAAAACCTGAAGGGAACAGCAAGAAGAAGACTACCGTGAATATTTTAATGCCAGCAGGAACTGTTTTTATTGCTTCAAACACAGATTTGGCTTACACAACGTGTGTATAACTGGAGAAGCAGGAAGTTGTGATGTCGAAGCTACTGATAGGCAGATTCGGGAAGGAGTGAGATGTTACCACGAAATATATGAAAAAAGAAAAGACCATACCAACAACTCTCACTAATTTTCCTAACTAGAAAGCCATCCCCATTCCGAGGGATAATCCAGATGATCCAGAGCCTTCCACAAATGGAGTTATTACCCCAACTCACAAAATGCCAATGTCGTCCAACTCCTACTTATCATCAGAGTAAATTTTCATGATTTGTGTATTTTTTTATGTATGTATGTATTAAAATATATCTAAGTTTATATGTAATGTTTCCACCTCCCGAAGACAATGATCAGATTTAGAAAGATACTGATAATAAAAGATAATAATACTGAAAACTAAAAAACATGATGTATTCAATTTATGTCAGAACCGACTTCCGACGGAGTCATTGGAATGGAACCCTGTTGTAAGTTGGGGACTGCCTATGTATATACATTTTGCTACAGTTTTTTATTTTACTGACACTAGAAAACAAAGATGTGAAATGACTTACCAGGATTTTCAATAGGCATTTATTTACTGTTAAATCCGGATTTTTCTTTAAAACTGTTTATTTTTTTAAAAAAGGAAGTTTTGTAATCTTTTCCCTTCCATGTATTATTATGTAAAATTAAACTATTAATTCCAGACTTTATCATCTCCCATAAAACAATGCTTTTTTCACTTACACAAATTGATCATTATGATTTCTGTTCTAGGCAAGGATATGCTGTTTTTTTTAACCAGAGTTCATTTTATTATACTGTAATGTTCTTTCATGAAAGAAAGTGAAAGATATTTAGAAAAATATTTTAAAAATCACCCAGTTTCTTCAGCCTTTCTTTCCTGGGTACTGTGTTAATTCTTAACCCTTAATGGTTTTCTTTTAAACCTTATCTGAGTACTCCATGGTTTCTTTAACGGGTGAAGTTCAGAACTCTGGAAATATTTTTTTATAAGGTACTTGATGTATGTCTGTATTTCTAAAATACTTAGGCAAGTTTGAGAAAAACATTTTGGGTGAATAGGAAAGCAGCATGTTAGAAAGGTTGATTATTACCTTGTGACTATACTACTCAAGTGTGACTTTATAATGTGACTTTAAAATCGTTTGTACATTCTGTGTGTGTGTGATTTTTTAGTATTAATAAATGAAACAAAGTGTGATTTAGTTCATAAATAGCAACAGCTGAGCACTATGAGAACTGATACATTAGCTACATGAAAGTGACTCTTTAAGTATGTTCTCTACAAATAATAGCAAGTGAAGAAGGAGTTTTGCTTTGAATGAAAATGTTTAGGCACTCCCTGTAATTGCCCAGTGAGTCAGATCAACATAGACAGCTGCACAAGGAAGATAGGCCTAGGAAGGACTAAATCAATCTGATTCAGTCACATCCAAGTGAAATTACATCAGTCAATAACTTTCCTTTTAAATGAATGAAATCTTTCAGATCCAAATTTCTCTTATTAGGTTACTCGTTTGTATCAATTATTTAAAAAATCTCAAAATTGCATGATAATATCAAGGACCATGTTGTGACCTGGTCTGTAAGTGTAGATCTTTTTTAAAAAGGAAATTTAGTTTCATGTAGAGCATTAAACAACTGGCACAATATATATATTTTTACTGTTCTTCTAAAGCTTTTATTTGTGAAGAGATTGTGCAATATATTTTTCTCTATTCTTTTAAAATAAAATTTCTTTGTTCTCTCAGATTTATTTTCTGATCTATTTCATATTTATTAAATTCATCCATCAAGTTGTTATATAAAGGTATATAAGAGATGTAAGAATTCAGAGGATGGTGGAATCATTCCTAAAAGGATGATGGAGAAGTCTTCCTATAAACTAAGGTGACATTTGAGTTGGATCTTGAAGTATAAGTAGGTTTCAGGAGGCTGAGATGGGAGGTAGCAAATCCTTCAAGAGTATGAAATAACATGAGTAAAGACACAGAGACGGGACCATGGTGTCATGTGCGATGTAGGTTTAAGGGAACAGGTGCATCTGGATTCAGGCTAAAGATTTTAGAGTCCTAATGGGGATTCATTAAAGGCAAGGGATGATACGAAGGATAGTACTTTGGGAAGACTGATATTGTGGTAGCCTGTGAGATGAATGAACGGACAGCCTGGAGGTAGGCTAGTTTGGGGGCTAGGAACCTAAACTGATGGAAGTAGAAATGGAAAGGAACGGGAAGATCCAGGAGACATAATATTGCAGTAGAGGTTACAGCAAATTATTAACCAAAAATGGATAGACAAAGGAGGAAATGCGAATGTTAAACCAAACTGACTGACTTTAAGCTGAATGGCTGGAGAGAATGATGATACCAGGGACAGAAAGAGATGAATGACTGTATTTATTTTTGGAGATAGATATAATAGGTGAATGAAATCATAGGGCATTATGGGGTTGTTTATAGGCATGTTGAGTTAGAAATTTCTGGTAGACATTTAAAATTGTGGGATTTTCATTATAGAGAAGGACAAAACTCTGGAAATAAACTTGGTAACTGTTACAGATTTCTGCTTTATTCCTCAAGTATCCAATCCTAACTTTCCTACCTTTAACTAAATGACTGTGTCTCTGAGTGGATACCGCTGAAGGTCTGATAGGAAATCATGTATAAGAATGGAAAGAATTTGGTAGATGTCCTTGGTGTAGTTGGGTCACAGACTGAGTCCAGAGAAATTTTATTACAAAGTAGGAGATCCCTGAGATAAGCTTGTTTTATACTCTGCTTTTTTTTTTAAAAGAAGCGTTGTCTTGATGACCAAAGTAGCTTTGTCTTGATGACCAAAGTATCTCTGTGTATAAATAATATTTGCCTGTATAAATAATGTTTGCCTCTGTTTTAGTTGGTTGTCAACTAGTTATCCTTAAGAGGCATTCCTGTGCCTCTGTCTTTGTAGTTTACTTTCATACCAGCTGAATTTGCTCTGCTTAAGACCAGGCCAAACCAAACCTGTTGCCGTTGATTCAATTGCCACTCTTAGTGACCTTATAGGACAGAATAGAACTGCCCCATAGGGTTTCCAAGGAGTAGCTAGTGGATTCAAACTGCCAATTTTTTGATTAGCAGCCGAGCTCTTTAACCACTGCGCCACCAGGGCTCCCGACTTTAAGACAGTGGCTCTTAAACTTTAGGGTGCATTAAAATCACGTGAGAGGCTTGTTAAAACAGAGTTCCTGTTTTGGAAGGCTTGGGGTGGTTCGAGAATTTTTATTTCTAACACATTCCCAGTTGGCGCTGATGTTGCTGATCTGGGGACCACACCTTGAGAACCACTACTTTAAGAGAGAGAACTCTTAAAGTACCCCTGCTCTGGTACTTCTCTGGCCCATAGATTGACCTTTTCATTATAGTAAAGGCTATCTGATTTTAGAAAAGCATTCATTTAGCAAATAATTATTGTGTATCCATTTGCACCAGGTGTTGGACTTGGTGTTGGAGATGCAAAGGTGAGCAACATAGGGTGTATGTCAGAGTTTAAGTACCCCCTGCCTTTTTTCCTTTTGCTGACATATTTACTCACCTAAACCCAAATGATTTGGCCTTTTTGAAGTCTTTACACTGGAGCAGACTTTATATGGGGACTGCATATGTGGGGACTGCATAAGACCAACAGCTCCATTCTCTTCTAGTTGAATTTGATCATTGATTCTTAGAGACTTTAAGGAGAAAACACAGTTGTCTTATCCAAAATGGTATTATAAAACATTGAATCAAGGGTGCTTATAAACTCTGAATCATTTTGAGCTCTTCATGCAAAATGACAACAGACCAGTTAAAAATGGGCTTTTCGCTCATGGTGACCCTTGAACCAGATTGGCAATAGTAATGGCTCTTTAAGACAGCCCTGAAATGATGCCGTGTGTGACAATCTCTCGGAGACCCTGGCCTACTGCTGTTAAACTTAACACTTCTGTTTTTACTGTAGTCAGAAAGTACAATACAGTCTTGGCCAGCAAAACTTCTAGCTTTCAGATTTTAGACTCTAAACCTCTAATTTCCCTGAAGACTTTCTCTTTAATCTATAGGCTATCTAGAAGTGTGTTGTTTAATTTCCAAATATTTGGAAATTTTCCTTATATCTTTCTGTTAATGATTTCAAGTTTAATTTTGTTGGGGTCAGAGAGTATACTTTAAATGATTTCAGTTATTTTAAATTTGTTGAGGTTTGTTTTATGGCCCAGAATATGGTATATCTGGTTCAACATGCATTTGAAAAGAATGTGTATTCTTCTGTTATTGAGTGAAATATTCTATAAATGTAGGTTGATAGTGTTGTTCAGGTGTTCTATATACTTACTGATTTTCTGTCTACTTACTTTATCAGTTACTTAGAAGGGTGTTAAAGTCTCCAACTATAATTGCAGATTTATCTATTTCACCTTTCAGTTCTATTTTTTTTTCTTTATGCATCTTTTTTATTTCTTCCTGGTTAATTGACCCTTTTACTATTGTGTAATGTCTCTTTTAATCCCTGACATTCTTATTATGAATGTTTGTCTGATATTACTATAGACACTCCAGTTTTCTCTTTAATTTTATTGTAAAATATATTTATCAGAAAGCTTGATATTTTAACCATTTTTTTAACGGGGAATTCAGTGACATTAATTACATTCACTATGTTTTGCAACCATCACCACTATCCATGTCCAAAATTTTTTCATCACCCCAAAGAGAAACTCAGTACTGCAGCAATAATTCTCACTTCTTCCTCCTCGCAGAGACACGTAGTGGCGGAGACAGAGTTAAAGCTAGTTCAGTTCTCATCTGAAAGTCTTCCTTTCCTTCACATTCTCAAAGTACAATGGTTATGACCATTGGACATATTAAAAATATTGTTTGCACTGAAAAAGAGTCAATGAAGTGCACACACTTCCAAATTTTAGCATGTTTGTCTCTTCCTCTGTTTCTGTTTATCTGACATTCTTCTCCTTCATCTTACCCTACTCCTAACTGTCAAAGGGTCTATGACGTGAAAATGAAGACTTTTAAATTGGAAGGAAGGCATGTGTGTGTGTGTATGAGGTATATGAGAATCTCTTTACTACCTGATTAATTTTTTGTTAATCTAAAGCTATTCTAAAAATAAAGTGTATTAATTTTAAAAAAACTTAAAAGGATGTGAGTAGAAATTTTCATATTTTTCTTTTAAAAATTTTGTTCATTATAAAGATTTTGAAAGTAAAAAAATACAAAAAGTTTAAACCGCCCATGATTTTTATAACATCTTAGTGTATTTACTTTTATTCACATATTTTTAAAGGTTCTGTTCAAAACAATTTTCTGATTTAGCCATTGGATATTAATTGAAAGTTAAAAATAACAGAATAATTTGGGAAGGATTTCCCATCATAACATTTCCTGATATCTATTTCCTGCCTTTTCCATTCTTATGGCTTCTGTGAGACCTTTCTCAATGTCTGTTTCACTGTTCTCTACCACGTCGACCTTCGTTGCTTTAGTGTTTCCTCTCGCCTTCTTTCCCTGTTGTTTTTCACTTCATTCATATAGCCAGGTTCTGTGGCTCTAATATAGTCTCAGTTCCTTCAGTCTTTTGGATCTTTTTCTTACCCAATAAAATGGCCAGAACCTATATCCAGCCCTTGTGGAAAGTCTACTAGTGTCCTCCCTAATATCCAATTAGGGCCTATGTTCTCCTACTTCTTCATTCCTTTCCGACCCTGCTGTTCTTTACTTCATTTTCTAATTGTCTTAGACGTTTATTGAACAGTTTAGAGTAACAGGTCATTCAGCACAAAACTCTTTAAAATATAAAATTGAATGCTTTTATTAGAAGTTCTTAAAAGTTTCTTGGCCATCCCTACCACCAAGAGTGCAGACTGTTCTGTCTTAGACCTGACTTTATAAAAATAATGACTTAAACTAGTTTTTAGGTCTAAAATTGTGCTGCTTTGTACATCACAAAGAGATTAGATTCTAAAGAGGGAATTAGAAAATAAACTGGGTCTTGTTAGTGAAACTTTTCTCAAGAGTGGTTTTTAAAGAATGCTTTTCTATTAGTAAAAATAGGGGGAAGAGATGTTTAATTTCAGAATATATTTTTATAATGAAGGTAGCCTAGGTACAACTGAATTTTTTTATGAAGGCAGTATTCTTATAAAATTTAGGTTAAAAAGAAAATGTTTACTTGGAATATTTTTATTCTGTAATTAAGTTGATGATGATGTTAGACATATGGAATGGCTGTCCTGACTCACGCATTTAGTGTATGACATCCTTTGACTTTAAAATTCATATTAAAACACTGTATCTTTAAATACCTTAGTATAATTCATAAATATCTTTTATGTTATATGTTATAAACATTTGAATTTTTAAATTTTCTTTTTGAAATTTGTAATAAAACAGAAGCCTGAATATGGTATACATTGCGTAGTGAAGTGTGGTAATTTTGGGATATGTGGTTTTAAGGAAGTAAGCATCATAATTTCAAGCACATACAGCAATGAAATATTTCTCATTGCACTCATTTTTATTTTTCAATAAGAATTTATTTTTGCAGTTTTCTACTTATTTTCCGTTGGAAGTGTGGTAATATTGTTAACTTATACATAAGAAGGAATTATCTATTAGATACTTAATCATTTGAAAAGACTGATTCTAGCCATAGTTCTGTTACTTGTTATCTGAATGACCTTGAATCAAATAACCTTCAAACTTTCTCATCTGTAAAATGAGAGCCCAAAACCCGTTGCCACTGAGTCTATTCTAACTCATAGTGACCCTATAGGACATAGTAGAACTGCCCCATAGGGTTTCCGAGGAGCAGCTGGCTAGTGGATTCAAACTGCCAATCTTTTGGTTAGCAGCCGAGCTCTTAACCACTGAGCCACCAGGGCTCCGAGAGCATCAACCTTTAGTTTTCAAATTTCATAAGTTTTATAACTCAAGAAGATTCTAGAATAAACACTATAGAGTTCTGAAAAGGATCCTGAAGTCAGTCATCTCACCATCCATCTGGTACTTGATTCTTCTCCCCAGGATTCACTACTAAGTGACAGGGAACAAGCTTTCGTCAGGAGTAGAGGTGTGTAACCCACTCCCTCTGAGGCAGCTCTGACCATTGGTAATTTTTCTCTCCAAGAAAGCTGACATGTCTCTCCTAAAAAATGTTAACCCTTGATGCCATACAAAACGTGTATAATCCATCTTCTAGCATTAAAAGCCAACTATATTGTTTTCTGGTTTTTCTTCTTTTAAAAATTAAACATCCTGTTTCATTTGTTCTTGTATAACAAAGTTTGATTTGTATTGGTTTTATAATTGTTCTGAACATATAAAATAGACATATTGTAAAATTAATGAAATGAGAGGTAAAATGAATTTGAAACTAAGATTGGTTATAAATTTTAGTGATGATGCTAGATTTTGATATGTAAGAAATAATGTATAAGAATCTCTGTTTTGAACATTTGTAATTGAACCCCAGAAAAACATTAAAAAAAAATCGTTATGGCCTTGGAATTATAATAATGCCAATGTCAGATTATTTACTGTGTCCCAGATTCTGTCCTCTGTTCTATAAATGTATTATCTCATTTAGTTCTTATAACAGTCCTATGAGGTATGAAAATTTCCGTTTTAGAGATGCGGTAACTGAGATATAGAGACACTAAACAACATAAAATAGAAATTGCTTAAATTATGTATCTAAGTTATATAAATTAGATTATATAATCTCTCCTCTTAAAATATTACTATCATATTGATAAATCTACTGTCCTTAAAATTAATAGTTCCTGGCATGTATAGAGCACTTACTTTGTACCAGTCAGTGTGCTAGTGCCTTCCATATTTTATTTAATCCTCACAGCCACTGTATTAAAAAAAAAAAAACTAAACCTGTTGCTGTTGAGTCAATTGTGACTCACAGCAACCCTATAGGGCAGAGTAGAACTGCCTCATAGAGTTTCCAAGGAGCACCTGATGGATTTGTACTGCTGACCTTTTTGTTAGCAGCTGTAGCACTTAACCACTACGCCACCAGGGTTTCATATAAGGTAGATACTAACTTTATCCCTATTTTACAGGTCAGTAAACTAAGAATTACTTGCCCAAGATTGCACAACTAGAAAGTGGTGAAATTAGAGTTTGAATCTAGGCAGTCTTGACTATACAGCTCATGCTCTAGGCATTACTCATACTGCCTGACCACACTGCACTGCTTTGTTGGGGCAAAAGAAGTAGATACTTCCTCATGGTGGACAATTCTAACTATACAAAAGTATAGACTATATTTATATGTAACAGTTAATTCCTTTTTTTTTACATTAATTTGTAAATAAACTTACTAAGTGCCATACAGTATAAATACAAAGCCAAAATGTGATCTCTGATTTAAAAGAACTGTCTTTTGTTCTAGGAAGATAATGAACCAAGACAAGTAGTGCTTATTCTTTCTTTAAGGGATATTTTGGAATATTAAATGAAATTTAGGATGGAGGAATATTAGGGATAGCGCTTTTATTTTTTCAAAGGTAATTTTAACTTGAATTTGAGGTTTGAAGCAGATTTCCATATCTAATGTATCTATATTCAAAAGTATATCAAATACAAATACATATTTTGGATTTTCTGCTAGTATTCATCATTTGTGCACATAGTTAAGAGTTAGTTGCACTTCTGTTGTAGATTATGTGGTTGCTTCCTCTTGCATTATGCTTTTCCTGTAGTACTTAACCTCCAAAGCACTTCTCAGAATATCAGATTCAGACTGTGCTCAGAGTTTTCTACTTGGAGATTGAAGCCTTATAAGCAGTTAGCACGTGACCTTACTATTCAACAAGGGAATTCAACTCTTTCTATTTCTCATATATTGATAAATATAAAATTTCTCTGAAATCTGTTTCACACTATATTCTTTTTTCTTATTGTACAGTTTTGTTTTTGATTTTGTTTTTGAGATTATTCAGTTTGGCATGGTAGCTTTTCTCAGTATGCTTTATCTGTCTGTGTGCCACTTTTCACTTTCTTTTTCTCAATGGAACTTAGAAGCATTAAACACGTCTCTAATAGTTAAATACCAAAACAGACTTTTTCTCTGATGTGTGACTGCTTGGCAATTTCACCTACATCTACGCAGATCTAAATATCTGAAGGAAATGATTAATTTGTATGTTTACCGAAGTAAAAAAATGTTACTTATGATCCCTAAGCATCTGAAATTTCTCTGAAAATAAAGATACCACAAAGGTAGCAAATAAATACTTGTGAGTAGGGAAATAAATACAGGAAACAATGAATAAAGTTCAGAGAAATAAGTGCAAATGAATATGTTCTGCAAATTTGCCCAAAATGAATATACTTTTTATAATCATTTATGATCAATGATCAAGTCGTTGCAGTGAGTGTCTTATTCTCATGTCCTGTTTGTTGCACAATCCACTAAACTGGCTAGCTTGGGTATACTTTAAACAATTATAACCAAACATTTTTGGTATACTCTTTTAAAAAGGAAGGTGGTGTAGGTTCAGGGGATAAAAATCCTATGAAAATTTTCTTCCCTGAGACTCTATGATAGAGTATGACAAGCTCTGTAATATGCTGATTAGGTGTGCTTGTTTTCAGCAGAGTTACATGCTTTCTCAAGCATTGTTAAAGTGCCATATATAATGAAAAAAAGAGCAAACTGCTATCTTTCAAAATATTTATTGATCAAAAACATGTTTGCTTATATAAATACCAGACCCACATTGTTTTCAAATTATTTTTTGTTTTAGTAAGATAGATTTAATACTCGTACTAATAATACAAGAGGAGGCAACTGAATGTTTCAGATGATAACAGTTTAACCGATAAGAACCTACACAAGATCATAGCATTTGATTTAGCATATCTGTCTCTTTGGACCAGATCATATGTTATTTGAATCTGCTTGAATATTGTTAGTATGTTTCATAAGACATAGTGCAGAGCTGCTATGATCTTTAAATGTTAATGTTCTTTTCTTATCACTTTACTGTGTAGATACCCTTCATGAGACCCAACTCTGCCACAGCTCATCCTCGGAGGCAATCCCGGAAACCTCTTTTATAAGTGTGATTTTAAAAATGTGGATAAAACTCTCAATAGAATCCATAAAGTAAAGGAGAACAGCTATCTTGTCCTTTCCATAAGCTTATCACTGCAAAAAGTTTCATTTGCTTGTCAGGTTTGGATAGAATATAATTGATTGGTTTGTTACTTAGACTGACAAGGCAGTTAATTTGCCTGTGTGGATTTTTTCTTTTTTGCACTAATCAGAAACATTTGATATGTGCATTGTTGAAAAATACTGGATAAATGTCTCATCAGAATTGTCCTATTAAGTAATGTCTTTTCCCCCTGCTTTTTTTGGCGTATGATGATATACAGTGTTTGGACTTACTGAAGAGTTTTGGAAGCCTGTGAGACTTAAATGCAATATGCTACTCTCTGTTGTTGAACAATACCAGTAACAAACAAGAAAAGAATGCTTCCCATTAGTCTGCTATTCTGTTTCATCCAACTTAATACATTTATTCATATATGAAATGCTGCGTTGTGGAACAACTATAGACTCTTATATTAAACGTATTTCCATTTATAATATTCAGTAAAAGTGAAAGGCTTGTGAAGCTGTGACATTCTAGATTTGACTCACTAGTCCTAGTATGAAGGCACTAGTATTATTAGCATGAGATTCTTTTTTAAATTTCAGATTTCAAGTCCATGAATAAGAGTATATCTGTGTTGGTCTCTAGATAATTTTTAGTAATACCCAAATTTATTCAGTCTTTATTGTTTTAATATGGACTTGCTGTGTTCAGTATAATTTCATTTTCTCAACATTAAATATGAAATTATGAAATAAGGAGGGAGATACAGAGCTTATTGACTATACAACCTACCAGCTGAGAGATCTTCATCAACATGTGTGTATTTCCAGAGGTTTA
Source organism: Trichechus manatus latirostris (assembly GCF_000243295.1). Taxonomy (NCBI): domain Eukaryota; kingdom Metazoa; phylum Chordata; class Mammalia; order Sirenia; family Trichechidae; genus Trichechus; species Trichechus manatus. The sequence continues at coordinate 514,525 of NW_004444178.1, forward strand.
CAGAATTAAAATTTGATCTTCAAGCTTTAATGATCCAGTTTTAACTCAACGACAGAAATATGTTGAATATTCCATCATTCCATCTTGAACTGATTTAGAAGAGACTCTTTGCTGAAATTCAAATGCACATGTACATGTAAATTGTCAACATGCCTCTTGGAATTCCCGGATTTATAAATGTGGTTTTGGACATCTTTTCACGTTTGGTGGCAATTGAAGCTAGTTTAAACTTTAGGAATAGAGCTGGCAATGTTATAGATAATCAAAAACAAGTGTAAATATAAAGTTGCTGTATGCTAGTAATCTATAGTTATAGTAAGGAACCATACATTTGGGTAATATGTTTAATAAAATAACATAATGTGTATAAAGTTATGTATAAACTGAGGTTATTAATTTATTGAAAGATCTCTTACAACTTTGGAGGAAAAATATTAATCATCTGTAGTAAAACCAGTAAACTTTTTTTTTTAAAGAATAAGAAAGGACTAATTATCACTATATAAGCTTAAGAAAAAGTAGGTAATTATTACTCTTGCTGAATTCCAGCTGATTTTAAGAAAAATGCCAGATACCCATTTTCTTAATGGAATATACTAATGAATTAGGACCTGGCCCTCCTTTAGTATATGGTGAGAATTACTGTTGGTCATTTTATTTTAGGTCTTTTTTGAGAATCATTAATCCTTCTGGTTTTGGTATCACTTGTTAATCAAAATCGTTTCCACCTTCATTGCAATTAGAATATTAATTATCATCATTGTCCATCTTGTAATCTTACGTGGTGATTATGCTATTCCATATTTTGGTGCTAACCTAAGAATCTTTGTTACACATCACAAATATAAACCACATATTTTATAAGATAAATCTGGAAAGAATGTGGTTGGAGTAGGAAAACTTTCAGTGAAAGGAGTAGAATGAAACACTTTCTCTCTCCTGATTAATCAATCTCCTAAATGCTTTTCTGTTTTCAACAGCATAAATTAACCTTTGTCCATAATTGGTCCACTTGCTATTCAAAGAAGACTTAATTTGTACTTCAATATGCACTAAATGGTTCATATTTCACACACATATGTAAGAAGAAAACAGCATGTCAGGTAAATGATGGTTATTTGTCACACAATAGGAAAAGGAACACAGAAATAAAATATGAAGGAAATTAAATTACTTTGAAATGTGAGAAGGATGACATAGTTTTATATAGCAGTGGTTCTCAAACCAAGGAAGGATTTGTTAAAACAGATTTCTGCCCTATTCCCTTACTGTTGCCCCCACCCCCCACCCCAGAGTTTCTGATTCAGTGGGTCTGAGATAAGGCCTGGAAATTTTGCATTTCTAACCAGTTCCCAAGTGATACTGATGCTGCTGGCTGGAGACTCCACTTTGAGAACCATGTGTATATAGTATTGAAAAAAAAAAAAACCCTTGTATTTTGTTCAACATTGATAAAAGAATATGTCTTAAGTCTCCTTAGAAGGGCAGAGTTTCAAAAATATTTGCTTCTAGATAAAAGAATTTATAACATGTAAAATACAATTTCTTTATATTTGTAAATTCAGTTAAATATTTATTTTATACCTATTGTGGGGACAGCAGTTGAATGATTATTTGAGATGAATTAAGGAACTCTGAAAGAACATAGCCTTTGTCCATAATTCAGTAATTCTTTGTAAAAACAGACTTGAAATCAGTATTATGTTTGAACATGAAAACAAAATTTAGCTTTAACTTTAATCCATCTTGTTTATAAATTATATTTATGCATTATCATTATGTCAGTCATTTGTCTCTTGAATATTTTGTTTTTGCATTTATGTTGTTAAAAATAATTGCTGACCAATAAATGATAAGAATATTCGCACTCGTGATCATATTTCCCTGTTTTTACCTCTTATTTAAACACTTTAAGTCACTAATTTGACAAAACTCACCAAATATTTACTTGACTCACAATATGGGTATATTTTCTAAATATTTCACCAAAATAATTCATAAAGACTCTGCAGCAGAGAGTAGGCTACTTTTGTTATTTAAAAAAATTTTTTTTTTTTTAGTTTATGGAGTTGTTTTTGACTATTAAAACTCTTTTTAAGAGACTCAGCTTTAGAGTCACGTGGCATCATATGAAGCAGAATTTTTTTCCTGCTAATCTGAGTCAGCACTTTGCAAATTTACATAATATTAAGGATTGGGATTTACAATATTTCTGAGATAGACATGCTTTGCAAATAGTTCTCCTTTATTAAAATGTATACCTCTTTCCCCCAGTGCTTACTGTAAGACACTCTGCAGGCCTGCTGATAAGACTCACTGCTGCTCTGGTACAAAGGATATAATGAAATTGGATTCTCATGCTGGGCTTTGTAAATAAAGTGAGATTGACCTCCTAGATATTATCTCATTTACCTGATTTACATTGTAAAATCAGGATCTACACTGTTGATTAGAGTGTAAATTAGTTAATTATGAACAGGGAAATACAAAGTTATGTGGGGCTTGAGCACAGCAGGTTGTACTGCTGAAAAATTTCCAAGGGCATGAGCAGATGGAGATCAGTTTATTAAAGAACATAGCAGACGTGTTTCAGGTATGGGAATACCTAATCAATCTCTCATGCTGTGAAGAGGTACTTGACCTTATTCTGTATTTTTATATGAACTATTTCATTTCTTGTTTTATATATTCATTTCACTTTTAATCTTGTAACCTGGCTGCTGCAGATGTAGCTGAATTGATCCTATTCTTTGTCTATTAAATATGGATTTGGATAATTATCCGAATATTTTTCCAATTAATATTTTGTTAAAGCATATTTTTGTCTTTTTTTACTACCCATTCATTCACTATTGCCTGTGATAGAAGTTGATAATTGCATTAATGGAAACAGGTTCAAGTCCTCCACATGTAAAACATGATATAAAAGATATTTTCTAATTTGTATAGAAAATGCTCATGTAGTAGTTTGCACGAACACTATTGTAAAATACAAGGATTAAATTATTGTTTATTGATATTAAATGTTATTCTAACATTGGTAGGATGCAAAATTTTGTGCAAGCATATGTAAAAAATAATATCACTCATGGACCACTATCCCACATTTTCTCCATCTGTTAAGATGTGTGATTGAAATAATTGGCCATGATTCAATGAAAGAATTAATCATTACTGGTTAATAGATTTGTGTGGGTGTTTGAGTTGCTAGTGAAATTTTTATTGAAATCTGAAGACTTAATTCTTTTGATCTTTGTGGTATAGAATTTTTACATAAAAATGAAAAATATTCAGCATATCAATTCTCTTAATATTTAGTTTTTTTAAGTGTGAACAGAAGTAATAGTATGTATGTTTAGAATCAGTTCTTAATTTTACTCTGTAGATTTGTAAGGGATCTAAATACTATGTTTCATTGATACAAAAAAAAGAGCTATGATCTTTGATCAACTTGATCATGAAAAAAAGTACATCTCTTTTCAAGTTCCTGTTACGAGTGTTATGTTTCACTTTTACCTGAGGTTTAGATTGTCATCTGGCTGTAAATTATATGTATAGGAGGTGCACTTACGTCTTTTGGCAACTTTTAAAAACATATTTAGTGTACTCCCCTATTGAAATTATTAACTGTAAATTGAAAGAGTAAAAGGAACCCTTTGGAACACTGACTTTTATCCTGTCTCTTAGGCACAGAAGGAAATAAATCAGTTCTTTTTACTTGTATGCATATTTTCAGTAATCAGGTAAACACATGACTGATTGCTTGTTGGATAGATCATAGTGCACATGTACATAAATCATTTTCTTCCTCTTCTTTGTCTAGGGTGCTATACTTAATCATATGCTAAGTAAGTATTTTAAATACATATAGAGCTATGTTTTTTAGTGACTGCATTTTGTTAAATCACTATGTAAAAGGCAAATACAAAGCTACTTTATTATTTACATTTGTATCCATTATGAATCTGATGTTTAGAAAGTTGTACTTAGTAAGAATCTAATTAAACAATTAGGTTTCCTTTTATCTTGTAAATGGGATTCATTTTATCTCATTTAAAATTGTGATTTTAGTGTTAATGTGTACAGTATTTATTAGATGCTTAAAAGATAATTCTTAATCATCCAATTTGCATTTTTATTTAAAAAAAATTTCATAGCATTTCTTTAAAGGTCAGTTTATATTCTCTTTTAATATTTTAAGACATTGCATTTCTGTTTAATAATGTGCTATTGGTATAGTAAAATAATCTGTTTTTATTACATAGGCATTTGTGTTATTTAATAAAGTATATCGTGTTACATCACTATACTTTCATTGGTAATGACTGCTTTTGCAAAACATTTTATTCAATACTTTGATAAATTAGATATGTATTATATTATGTGCTGCAATGATGTGTTTCCAAATATATGTAAGAAATAAAGGTAGAAAACATAAACAGTAATTTGATCAATAACTACCTCAACTCATATTTCAGCTTTAGGTAGCAGAATGATTGCAGACATTTATACAAGTTTCTAATTTTTGAGTTTTTGAAATGCTCTAAATTTGTAACATAGCCAGAATTTTTTGCTGACAAGAATTACTAAAGGATACAAACTGATGTGTGTGTGCATGAAATAAGTAATCCACTATTTTGACCATCTACATTGTTGTTTGATTTCTAAGATTCTTAATGGTATCTCTTACATTTGTCTATGGTGTGTTGATTCTTGCAAATTCTGCTAGAGTTCATTGTGTTTTTATAAGATATATATATATGTATATATATATATGAAATTCAAAGCTTATGTGCTACTTATATAAGTAGCACATAAGCTATGAAATTCTTCGATTCAGTATTCTAATGTAGAAACAACCAGATTTTTTCCACATGGGAATAATTTCAGACATCTCTAGAAAAAGCGTGTATTTATATATTTACTTGTTTATCAACAGAGCTGTTAACTTCAAGATTGGGTTATTTCTTTCTGCTTTTTCTTTTCTCTCCTGGATTTTGGCAGTTCCTGAGGGTATTATCTTTTTGCCATTTAGTCTTGCAGTTGTAGATTTGATTTCCTCATGAATGAGCTAGAACTTTAGAGAACTTCCGTATCACCCCTAATTCTGACAAGCAAATTCTACTTTTCCTCTGGAACCATCACAAGTACATTAGAGTTCCATATGTAGACTAAGTTGTTCTGAAAGGTATCACTAATAAAAGAATCAATCAGTAAGAATTAGGTCATCTGAAAATGACATATATTTCAACATTATCTTTTCACAAAGCTAGCATGTAAAATCTTCGTTTTTCTGTTTACATTAGTTCTTGAGCTGAAAAATAACTTGATTTTTATATTAATTGAAATCTGCAACAGATAGGAACTACTTCAGTGTTGCAAACCTGTTATTAATTTATTAACTGGAAACTCTTATTTTACAACAAGAATCACCTAAATACATGAAGATGAAAAAAATGAATTATGATACACCTTTACATTCATAATGGTGTTTGCCTCGTTATATACTAGGAATCATAATTTGTAAATTATAGCACAGTTATAAAATAAATATTCAGTAATTGTAATTTGATGTTGAACTATGAAAATATTAATGCCATAACACCTCACTTACTGAGAACTCAGATGAATTGGCCAAAAAACTTGAAGTTTAGCAAAAAAGACTAAACAACCAAAATTGTATCCATATACTTAACTCAGTAGAAGTTCTTGTTTCCATGACTTTTAACTGTCAATTTGCATAATATTAAGTTTAGTAGGCTGGTTTCTAAATCCACAACAACTTATTGTTGGGGACAAATGCTCACTGACAATGTCAGGAAGCAGTGGCTGATATTATCAAGCAAGTGAGGACTTCGAAAACCTGTAGAAGTTAACACAAGAATTCAAACAGATCAGCCGACTAACGGTACTCATTACGGGTACAAAGTGTTGGCACGCTGTTAGACACGTAGCAGTATCTATTATTCATATTATAACTCTGAGGTGACAATGATGGAGTGAATTATATTTACTATATTGATGAAGCATAATATGTGATTCCTTTTCAATTTTCAGTCAAAGATGACTGATGTACTAGTTTTCATGTTTGAAGGAGTATGCCCTCAACTATCTAGAAATCGCTATCTTCTCCTCAACTCAGAAATACTTATACTCTGAGGGTTCCTATAACCATATATAAATGTAACTGAAATTTTAGCTATTGGAAGGTACATAAGTTGTATCGAGGGAAAAAGCATAAAATTGAGTGGGCTTATCACTTAGTCTATGTTACACTGGAGGTGGGCTGTATTATTTCCTATTTTTTCTTAATTCCAGAAAAACAGGTTTTTGAACATTTTAACTGTTTTTGAATATATACTTTGGATGACGTATTTATAATATTGACATATTAAATAAAGTATTGTTATTCCTATTTGATTTTATCTGTTTCTGTGACTAGAATTATCATAGTAAAATTTTTTTGGAATCCATATAAGGCTAACATTTGCGGAAATTTTGGTATCTTGAGCCTAAAAGAGAAGATTTTTGAGGAAGAAAAGTACGTAAGCTTATTTGGTTCATAAAGTGAAAAATTGTAGAGAAAAAAACGCATACATTATGACATACAATTGTGTTTTAAATTTGTTATACCTGAATAACTTAGCTAAGTTGCTTAGCTTTTCTGAAACTCTGATTTCCAAAATGGGTCTTTGGGAGATTGAGTAATTGTAGGATGATATGAAATGTTTACTATAAATGTAGATTATAATTCCCTTTATTGTGATGGGCATTTTAAAGTCAATTGTTTTTCTTTTGTATTTTTTATAATAAGAGCTCCTTTCCCTTTTTTCTAACAAAGTTTATTTAATAGTAATTTTGCACTTTATTCAAATAATTTGTCTTCTATAAGTTTTTCCTTCTAGTTTCTTAGTTGTGGATCTCTCAGTTTATGAAGTTTTAAATCAGTAAGAATAATGATAAAGACAATCTGACAATCTGACAGAATTGGTTTGGAGAAAGTTTTTTTTTTTTTAATAAATAAAAATATTACAAAGATTACACAAAGTGAAGAAGATAACCACTTCTTTAAGATGTATACATCTTATTTGTTGTTAAATTTTGGTCTTGTTATTCCAACTGATGCAACATTCTTTTTATAAAACACTGAAATAATGCAGATCTTTCTTCATTGTCAGCAGGATGAGATTGTCTGAAACGAAGAATAGGTATGATAGTTTTTTTAGATTTTGTACATCATAGGTGGCCAAGACACTTACAAAAGAATTGTTAATAAGCTTTAAAATGTAGTAGGAGATACTTTGAAAAAAACCAAATGCACTGAGAGAAAGTGACACGCAACTTTTGAGACAAAATATCAGATTCTTAGAGAGGTTTCTTACCTCTTTTGTATATTTAAGTGCTGTGATTTAATATAAAAATTGTGTTTATTTGCTATAGATTGTGTTAGCAATCTACTCTAACTTGGATAGAGTGATGAGGTATAAATTGTTAATCACTAATTCCAGTTTAGTGTAGCCTAGTAGAATTTCTTAGAGTTTCAAAATTCAGAAAATATTCATAATGTATTGAATTGAATTTATAATCTTGAATTATATGTATTTAGTATTGTTAAATGTTTTTAAATCTCCCTATCTAATGGGTAAATGATTAATTCTTTAACTTTATATTTGAAATTGTCAAGGTTTTGTTAGTCTTTAGCACATATGACTATACACATATATTCATTCATATGCTCTTTTAACATTTCTACTATCAAAGTGTTCTGAATGATATTTGTATTTTTGTCATTTTTATTGTTGTTGTATTTTGTTTTTCCTAAAACATTTATTTCAGGTTTAAGTTGCCTTTGTCAGAAACATTAATAATCTTGTGAGCCAAGAATAGAATTTATAGTGTTAAAATTGAAGTATAGAGTAGTTTGCCTTTGTATTTTCTAAAAACATGGTTTTTGCGTTATTTAGGTATTGTATAAATCTGTTTACTCTGCAGGTGTGATGAATGCAGACTCTGCTACCATTTTGGCTGTTTGGATCCTCCTTTGAAAAAATCTCCTAAACAAACAGGCTATGGATGGATATGTCAGGAGTGTGATTCTTCATCTTCTAAGGTAAGAAGAAAAGAGGCTATAAGGAAAAGGGTTGTTTCCTTTAATTTTGATAGTTTTTCCATACCACACCATCAGCTTCCTAAATTTAAAGAGAATTGAAATATGAGGGACCAACATTTTAATCTAATGCACTTAAAAAATATATTGCTGTGGTGATTTTATTGCCTTTATGTTGAGGGAAAAAAAATCCCTACTAAATTATGTAAATTTCCTCTATGGAATGTGTAGTGGTTTTGTATATTCTCTGTATTACTGTAGCATTTTAAGTAGTGCTCTTAATAGCCAAAAAAAGTCACCCTCCACTATTTACCACACCT
>NW_004444178.1:523815-546451 GCF_000243295.1 Trichechus manatus latirostris
AAAATTATAGTTTTGCATAATAATTTTTAAATAGATTATGCTATATATATCATTTAATAATCAGACATTTTTGCCTAAACATATAAACTATACAATAGCAAGAATTATTATTCATTCATTTTATAAAGATCCAGATTTATGAGGGAGCATAAGTAATATCAAAGTTTTATTGCATGATTAAAAAAGTATTCAAGAAATTATATTTAATGAAAAACTGTGTTTTTAAGAAAATTTTATTGTGCAATATGTGAAAGTTTACAGAGCAAATTTAGTTTCCCATTCAGTAGTTTGTACACAAAGTGTTCCATGATATTGATTCCATTTCCCACAATGTGTCTGCCCTCCCCCCATTTCTGTTCTAGATTCCCCATTTCCTTTCATCCTGAATTGTTACCCCTTCCTATCATCATATCTTTGCTTGTGGGCAAATGTTGCCCTTTTGATCTCATATAATAGATTGTTCTAAGGAATATGTTCCTCTCAGGTGTTGTATATTTCATGGGCCTGTCTATGGTTTCGCTGAAGGGTGGTCTCTGGTAATGGCCTCAGTTGCAGTTCAGAAGGGGATCATAGGACCATAGAACCATATCATAGATTAGGTTCCTCCAATCTCTGCCAGACCAGTAAGTCTGGTCTTTTTTGTGAATTTGATTTTTTGTTCTGCAATTTTTCTCCCACTTTGTTCGGGACCCTCTTTGGTGATCCAAGGCAGAGCGGTCAGTAGTAGTAGTCGGGCACTGTCTATTTCTTTTGGTCTCAGGGTCATGTAGACTGTGGTTCATGTGGTCCATTAGGCTTTTGGATTAATTGCTCCCTTGGGTCTTTGGTTTTCTTTTTGCTCCGGCCTGTAAGAGACTGATAGTTGTATCTTAGATGGCTACTCGTAAGCTTTTAAGACACTACTCACCAAAGTAGGATGTAGAGCTTTGTCTTTATGAACTATGTTGTGCCAGTTGACATAGATATCCCCTGAGTCTATCATCCTTTGCCTTTGAGCCTAGGAACTTCATCCCGCAAAGTGTTTGGTTATGTCTAAGAAGTTGCCCTGACTGTGGTTCTTGTGTACTACCAAACCTATAACTGCAGATGGATGTGTTCCCTTATACCATCCCACACCTCTTGGAGTATCTATCTAGCTATGTATCCCATTGGTAAATTAGTGTTTGTTAATATTTGTTGCAGGATTGTCTGTGCTATAGTAATTACCTTTGTTGCCTTTTGTTCTTGTGTTCCTCTCAGTGTCCTCCCATGCCTTGCTCATGTTTTGCTAACTTCTCCCATATTGTGTATTGCCTTTCCCTTCACCAAAATTAACACCTATCTTCTATCTATTTGATAATTTCCCTCCCTCCCCCCCATCCCTGGTAACTATCACAGAAATTTTTTTGTTTTTTTGTTTCCCATGGGTAAACCTTTTCTTGTTTCTTTATAACTGTGGTCTTATACAATATTTGTTCTTTTGTGATTGACTTATTTAACTCAGCATAATGTCCTTCAGATTGATCCATGTTGTGAAGATATTTTGCAGATTCATCATTTTTCTTTATCGTTGTGTAGTATTCCTTTGTATGTATGTACCACAGTTTGTTGATCCATTCATCTGTTGAAGGGCACTTAGGTTGTTTCTGTATTTTTGCTATTGTGAGTAATGCTGCAGTGAACATGGGTGTACATATGTCTATTCATGTCACACCTCTTATTTTTTTAGGGTATATACCTAGAAGTAGGATTGCTGGATCATACAGTATTCCTATTTCTAGCTTTTTGAGGAAGCACCATACTGTTTTCCGAAGTGGTTGTACCATTTCACATTCCCACCAGCAGTATATAAGAGTTCCAATCTTATACCTCTCCAACATTTGTTATTTTCTGGTTTTTTGATTAGTGCCAGTAATGTCGGAGTGAGATGGCATGTCATTGTAGTTTTGATTTGCATCTCTCTAGTGGCTATTGATTGTGAGCATTTCTGCATGTGTTTGTTAGCCATCTGAATGTCTTCTTTGGTGTACTGTCTGTTCACATCCTTTGCCCATTTTTTAATTGGGTTTTTTTGTTGTTGTTGAGGTGTTGTAGTTTTATATAGATTTTAGAGATTAGACCCTTGTCAGATATGTCCTAGTCAAAAAATTTTTCCAGTCTGTAGGTCCTCTTTTTACTCATTTGGAGAGGTTTTTTGATGACCGTAAGTGTTTAATTTTTAGGAGGTCCCACTTATCTAGCTTGTCTTCTGGTATTTGTGCATTTTTACTTATGTTTGGTGTTCTGTTTATATCATATGTTAGGGTCCCTAGAGTTTTCCCTAATTTTTCTTCCATTATCTTTATAGTTTTAAGTTTTATATTTAGATCTTATCCGTTTTGAGTTAATTTTTGTGTATGGTGTGACGTATGGGTCTTGTTTAATTTTTTTACACCTGGACAGCCAGTTTTGCCAGCACCATTTGTTAAAGAGGCTGTCTTTTCCCCATTTAATGGACTTTGGCCCTTTGTCAAGGATCAGCTGACTGTAGGTGGATGAATTTATGTCTGGGTTCTCAATTCTGTTCCGCTGGTCTGTGTGTCTGCTGTTGTACCAGTACCAGGCTGTTTTGATTACTGTGGTTGTATAGTAGGTTCTAAAATCCAGTAGTGTGAGGCCTCTTATTTTCTTCTTCTTCTTCAATAATTCTTTACTTATCCAGGACCTCTTTCCTTTTCATATAAAGTTGATGATTAATTTTTTAATCTCGTTAAAGAGTGCTGTTGGAATTTGGATCAGGATTGCATTATATCTGTAGATCGCTTTAGGTAGTATTGACATTTTCACAATGTTGAGTCTCCCTATCCATGAGTGTGGTATGTTTTTTCCATTTATGTAGGTCTCTTTTGGTTTCTTGCAGTAATGCTTTGTAGTTTTCTTTGTATAGTTCTTTCACACCCTTGGTTAGATTTATCCCTAAGTATTTTATCTTTTGGGGGGCTATTGTAAATGATATTTTTCCCTGTTTCCTTTTCAAAGTACTCTTTGTTGGTATAGAGGAATTCAACTGATGTTTTTATGTTGATTTTTTATCCTGCTACTTTGCTGAATCTTTCTATTAGTTCCAGTAGCTTTTTTGAGGAATCTTTGGGGTTTTCTAAGTATAAGACCATATCATCTGCGAATAGGGATAGTTTTACTTCTTCGTTACCAATTTTGATGCCTTTTATTGATTTTTTTTCTTGCCTTATTGCTTTTTCTAGGATTTCCAGCACAATGTTAAATAAGAGTGGTGATAAAGGGCATCCTTGTCCGGTTTCCATTCTCAAGGGAGATGCTTTCAGTTTCTCTCTGTTGAGAATAACGTTGGCTGTTGGTTTTGTATAAATGCCTTTTATTATGTTGAGGAATTTTCCTTCTATTCCTATTTTGCTGAGAGTTTTTATCAGGAACAGGTGCTGGACTTTATCAAATGCCCCTTCTGCATTGATTGAGACGATCATATGATTCTTTTGTTTTATTTATGTGGTAGATTACATTGATGGATTTTCTAATGTTGAACCATCCTTGCATAGCTGGTATGAATCCAGCTTGGTCATGGTGTATTATTTTTTTGATATGCTTTTGAATTCTGTTGGTTAGAATTTTGTTGAGAATTGTTGCATCTATATTCATGACAGATATTACTCTTTAATTTTCTTTTTTTTTTGTGGTGTCTTTGCCTGGTTTTGTTGGCTTCATGGAATGAATTAGGGAGTATTTCTCCCTTTTCTATGCTCCAAAATAGTTTGAGTAGTACTGGTATGAGCTCTTCTCTTAATATTTGGTAGAATTCTCCAATGAAGCCATCAGGGCCATGGCTTTTTTTGTTGTTGTTGTTGGGAGTTTTTGTTTTTTTTATAACCTCTTCAATTTCTTCTTTTCTTATGGGTCTGTTTAGTTTTTCTACCTCAATTTGTGTTAGTTTGGATGGGTAGTATGTTTCCAGAAGTTTGTCCATTTCCTTTAGGTTTACAGATTTGTTGGAGTGCAGTTTGTCATAATATTTTGTTATGATCCTTTTTATTTCAGTTGGTTCTGTTGCGATGTCCCCCATCTCATTTCTTATTTGGATTGTTTCCTTCCTCTCCTGCTTTTCTTTTGTCAATTTGGCCTAAGGTTTATCAATTTTGTTGATCTTTTCAAAGAACCAACTTCTGGTCTTATTGATTCTCTCTATTGATTTCCTGTTTTCAATTGCATTGATTTCTACTATAATATTTATTATTTATTTTCTTCTGATGATTGCTTCTTTTGCTGCTCTCTTTATTTGTTTGAGTTGTAGGGTTAATATTTTGATTTTGGACATTTCTTTTTTAATGTATGCTTTTATTGTTGTAAATTGATCTCTAAGCACTGCTTTTGCTGTGTCCCAAAGGTTTTGGTAAGATGTGTTTTCATCCAATTTTTTGATTCCATCTTTGACTTCTTCTGCTAACCATTGGTTTTTAAGTAAGATGTTATTCAGTTTCCATGTATTTGATTTTTGTCCCTTGCTATTCCTGTTATTGATTTCTACTTTTAAGGTGCTGTGGTCAGAGAAAATGCGTTGTATTATTAGAAGTTTTAGATAGTTGTTTTATGGGACTCCTTGTGGTATACGTAAGTTTTCTACGTCATTATTTATTTGGAGTTCCTACTTATCCTCAACAAGCTAATTAGAAAAGCAATTTCTCAAACAGGGTTACTGCCTTTCATAAATATACCTTTTAGCATATGTTCTTTTGAAATGTTTTATACTACTATAAGTATGTAGCATTATATTCAATACAAATAGAAGCTCTGTTAATTTATATAATAATTTAGTTAACAATTATTGAAGATGCAAGGGGTCTTATTTCAGATTTATTGGGAGTGTATCATACATTTTGTACATGCTACAGGTGCTGGTAGCCACTGAAAGGGTAAGGTTTTTTTTTTTTTTTTTTTCTATAAGAGAATGGGTATTTGGACTCTGAATAAAAATTCACTAGGAAGGCGTATTATTAGAAAAAGCATGCATTGTGTTGCTGCACTCTGTTTGACCTGTGTTTGAATACCAGATGTAAACAACCAGTGTTTTCAAAATTTCATCCAAATATGGTATCTAAATTTTGGAATGTCACCACAATTTATTGTAAGAATATATTGTAAGGATTTCCAGCAGTGACATGGGATTGCATTTTCATTTTACCAACATGACTATTATATACTTGTACTTTTTTTACAATTAAAAATTAAATTTAGTGTAATACTTAATCTGAAAGTTTAGAAGACCTAATTCATGCCCTTGAATATTTGTGTTGCATCAATCTTGTTTTGTTTACTTTTGAAGACTTCCATTCCTAACCAGCAGATAGTAAATTTCTGTTTACATATTCTCCTGAAAGATGTTGCTAGTAGAGGGGCCTAAGAAGAAAGCATTAACAGATAATGTCATGCTGTGTGATTCACTGAATTGCTAAGAAGCTTTTAAATCCAGAAAGCAATATATTATTAACGTCCAAGAAAATTAGTATGATCTTAGGGCCTAAAAGAAACCCAGAATTTGCTTGTCCTTTATTTTCCTCCATTTACTTTGATGGAAAGTTATTTGTTAGATATTTGTCATGTTCATGTATCTTAGTGATATGAAAAGCTAAGATAGAAGTAATTATTACCATGAGAAAGGAGGGAGGTAAATAAATTGCCAGTAAGTTTAAGTGGAGAAATGAATGTAAAATTATTGTTATGGCTATAAAATATATATTCAACTCCCTTTCTCAGTGGTAGTCAGAATTGGTACATTTAGCAAGTCTTCATTTTTATTGTAAAAAATTGACTCCTGTGTATGAAATTATTATTATTTCTTTGCTTAGAATTTTAGATAGTAGGAGGTAAGGTATATAGTTGAGTATTTTTCATGAAAATACATTATAGTTTGAACATTATTTAACTGTTAACATTTTGTCCAAATTTCTGTGTACCAAGGGGAACTCTAAAATAATTCCCATATATATGCTTGGCTGCGTAATTTATTTTCATGTTACCTGTTTTTCAAGTAACAGGCTCTCTGCTGTGGACACCGTGAAAACGAAAATCTTCTCTGTCAATAATCTGCCTATTACTTTTATAGAAATTCCACAAAATTTCAACAAGATTGATTATATCCATGTCCATAATTTTTAGTTTTAGCACACAAATGCTGAAATACTCCTAAGTAGATAGTTTTAATAATATTAATTTAATAACATTTTACCTAAAAGTAGAATAACGTTTTAAATTCTATCCAAATCCATGGGGTACTGCTTAAGACTGTTTCTCTGCTTCTTCAACCCTTCATAAACCTAAGTAGACCCTTTAGGTTTCATGAAAAATGGCCAACTATATGGACACAGACATATGCATATATATGTGTGTGTATATGTGTGTGTGTGTATGCACACACAGACACACAAATATACACACATGGAAACACACATACACAACATGTCTTTTCCCATAGGCTGTGCTACAGACATTTGACTAAGGTAGCCACCATCCAGGTGGTACACTATGCTTATATTTGATTGTTCCTTATCACCATGCATTAGGTTTTTTTTCTTTCTGCTCTTTACTGTGTTATGAAAATTCTATTGCTAATGAATGCTATATGCCTGGAAAAGCAGTGTCTTTTCTGCTTCCTACTCCACCTCCCCCAGCTCTTATTTTTCCTCCGTCTTTACTTCCATGCATTTACCCAAGCCAAATACCTGGAGTCGTCCTCAAGCCTTTCCCATCTTTGTCTCACATAGCAATCAGTTTTTGAGTCCTGTAAGTTTTCTTCCTTGAATATTTCTCTGGTCTACTCTTTGTTCCTTTTCCTCACTGCTACTGCATTGATTCAGAAAATAAAAACAGACAAACAAACTTGTTGCCCTTGAGTCGATTGCGACTCATAGTAACCCTACAGGACAGAGTACAACTGCCCCATAGGATTTCCAAGGAGCAGCTGGTAGATTTGAACTGCCTACCTTTTTGTTAGCATTTGAGCTCTTAGCCACTATGTCACCAGGGCTCCAAAACATTGCCATCGAGTCAATTCTGACTTTATAGTGACTCTATAGGACAGAGTAGAACTGTCCCATAGGGTTTCCAAGGCTGTAATCTGTACAGAAGCAGACTACCACATCTTTCTCCCACAGAGCAGCTGGTGAGTTTGAACTGCCAACCTTTTGGTTAGCAGCCGAGTGCTTTCCCACTGTGCCACCACGGCTCCTCTTAGTGCTGTCCTTTTTTTCACCATACTTTTACTGTTCCTCCTATTTTAGAAGCTATCTAAGTAGGTCTACCAGACTTATCTCCTCTCTTCACTGCAAGTCTCTAAAATGAAGTGTTTGCACCCTAAGGATGTACAAAAGATGATCCACTAAATCAATGTAATTCTCCTTAATATCCCATTTTAATTTCCATTTCTGAGCGTGTTTATAATGTAAGTAATTTACTAGCACTACAGAACTGGAATATAACTTCACACATATATATTTATGTTGAGTTACATGCTTAAAATGTTGTTTACTATTAGGGTGTATCCTCAAAAATATTTGGAGATGACAGTTCTATATTGCTATCAAAGTAATCTTTCTGAAAGTATGGTTATCACACCTTTGCTTTAAATCCATTATCTTCCTACATATCCAAAATACAACCAACAAATTCAGAAAATTAAGATTGATATGTTACTACCATCTAATCATCAGACCTCATTCAAGTGTTGCCATTTGTCCCAGTAACATCCTTTGTAAGGATCCAGTATAGAATCACACGTTGCATTTAGTTTTTATATTTCTTCAGTCTTTAATCTGGCCAGTTTCTTAGTCTTTCCTTGATTTTTATGACCTTGACCTTTTTGAAGATTACAGGCCAGTTATTTTGTAGAATGCCTCTCGCTTTGCATTTTTCTGATGTTTTCTCATGGTTAGATTAATTTTGTGCATCTTCAATAAGAATATCACAGACATAATGTGTTCTTCTTACGACATTCTATCAGGTGGCACGTGATTTTTATTTAACCATAGATGGTGACGTTAACTTTAATCACTTGACTAAAATGTTCTCTGCCAGTCTTCTCCATTTTTCCCCCCCTCTAATTAATGAATAATTTGTAGGGAAGAGCCTTGAGACTATGTAAACACCCTATTCATCATCAAACTTTCATATTGTGTTTTATTTAATGAATTATATGGTTATTATCAGTATTTATTCTGATGTTCATATTGTCCCACATATGGCTAATGGGAGCTGTTGATGCCAACTTCTGTGTCTTTTTGACATGATTCTGCCATTCTTTGAGTACTTCCTTACTGAAGATGTTCTAGGCTCAATTTGTACTTTCCTTTCTCACACTCCTGGAATTAGCCATTTCTTCAGGGAATCCTGGTTCCTTTTTGTGGAGAACGGTATTTAGAAACCAAGATCTAGGTGCTAAGTGTGCTCATTGTTACTGAGATGTCACTGCTCCTAGGTTTTCTCAGTAGACAGAGCCAAGGATTAGATGTATATATATTCATTCAAACCTACATACATTTGCATCTATATTTCTATGTCTTTATATACATTAAAAAATATTTTAGTTTTCTCACTTTCCATATTTGTAACGCCCTTCTATGACAGAAACCTGGCTCTCGTGGTCTTTAATATGTAGCTTTTTTGATTAATCCTCTCATACGTAACTAATCTCTTGTCCACCTCTATCTCATGTAGACAGCTACCTTGCTTACTACCTGATGGCTTTTGGACTGAGTTGTTCAGGAATGGGATGGGAAGGGAGTGGGATAGGCATCTGTATTTTCCACAAATTCCACGAATTACAGCTATTTTACAAATCTTCAATTATTAAACTTTTGAAGTTAAAAAATTAACTTTTTAGAATTGTAAAACAAATGTACATAATGTATACAGTCATCCCTCAGTATCTGTGAGTTATCGATTCCAGGAAGCCCCATGGTTACCAAAATCCACAGATGCTCAAATCCCGTATATAAAGTGGTGCAGTATTTGCATATAACCTACACACAGCCTCCTGTGTACTTTAAATCATCTTTAGATTACTTATAATACCTAATACAGTGTAAATGCTGTGTAAATAGTTGTTTTTATCACAATCGAAGACTTGCTCTGGAAGGTAGCCTTTCTCTTCCATGAGTTTCTTGAGCTCTTCTGGGAACACTGATGCTGCCTTGGTATCAGCTGCTGCCGATTCTCCCATGATCTTTAAGTTCTTGAGTCTGTAGTGCTTTACATAGCTAGCTGGCCATCCCTTACTAGCCTTGAGTTCCTTCCTCTCACTTAATTGCTTTTTAGGAGCCATTTTTTTTCACAGAAACAAAGGGTCCACACAACACAAGTAGCAAGTAAATGAGTTATGGGTGGAACAATTCTCAAACAAGGAGTGCTGGAGAGAAACTGAGATCTGTGAAACGGCAGGACGCTACATCAGGTTACGCCTACACATCACTTCATTTGTATGGATTCAGCGCAGTGCTTGGCACACAGCAACCTCAAATTTTGCTTTTTGGAACTTTCTTTTTTTCCAAATATTTTCCATTTGCACTTCATTGAATCAGCGGATGTGGAACCCACAAATATGGGGGGCAAATGTACAATCCAAGTAAAATTTCAACAAACTGACATTTTAAAACTGGGTTGTACAGTTACATATAAGATATAAAGTAGACTTAATATTGTTTGTTGTTGTTTTTAAATAGACTGCAGTTCATTATTCAATCTTTTCTAGGGTATATTTGATATAGATCCCAACAACTTTTGTCTGTTGAAACACCCAAAATGAGAATAATTTATCCTGACATGGTTAAATGAACATATATAAATATTTCTTTTAAAAGTGTTTCCTATAATTATATTCACAGGTGCTACTGAGGATTTAAATATACATTTTGTACCTTACAGTGAATATGTCAGTTACTAGTCTAGATTTTAATTCTTGTTAAAGCTCTGTTTTGTGAAAAGCCATAGAGTATACATGACAGGTTATTATCTGATTACTACAAGATGAGTTAGCTTGGAGACCTACATTTGGTTCATTCTTATTTGATCTTTCTAGTATACAGTCGACCCTCCGTATCCACGGGTTCCGCGTCTGCAGATTCAACCGACCGCAAATCGAAAATATTCAGGAAAAAAAAAAAAGTTCCAAAAAGCAAAAGTTGAATTTGCCACACACCGAGTACTATGCTGAATCCACGCAAATGAAGTGATATGTAGGCATACCTGCTGTAGCCTCCTCAGTCTCTCTTCAGCACTCGTTTGAGAATTGTTTGCCTTGTGTCTCATTCGTTTCAGTACTGTATAACAACTACTTACATAGCATTAAAGTATATGAGAGGGTGTGTGTAGTCATTTTTGCATAAGGGACTGGAACATGTGAGGATTTTGGTATCCGTGGTGTGTGTGTGGGGGGGAGGATTCTTGGAACCAATCCACCTTGGATACGGAGGGATGACTACTACTCTTCTGGGCAGTAATACATTATGAATTCATATGCATAGAATTCTCATCAAAATCCCTTATGGAAGATTTTCTGGAACTATAAACACATGGCAGACCAGCTAGGGCAAGTGTATTTCTTGGTAATCATTTGTATTAGAAAGAAATTTCTGAATAGGGGAAATCTGATTTATATATACATATTTTTTAATCCCAAATTTTCTGCAGTAAGCTACTAGAATTCACCTGATAAACTAATGTCAGAACAACAAATATAAATACTTATTTTCAAGTAAAACAGTGACTGAGAATTGTGCCCTTTTAAGAACTGAATAGAACAATGTCTCCAAGGAGTATCTTGCCACAATACATTAAACAAGCACATGTAATTGAATCTAGTAATATTGGAAATTGAATGTCTGAATTTTATGTATTATGAAGATTTATGAAAAATATAAAATTAAAATGAATTATCCTTTAAAGTTCTTTTAAATTTGAAGCATATAACTGACCCATAAAAAAGACTTTTAATATTTTAAATATTCATTTGACCTCTGGGATTTTATCTGACATTAGGTTGAATTTTAAGTTTCTGAATTTAGCATGGTTGACTGATAAGTTATTTTCCGGTAAAACTTATACCACTTAATTGTCTTAATTGAGTACTCTTCTAGCATTTGTCTGACAAGTATTAGACATTACAACATTGTGCTTTATTAAGCTTTACTGTGTTTTGATTTGCCTTTTTACTGGTATGGGTATGTAAGAATCTGGAGAAAAACTGTTTATAGTGTATCTTACATCAGAATCACACAGAACAAATCTGTGGTAGTTTGTAGACCTACTAAAAGTCTAAGAATTAAAACTGTGGTGTGGTTAACCTTGATGATGGCTATAGTTTAACATCTAAACTTTAGATTTCCTCTTTGCTAATATAGGTGATAACAATCACAAATTTCCAGTTCATCTTCTACCTTATCCTACACTAAATTCAGGCTGTTGCCAGTTGCTATAGCATTTTTCCTGACAGGTTGTTTGTATAAATATCTTTTAAACACTTAATTTCTAATTGAGTGCTGTACTTAGTGACAGTGATTTGTGAATTCAATAAAAAGTAATAGCCATTAACAATTCCACTAATTATAGTTGGTGTTACGCCTTTTTTTTAAAAAGGAAATTATGTTGTTTAAACTGAACTTTTATTTACTGAATTTATTATTTATTTGTCATTATTGCCTGCTCTAAGAGGTTATTTACTTATTTCTCATAAACATGTTTTCTGAAATCTATCCCTAGGAGGTATTTTTATCAAATTATTTTCAGCAAAATGCATATTGTTTACTGTACTTTGTAATAGAATTGACATCATTATTTAATTCATTACTCTCTAACCTATTTAATTATATAACCTTAAGATGGTTTTCCTATGACCATGTAAATCACATTAAGCATATTGGTATACTTCAGTAAGTTGTGGTCAGCTATTCCTTAAGACCTTACTTGAAAATATGGTTTCATCCCTCCAGGTACAGTTTGTCAGTGTTTATGAAACACATATATATATTCAAATATCAGGTTCACAGAGAAAGAAGAATGATCAGAACCTTTAAAAATAGCCACAAATATTTTCTATATTAATAATTTGCAAAATTGAAACTTTAAGTCACTTTCTAAGTTATACTTACTATGAACTTGATAAACCAGGCCATTTTCTAAGTTAGGTGGCATGTGGGCCTGATGTGTTTACATAGCATGCTGTGGAATACCATATGTGATGAGAAACTAAATCATCACTGAGATAATTAATCAAGGTATGGTAGGGAGCCATACATAAAAATGCCTTTCAAAAGTTGCTAACTTGTTACTGTCCTTTAGTTTTAAAATCATGGTGTTTTTATTTTTTATTATTTTGAAAAAAAATTACTCTCCTACTAAAAGTCTAAGAGTTAAGCTGAAGGATATTATTAAGGATATTTTTACATTGTTTACTCAGTATTTGAAATATTAAAATCAGGTTATAATATTATACTAACTGTCTTAGTTATCTAGTGCTGCTATAACAGCAGTACCACAGTGGGTGACTTTAAAGAACAGAAATTTATTTTCCCACAGTGTAGGAGTAGGCTAGAAGTCTGAATTCAGGGTGCTGGCTCTAGGAGAAGGCTTTCTCTCTCTGTCGGCTCTGGAGGAAGGTCCTTATCTCTTCTGAATTCCTTCTCCTAGGCAATCTTCACGTGGCTTGGCCTCTTTCTTCCCCCATCTCTGCTTCTCTTGCTTGCTTGTTTAATCTCTTTTATATCTCAAAAGAGATTGACTCAAGATATACCCTAGTTCTGCCTCATTAACATAATAAACATAACCTAATTCTCATTGACATAACCTAATCCTGCCTCATTAACATAACAGACAGCCCATTTACAAATGAATTATAACCACAGGCAGCCGTTAGGATTTACAACACATTTTTTGGGGGGACACAATTCAATCCATAACACCAATGTTTCTTAGATCATAATGTTGTGAAAGTCAGGAGGAATGTGGAATACATTAATTACATAAACTTGTCATCCCATTATTTATATACAGTGTGTGTATGAGAGAGATGTTCATTGTGAAGGGATGGTTCTGGTTGAAATAAGCTAGTCTGTTCTCAGAGTTGAGAAAGTAACACTTAAATGATAGGAAAAGCTTAAATCCTAACTTCACAAAACGGTATGATTTCATATATTCTAGATATAATATTGTTAATTTGTTCCTTCTAATTTATTAATCATTTAGTCATTTCATCATTTTGCAGAATTACTTATCTGCTAAAAAATTTTGTTTCTAACCTGCAAATTGTAGTTTAAAAAAGTCCTGTTTCTTACAAGTGAGACTGGCTTCTTCAAAACAGCCTTCAAATCTAAGCTAAGAAGATTCAAAGAATGAACTCTGAGAGTTAATGGAATTAATTGAGTTCTGAAATCAAATATATTTAAGCCTTCTCTTCTTGATTTTCTAATAGAATCTCTACCAAGACTGATTACAAATCATAGATTGTGTTTGGGAATATAGTGGAGTATGTTATGCCATATTACTTTCATCTTAATGTATTCAGTTTTTGACACTTCTGAAATTAGATGACACTTCTGAAATTAGAGTGTTTATAAGCAGTTTGTATCTTTAAGTGATGTTTCTTTTTCTATAAAAATTTTCCATTAAATTGATGAAGTTTCTTATAATCTGAGGCAATGTAGAATAAGAAAATACAGTAATTAAAATCATATATAAAGTCGAAGTATGCAATATGATGCAGTGGAAAGAGCTTTGAAAAGAAACAAACTTGGTTCAAATCTTAAATATTTACAATGCTATGACCTTTAGTAAGCTGCTTCACTTCAGTGAGTTTCAAGTTGCTCATTTGTAGAAGATTGATGGCAATACTTGGAATAGAGGTGCTCTATTAATACGAGTAGATGACATCTCTTCTTATTCTTAAAAATAAGCATTCTAGCGACAGCAAAAAGTTCAAAATTAGTGATATTGTTCTGATTTTCAAATGTAAGAAACATTTTTAAAAAGTAACCTAAGAACAATTTTCTGTGTTTTGTTTTTTGCCTTCGCACATATCAAGAAAAAATCCTGTCTCTTTCAGATTCTCATATTGAATAGAGGAAGGTCATGTATAACTTGTACGTGCAGAAAAAAAGTCAATTTGATTTAATCTCTTGCTATAATTAGGAGGAGATGAAGTCTATCTTTATAGTTAATGTATTTTTAAGGCACTTACGACTCTCTAAACTTTTAAAACTATGTACTATCTATAAAGTATTTTTCTAAATTAATTGTATGTCATTAGCAAAGAGTTGAGGTGTTTTTTATACTTATGGCACTTCATATTTCACATTAGGTATAGAATTATGTGGAGGATCATGAACTAGTATATTTACTTTGTATGTAGAAGTCATGATATTTAAAAAATAAAGAATTTGCTTTCATATTTAAGCCACTGGCTCTACTAAGTATTGAGTAGTAGAAAAGACTTTAACTGATATGGGCATAAAAGGGAAAATTGTTTTTAACTGAAGACATGTTTTGGTAACCTGTATTTGGTAATAAATTTACCACAGACTAGGGAGTAGTATTATTTCCTTGCCAAGATAATGAAAACTATAAACTTGAAACTGAAACAAAAATAAAAAGTAAAGAAAATCTAATATATGTATGTGTATAGGGTCGCTGTGAGTTGGAATCTACTTGATGGCAACGAGTTTGGTTTTGGTTCTCTCTCTCTCTCTCTCTCTCTCTCTCTCTCTATATATATATATATATATATATATATATATATAAAACCAAACCCATTGCTGTCGAGCACTATTCTCTCCTGGTTTTCCACCTTCTTAGCAAACCATTATTTTTATCTTTCTGATAGGCTGCTGTAGGTTGTTTTCTTTGTCTTCATTTCTCACTCTGTGCAAATGATAATCAATACCCAAAGCTCAATACCAAACCCATGTTACAACAGGAAAACTGGAGATTTAGGATGTAATGATCCATCTGCTTTCTCTGAATCAATGTTAGTCAAGAGAGAGACTTTTTACCTTTTAAAGTATTATTCTTTTGTCTATAATTAAGACACAATGTAATGATAAATTTACAGGTAAGTTTTAGTTGTCCATTTCCACTATTTAGTCTCCTTTTACTACAAAGTGTAAATGGTATTTACTTAATTAGCAGAATACATATCAACTTGAACTCCAAGTGATATATTATTACAGATATAGGATTAAATATGCTGTAATTAAGGTGTTGGAGCTAGAGAGCAATAATTCAAAATAGGAAGAGGTTTTTTTTTTAAGATAATAAAACTAATGTACTTTCTATAAATCTTGTTTTAAAAAATATATGCCTCTCATTGTTTTTCTCTTCACTTTTTTTTTTCTCTAACTGTGCTCTTTTGGAGAAGGTTGGAGTCAGAAAAAAGAAAATTATATGAATTGTGTGTATGTGTGGTTCCCTTCCCCGCCCCTCTTATCACAAAGTAATACATGGTCATTGTAGAGTATTTGGAAAATTAAAAAGCACACACAAAGAAGAAAAATATTTTAAATTACTCCAATTACAGCATTTAAGGCATTATGTCTCTGCTTATATTTTGTTAGTATATCCTACTACAGCTTACTTTTAAAAAATTGTAATCATATTAGATACTCTGTTATATAATGGCTTTTTTTTCATTATTTTGAAAATATATATATAACACAACATTTGCTCATTCAACATTTTTCACATGTACAGTTCAGTGACACCAGTTATATCAATCATGTTGTGCATTGTGCACATGTGTGATGACCAATATGCCTTGCTAAATTTTCCATCACCATAAACAGAAATTCAAGGCTTTTTAAACCATGCTTTTCTCTCTTCCCCTCCTTACCACCCCTGGTAACCAAATATAAATTTTGGTTTCTATATGTTTGCCTATTCTGGGTATTTCATATAAGTGAGAATCATACAATATTTGTCCTTTTGTGATTGACTTGTTTCACGCAGCATAATGTTTTCAAGGTTCATGCATGTTTAAACATGTATCAGGATTTCTTTTCCCTTATGACTGAGTAATATTCCATTGTATGTATATACAACATTTTTTTATCCTTTCATTTGTTGATAGATATTTAGGGGTTTTTCTACCTTTTGGCTATTGAGAAAAGTGCTGCAGTGCACATTGGTGAACAAACATCTATTTGTATCATTGCTTTCAAGCCCCTTGGGTGTATATCTAGAAGTAGGATTGCTGGGTCATACAGTAGTTCTAGGTTTAACGTTTTGAGGAACTGCCAGACTGTTTTCCACAGCAGCTGCACTGTTTTACTCTTCCACCAGCAATGAACGAGGTTCAGTTTTTCCACATCCTCATAAACGTTTGTTATTTACTTTTATTGTTTTTAAATCTTAGCCATGCAAAGGGATGCAGTGGTATCTCATTGTGGTTTTGATTTGGATCTCGCTAATGGCTATTGAGGAAACCCTGGTGGCGTAGTGGTTAAGAGCTACGTCTGCTAACCAAAACGTTGGCAGTTTATGTCCACCAGGCGCTCCTTGGAAACTCTGTGGGGCATTTCTACTCTGTCCTATGGGGTCGCTATGAGTTAGAATCAACTAGACGGCAATGGGTTTTTTTAAATGGCTAATGAAAGGGAGCCTTGGTGGTGCAGTAGTTAAGTGCTCGGCTCCTATTCGAAAGGTTGGCAGTTTGAACTCACCATTCCACAGGAGAAAAGACCTGATGATCTCCTCCATAAAGATTACAGCCTAGAAAACCCTATGAGGGCAATTCTACTTTGTCATACAGGGTCGCTATGAGTCCGAATCAACTGGACGGCACACAGCAACAACAATGGCTAATGAAGTTGAGCATCTTTTTATGTGCTTTTGGCCATTTGTATATCCTCTGATGAAATGATAATGGCTTTTTTTCATATAATTGTATATGTGACAGTTTTCCACGTTGTTAAGTACTCTTCTAGCGTGATGTTAAAGTGCTATACCGTATTCCTTTGCACAAATACACTGCTAAAAAAAAATTCTGACAATGAGTAAATTTATAGAGTTAATTTGGTTTTGGAAAAATTCATGAATCAGGCAGCTTGGTCCCAGTAAAACTACGAAGTGCTCCCCTAAACTAAGGCAAGCTGCAGAGATTATATAGAAAACAAACGGCGGAGAGAAAAAAAAAAAAAGACAAAAAGCATTTCTTTAATATACTTTGATCATACTATCAAGTCAGGCAGAGAGCAAGATGTATAGGATGTGTAAAAATCTAAACTTGTCTAAGCTAAAACATCTAAGCACGCAGGCAAGTCAAAATGTGTGTGCAAGGCAGAAATGTTTGTGCATATCAATGAGTCAAAAGTGGTAGGCATTTCACATGGGGCCTTTGAGGTGAAATCTTTAAGGATTTTTAACTCCAGCAAGTCTGGAGGACAAGAGTACAGAATTAACAACTCTAAGTATAATTGCTGGCTCAAAGAATATGAATATTTTAAAAATAAGCATCATGCTACTAATGCTACTAATAATTATAACAGTTAGCATTTACTGAGTATCACTATATGCCTGGCATTATCTAAGCTTTTAGAATGGATAATCTCATTTAATCCTCACTGCAGCGTTTATGGTGGGTTCTCTTTTTATCTCCTTTGTGCAGTAGAGAAAAAAAAAAAAGAGAGATTAAGAGAAGTTAAAGATTGCACAACTAATAAGTGGTATAATAAGGATTCAAACTCACATATATCTGACTCCAGAACCTGTGTTCTTAGAAGTTTGCTTTTGTGTGTTGAAATAATGTATTTTCTATTCCTTGTTGTAAAAAAATTCTTAGTTTCTGACCTAAAGCCACTAATTTTCACAATGTAGAAACTCAGTAATTTTTGTATTATAAATGGCATTAATAATAGAAAAAGAAAAAAAGGAAACTTTTATTGTTAATTGGGATCTGTTTTGGTCTTTCTGATGAATAGGGGAGTAAAACTTGGAAATAATACTTAAATAAATTGATTAAAGGTGGTCCCACTGAAGGTGTAGAAGGAAGATGGGCAATAACTCCTCAAGACCCTTTCTTCATAAAATTCATTGTAATAAGTAACTCTGTTAAAGGAACTGGTACTTGATAGTATGGATGGTTTATGTAGACACAGCAGAAAGAAATCTATTGAGCTTGGTGAGAGATGAAGGAAAAGGGATAAGAAAGTGATTTTTTTGTTTCTTTTGATTTTAGCTGAGGCAAATACTACTTTATGTTTGTCATGAGTTGTGAAATTTGAAAACCTATATTGTATGAGGAAATTAAAACCAGCCACATTCAATCTCTATGCAAAGATAGTTTAAAAACATTCTGATTTGTGTAGTGTCAACCACTTTGTGTACCAAATGGATGATTTTATATCTTTTTTTCAATATCAGTATTCTCCTGTAGTAAAAATTCCTCTTATTTGAAAACAGTATCTTGTTTGTAAGTGGATTAAATACTAATTGTAGTGCAGTTAAACTCATTTGGATTAATTCTTTTGCCGAAAATTAATTTTATTGTTAATTTTTTTTTGTCTTTTACTCAAAGAGTATGAAAGTACTACATACCAAACCAAACCCGTTGCTGTAGAGTCGATTCTGATTCATAGTGGCCCTATTGGACAGAGTAGAAGTGCCCCACAGAGTTTCCAAGGCTGTAAATCTTTACAGAAGCAGACTGCCACATCTTTCTCCCATGGAGCAGGTTTGAACTGCAGACCTTTTGGTTAACAGCCAAGTGCTTAACCTCTGTGTTACCAGGGCTCCATATGAAGGTACTACATCACCTATTAAAAGTAAAGTTGGTTTCCTTCTCACTGACAGGTCAAGGTCATTATATAACTGTTTTCACTCTACCCTGTATTTACCAATGACTTAGCCTTCTAGGTTCTTTTGTGATTTCGAACTTCCACAAGTTATTGTAACTTCAGTATATTGTTTTGTGTTGTTTTTTCCATCTGGACATATTCATATGCTAAGTCTAAACTCTGGTCACCCAAGATGCAAGATATTTTAATGTTTTCTCTGAAGGTTTCTTAAAGGTTTATGTTGTAATGTTATATCTTCAATAAAGTTAAGTTGGTTTTTTGTTTGATGTACCTTCAATAATGGCTGCAAGTGATTATCTGCTTCACTGGTTTGAAAACTTTTTAATGCACGCTTACAGAGGTTAAAATTTTTTTAAATCACTTTGAAAAGTTCAAGCTGCATCAAAGCATTTTTATTAGAAATATGTTCACTTCTGTGTTCTTGAGGGGCTGAACTGTTCTTTCAACTCTTAAAGACAACTAGTATTCTCTAGGTTATATTTCTAAAATCAGGTTTCTAAATTTAAATTATCAAATATTTGTAAATCAGTTTCCAAAGTACAGCTATTTGGGTAGCTTCAAGCTAGTCATGGGCATAAGGTATTTCAGCATTATTTCCTTATTTAAAATAGAGCAGTTTCAAATATACACCAACAACAAGCACAAAAAAATCATTACTCAGTAACCCAGTTTAAAATTTAGCTCAGTATCAGATCATTAGTTAAATTATCATCAGTTATTTTTTTTCAGCTTCAGGTTATTTTAGGAGTGTGAATGAAGTGGATTCTTCTATAAAACATTCTGTACCCTTTAAGAAAAAGGCCAAATGCAGTATAATTTAGACATTTTCCTACCTTTCCCTGTGACACTCAATGATGATGTTGAAGCCTTAAGCTATTTACACCCTAACAACTATATTAAATACTATCTTAATTCTCCATTTCTTTTTTCTTAATTGTAGTAAACATATATAGCAAAACATTTGTCATTTCAATGTTTTTTTATATGTACAATTCAGTGACAGTAATTACTTCCATCTTACTGTACAAGAGTCACCACTATGCATTTTCAAATTTTTCCATCACCCTTAACAGAAACTCAGTGCCCCCTAAAGCAATGTCTGTTTCTTTCCCACTCCCTCCTGCCCCTGATAACTACTAATGAACTTTGGTCTCTATGCAGTTGCCTATTCTAGATGTTCCATGTTTTGCAATATATTTATATTATAATGATATTTCATAAATTATTTGTCTTTTATGTATGACTTGTTTCACTCAGCATAATGTTTTCAAGTTCAGCCATGTTGCATCATGTATCAGAACTTCATTTCTTTTATGGCTGAGTAATATTCCATTGTATGTATATACCACATTTTATTTATCCATTCATCTGTCGATGGACATTTAGGTTGTTTCTACCTTTTAACTATTGTAAATAGTGCTGCAATGAACATTGGTGTACAAGTATCAGTTTTTGTTCCAGCTTTTAATTTTTTAGGTATAGACCTAAGAGTGGAATTGCTGGATCATATGATAATTTTACATTTAACTTTTTTTAGGAATTGCCAGACCTTTTTCCATAGTGGCTATACCATTTTACAGTCCTGCCAGCAATGGATCATGGTTGCATTTCCCCACATCTTTGCCAACATTTGTTGCTTTCTCTTTTTTTGATCATAACCATCTCATTGTGGTTTTGATTCGCATTTCCCTGTTGACTAATGGTGTTGAGCATCTTTTCATGTGCTTGTTGGCTATTTATGTATCTTCTTTGGTAAAATGTTTTTTCAAATCCTTTACTCATTTTTTGATTGGATTGTTTGTCTTTTTATTGTTAAGTTATAGGAACTCATTATGTATTCTGGATATTAAACTCTTAGGTCAAATGGCTCCCCCAAATTTTTCTTTTGCTCCACCAGTACAGCTAGACAGACATGAATCACCACCCGGTCTCTATATCTTCCACAGTTCTAGGGGACAAATTTTCTGAGTAGTTTTCACAAAATCCTTCTCATGTGACAAGCTCTGTTTAAAGCACTTCTTCTAAAGAAATCCTGAGTCTCCAGTCTCACCTTTCCTCATTCTTCAGGCTTTTCCTTTGTTAGGTTACCAGACCAATTTTTGTGGGAGAGAGACTTTAAAGAGAATGTTGTTTTCTTCATGCATATCTTTAGAAAAATAAACATTTTATGCCACTTATGAGAAATACAAGTTCACCCACCCATGGGTCCTTTAAAGTGATTATGTCAAATACCCTATCACTATGACTCAAAACATGATCTCTTTTTTTCTAGCTGATTTTTCCCCCTAGTTATCACTTCTTCTACTCCTTCAAATACGTTGTACCAATTCCTCAACTCGTCTTAACACCTTGAGGCTACCAACCTCCTTCCAATTTGAATCTGAACCAGGCCTCATTGCTGTCTTTTGTGAGCTCTGTATCAGATTTTTCACAGCAATCATTCCAAATCTTTGCCACCACATATCTCAAGTCTTCAGTTTTATTCCTAGCACCCTCACTTTTTCATGATAACCTCATCTCTTACCCACTGAGGAGAAAAGAGATGTATTCTTATGTCCTCTCAACCTTAAAATAGGCTTTGTTACTTTCCCTACCTCAGTCTCTTATTTCCTGCCTTAGAGAGGGAAAAAAAAGTGCCACTTGCCTCTGTTCTTTATTCCAAAATCTCCTTTCTTTCCAAACCTAAGTTACCCTTCCCATTAAGCTGTTCTACAAACTTTTTTTTGAAAGATCATTTTTCACATGTTTTTCTAGATCTGAAATTCAAGGAAGGAGCTTCCATTGTTCATACTATAGGATAGATGCCAGTTTTTTTTTTCTTTTTCTTTCTTTTTCCCTGACTTTCAAGACCATCCGTAATCTGGCCTCATGCTACTATTATAGATATAAGTCTCTCTCAGTAATCTTACAAAAAGCCCCTTATCATCAGGTATTTTGTTTTTATTTTATGCCCAGCTTAAATCCCAGTTTTCCCCACAATCCTTAGGACTGCAATAAATTTCTTTTTCACTTTTTGCTAGGCTGTTCATTTGGGCATTCAGCAGATGTTTCTTTGTATTGTTATTCATTTATTATGTCTGAGTTCTTTTTACCAGCTAGACTGCAAACTCTTTTATGACAGAGAATATTTCTCTCATACTTACTTGAAGACAAGGGGCCTGGTATATTACACATCTTTTTTTCTAAGATAGATTTAAAATTACTCCTAGTAGTTCTCTACTGCAAGCCTGTTTCCTTATTAGTTGTAACTGAAATTATGTTTTAAACTTTTATTTTGCTGAATGCAGTGAAAGTGGTACAAATTCTAGTTTTTGCTTTAGAGCCCCAAGGCTATTTATTGAAACAGCAAACAATGTTTGAAACATAAAATTTCTGTCTGCCGTGACCCAAATAATGCAGAAAAGACCAAGAGTAAGAGACGTAAAATACATGTTCAGCAAGTTTAAAATCATATCCTTACTTAGAATAGTTTCTGGTCCTATATAGCTCACTCAACATTTCTGTTGTTAACATTTAAGAGTACACATTGATTATCTTGACTGAAAGCAGAGAATACCAGAAAGCTGTTTACCTTTGTTTTATTGACTATACAAAGGCATTCGAATGTGTGGATCATAACATATTATGGATAACATTGTGAAGAATGGGAATTCCAGAGCACTTAATTGTGCTCATGTGGAACCTGTACATAGACCAAGAGGCAGTCATTCGAACAAAACAAGGTGATATTGCATAGTTTAAAGTCAAGATGTGAGTCAGGGTTGCATCCTTCCACCATACTTATTCGGTCTGTCTGCTGAGCACAGATAATCTGAGAA
>NW_004444178.1:546583-557228 GCF_000243295.1 Trichechus manatus latirostris
GGATTACACCTTAACGTAAAGAAAACAAAAATACTCACAACTGAACCAATAAGCAATGTCATGATAAACGGAAGAAATATTGAAGTTGTCAAGGATTTCATTTTACTCGGATCCACAATCAATGCCCATGGATGCAGCAGTCAAGAAATCAAATGACATATTGCATTGCCAAATCCGCAAAAGTCCTCTTTAAAGTGTTAAAAGCAAAGGTGTGACTTTGAGGACCAAGGTTCGCCTGACCCAAGCCATGATATTTTCAACTGCCTCATATACATGCGAATGCTGTACTTTGAATAAGGAGAACAGAAGAATTGATGTCTTTGAATTATGGTGTTGGTGAAGAATATTGAATATACCATAGACTGCCAGAAGAACAAACAAGTCTGTCTTGGAAGAAATACAGCCAGAGTGTTCCTTGGAAGCAAGGATGATGAGACTTTGTCTCACATATTTTGAACAGATTATCAGGAAGGACCAGTCCCTGGAGAAAGACATCATGCTTGGTAAGGTAGAGGGTCAGCGATAAAGAGGAAGACCCTTGACAATGTATTGAACGGTGGTTGCAACAGTGGGCTCAAACATAGTAATGATTGTGAAGATGGTGCAGGACGGGCAGTGTTTTGTTCTGTTGTACACAGGGTCGCTATGAGTCCGAGCTGACTCGAGGGCACCTCACAACAACATTGATCATAGCAAGGTGCCCTGGTGGCATAGTGGTTAAGTGCTTTGAAATGTCCGTGGTTTGAACCCACCACCTTCCCTGCAGAAGAAAGATGTGGCAGGCAGTTTGCTTTGGTAAAGATT
Source organism: Trichechus manatus latirostris (assembly GCF_000243295.1). Taxonomy (NCBI): domain Eukaryota; kingdom Metazoa; phylum Chordata; class Mammalia; order Sirenia; family Trichechidae; genus Trichechus; species Trichechus manatus. Next base: position 547,388 of record NW_004444178.1, read on the forward strand.
TATAGCCTTGGAAGTCCTATGAGGCAGTTCTGCTCTGTCCTATAGGGTCACTATGAGTCGGAATCGACTCCATGGCACACAATAACAACTTTGATTATAGGAAATGTCGTTGGGTGGCTCAAGTGGTTTGTGATAGACTGTTAACCTAAAGGTTAGCAGTTCAAACCAATCCATCTACACCATGGACGATCTGCTTCCGTAAGGATTACAGCCAAGAGAACTCTATGGAGAAATTCTACTCAGTAACACATAGGGTTGCCATGAGTCGGAATATACTTGATGGCAACAGGTTTGGGCTTTGTTTGTTTTTTAATATTGATTATAGTAGATTTCTTTGGAAGAGATATAGTTTTAAATTAAAGAAAAAAAAAAACTCTCTCCTACAGAATGAAGAACACTGAGGTTGTCCACAAAGTGTAAAACTAATCTGAAAAGAAATTTCTATTTCATATTTCTTGCAGAAAAAATTTGAGAAGAAACAGTGGCCTTTTTATTTATACAGAAATTTTCTTTCTCCTGATGCGCCTATGAGTGTGTCTGTGATAGGGGTCTTATTTTTATCAAATAAAAATTGGTATGGTACTCAAAAGGTGTGCCATATACTCTGGTAGGTGCTTGAGATCTGTTAAGAGAATCAGACATGAATCTTGCCCTTAAAAAACTTATGCATGAGTAGGATAGATAAGACAGTGTGCATATAATTATAAGATTTTAAGTGTTGGATGTCGTTAAAAGGTGCAGATAAGATAGTGTAAGAATTGAGACACTGCGAAGATTGCTTTTAGTCTCCCCACCCCCCCAATCTGAATACTATGGCATTTAAACAGAATTATGAAGCCTAGGTAGGAATCAATAGGTACATAAATTGGGATAGGCTAGATTATGCAGCAACAAAAACAATCCCAAAATTTCAGTGGTTTAACACAACACAAGTTGATTTTTCATTCACTTAGCAACATATCAATACTGGTTTACACAGCAGCTCAGTTCATCATAGTCACTTGGGGACTCAAGCTGACGGAAGTTTTATGTCAACGTAAGTGGTCCACAGCACTGTAGCAGGAAATAGTCAAATTCACCCTGACCTTTGAAAATCTAATCTGGAAATTGACACATAATACTCCAGCTCACATTCCACAAAGTATATGGTCAAAGCTACCTTTAAGAAGCTAGGAAATATAATGCTACCATAATTCAGAGGATTTTTTGATATTTAAGATAACATGAGGAAGCCCTGATGGCGTAGTGGTTACGGGCTCAGCTGCTAGCCAAAAGGTCAGCAGTTCGAATCCACCAGCAGCTCTTTGGAAAACCTATGGGGCAGTCCTACTCTGTCCTATAGGATCACTATGAGTTGGAATCGACTCAACGGCAACAGATAGGAGGGAGAGTATGTACAATTTGTATGGAAGAAACTTCATAATAGTTTGAAAAGTAGTAATTGTAATAAAAATAGTTGCTAATATGTTTTTAATACACCGTGGTTGGGAAGGTAGTTGAGACGATATCATAAAGGGCTGTAAATATTGTGTCATGGGTTTGTAACCACTGAAGATCTATTTGAAACTCTTTAGAGAATTTCAGGGGTGAGAGGAAGACAGAAAAGGCTAATCTCCAGAGCACCTTCCCAAGCAAGGCATTCCTTTCCCAAAATAGAACTTGCCACGTAGAGCTGAGGGCAAGGTTCTTACTTTCAACTTTTCAGCTGCCTGAAGTCCTACTAATTTATACATTTGGATTATCTTCTTACAAAGGCAGACACCATCATTTTATTTTAGTGCACACATTATTATATCATGAAACAATTCCCTCTGGACACTTAACTTCTAACACAACAGTTAAATTGATAGAAAAGGAAGTTTTAATTTGTACAATAGTTTGTGGGAAATAATTTTGGAGTTTGAAGTATTTTTAGAGCAAAGACTGACCAGGATTAGGTACCAGAGTGTGGGATTGAAGGATATTAATGACTTAGTTATAAAGACACTCAGCCTCACCTCTTTAATCCTTTTTCCAGGACTAGCCAATGCCTAGGAAATGGTGTACTTGTTTCTCTTCTTTTCAGGAGTTAGAATTTGAAGTAGGCTTTGTAATTGCGCTGAAACGCACTTAAAAGATTTCTGGGGATGTTCTGAGTTCCAGATAATCACCATATCATATGACTTACAGGATGTAACTTTTGGAAATTAAGCACTGCCTATATTGTTAAACCAGGAAAGATCTTTAAAAATTCTAAACATTTTTAGGAAGCATGTAAAGATTTTGCCTCTTTCTGTTTGAAGGTATGGCTTATAAACTATAAGAATTATATAATTTTTTTATTGTGGTAAAATACTAATAACAAAACATTTGTCATTTCAACCATTTTTACATTTAACATTCAGTGATGCGAATTACATTCACCTTGTGTGCAACCATTACCACTATCTCTTTGCAATTTTTTTTGATCACCCTTAACAGAAACTCAGTGCCCCTTAAGCAATAACTCCTTTTTTCCCTCCCTCCCATTCGCCCCTGCTAACCACTAATAAACTTTGACCTCTATGCATTTGCCTATTCTGGATGTTCCATGTAAGTGGGATCATACAATGTTTGTCCTTTTGAGTCTGACTTTTTTCACTCAGCATAATATTTTTAAGGTTCATCCATGTCATAGCATGTATCAGAATTTCATTTGCCTTGATGGCTGGATAACACAGAATTTTAGAATTTAATAGCCAAAGTGGACCTGAGATATCCTTTAGACTATTGTTGCTAGGTGCCATTGAGTTGTTAGTGACTCTGTGTACAACAGAAAGAAATACTGCCTGGTCCTGCGCCATCCTCACAATGGTTGATGTTTGAGCCCATTATTGTAGCCATTGAGTCAGTCCATCTCTTTTTTGCTGACCCTCTGCTTTACCAAGGATGATGTCCTTCTCCAGGGAGAATTTGTTATGATCTATGCAATTGAATGCCTTTGCATAGTCAATAAAACAAAGGTAAACATCTTTCTGGTATTCTCTGCTTTCAGTCAAGATCCATCTGATATCAGCAATGATATCCCTTGTCCCACAACCTCTTCTAAATCTGGCTTGAATTTCTGGCAGTTCCCTGTCAATGTATTGCTGCAACCATTTTTGAATTATTGGCATAATTTTACAAGTATATATTATTTGATAATTTCCACATTCTTTTGGATCACCTTTTTTTGAAATAAGCATGTATATGAATCTCTCCTAGTCAGCTGGCCAGGTAGCTGTCTTCCAAATTTCTTGGCATAGATGAGTGAGTGCTTCCAGCACTGCATCCATTTGTTGAAACACCTCGATTGGTACTCCATCAATTCCTGGAGCCTTGTTTTTCGTGAATGACTTCAGTGCAAATTGGACTTCTTCCTTCAGTACTGTCAGTTCTTGATCATATGCTGCCTTCTGAAATGGTTGAATGTTGACCAGTTCTTTTTGGTACAGTGTCTCTGTGTTTTTCTTCCATCTTCTTTTGATGCATCCTGTGTCGTTCAGTTATTTGCTCATAGAATCCTTTAAAATTGCGACTTGAGGCTTGGATTTTTTCTTCAGTTCTTTCAGCTTGAGAAATGCTAAGCGTATTCTTCCCTTTTGGTTTTCTAACTCCAGGTCTTTGCACATTTCATTATAATACTTTACTTTGTCTTCTTGAGCTGCCCTTTGAAATCTCCTGTTCAGCTCTTTTATTTCATCAGTTCTTTCACTTTAGCTACTCTATGTTCAAGAGTAAGTTTTAGAGTCTCTTCTGACATCTATTTTGATCTTTTTTTCTTCTCTTTCTTTTTAATGACCTGTGCTTTCTTCAGGTCTGATGTCCTATCATCCCACAACTCATCTGGCCTTTGATCATTCGTGTTCAGTGCATTCAATCCTTTAAAACAGTGACTTACAAATGTTTTCAGTGGGAACTTTATTTCATATTTATATGTAAGTTAAAGATTTTATGCAATAAAAGCATGCTTCTGGTTTGTTCCTTTCTTTTAAGATAAAAAGAATGCTCATCAGTATCCACTAAATTGATTTCACTACCTACTTACAGGGTTAAATAACTTGAAAATGATGATTTAGTCCAAGTGTTTTATTTTATAGATAAGGAACATGAGACTCAGAGAAGTAACCCTAGGTTAACCTCAGGGTTTTATAAAACCAAAAAAGCCAAACCCATGGCCTTCAAGTCCGATTTTGACTCATAGCGACCCTATACGACAGAGTAGAACTGCCCCATAGAGTTTCCAAGGAGCAGCTGGTGGATTCAGGCTGCTAACCTTTTGGTTAGCAGCAGAGCTCTTAACCACTGTGCCACTAGGGCTCAAAGTGACCCTATAGGACAGAGTAAAACTGCCCGATAGGGTTTCCAAGGCTATAATCTTTACGGAAGAAGATTGTCACATATTTCTCTCACTGAGTGGCTGTTAGGTTCAAACTGCTGACCTTTCAGATAGCAGCCCAACAACTGCTGTGCCAGGACTCCTTCAGGGTTATATAGGGTTATATTTTATATAGGGTTATATTATAGTGCATACATTATATTATGAAATAATTCCTTCTGGATGCTTACCTTCTAACACAACAGTTACATTGATAGAAAAGGAAGTTTTAATTTGTAGAAGAGCTTGGGGGAAATAAAGCTATGCCCAAACCAGTAATTTATTAGTTCAAAATACCATTAATTCTGTTCAGTGATTAAAAACAAGTTTAGTGGTGAAATACAGATGTCTGTAAAAAAACATTTTGAAGAACATGAGCCAACTCAAACTACAGAAAGATACACAAGTGAGTGATCAAATAGAGAAACAGTCCTAAGAAAACTGTCAAAAGACCTAAAGCATCTTTGTGTTATATGAGTACTTACACATAAACATGCCTATGTCTTCGTTCACTGCCACTGGGATCCATTTCTCTTCACTTGATAAACCGTTATTCTAAAACTTCTAAACTTGATTTTATTTCCTCTTCTCCATCTCTCATTACTACTTTGGTACAATGTTTCCTGAGAAATTAGTCTCTTAGGTATACTTAATGTCCCTGTACTCTTAGCCAAGTAGTCACCTTCAAGGTTACTGACTCAAAATCAAATGATTCTAGCTAACTAAAAACTTGGACAAGTGACTCAATTACTCAGTGCCTCAGTTTTCTCATTTTTTAAAATGGAGACAATAATAAATAGTACTACTTAACAGGGCTTTTTTGGTTATTTTACCTGTGTTTTAGAATCTGTGTTTTAGAGTGAGGGTGAGCCTGACCAGCATCTAGTTAACTTTTTTATTTAGGTGCATATGTCCACAGGAAAAAGAAATGAGATGGTTTTCTTTAAGATAAAAGTGAAATATATGTTTTTTTAAATTGTTTAATATTTCTGAAACACTGAAAACAGCACATCCGTGTGTTTTCATTTTTTTATTTGAAGGCCATTTAAAATTATTTTAATGTACTGGCTTAACTACAGTTTTTTGAAATGCTCTTTATATATAAACATAACCAAGTTAATTTTTCTTTATTTTTCACATTAAAGAATTTTTTTTTAAGTTGAAACTTCAGCTTTGCTAAGGAGCAGCAATCTCCTGCATTGCTAGTGTTAAACATAACTTTAGCTTTCAATTCATTGCTGCAGTTACGTTTCCAGAGCCTGCTCTAAGAGATAAACCCATTGCAAATGAAGACAGTATTCATTTTCCTTCCACCTCAGGCCACACAGAATTGATTGGGGTAATAAAATGACAGCATTTTGTAATATACTGAAGGCTCTTTAATTTGAAAACGAGTGCTAACCTGATTCAGAGCTTGTTTAAAGCTTATTTATAGCTTGCATAATTTACCAAGGTAAAGGATGATGTATGAAAACTGATAAAGAATTAACTTATGATACATTCAGACCTGTCTTGTTAAAGTCAACTGGTATTAAAAAAAAGAGAGGAGAAAGAAAGAGAGTAAAAATGGCAGAAAAAGCAATTGGTAAGCTTCTGCTTCACATAAATAAAGTTGTTGTAAACTATAGTTTAAATTCCCTATCATTTTCTTTCAAACTTTGCTTCATGTTCTTTCTTTGTATAATCAGTTCTATTTGCATTTTTTTTTTTAATTTCATTTTAAGGTCCCTTCATTTTCTTCATCATATATTAAGTCAGTGTGAGGCTGGATACTGTTAGCAGCTGTTGAGACTCCCACAGTGCCAAATCTTTTATATGCCGTGGTGGCTGAGCTGCTGCTAAATAATTTTATCTGTCAGCATTTTAATTACAAATAATCTTTTTTCAATATGCAAACTGAAAGGAGTTAGAGATCTTCATTTTTCTTTGAGCTGAAAAATCAGTATTAAGCTTTTTGCCTTTGAGGCCTATTTTTATCTCTTTATTCTAGCATATTTATGTGATTTTAAATTAGCCCACAAATAAAGTAACTACCATATCAAAGTATTCTGTACTGTGAATGAAGCCAGATTTTCAGAAATTTGATATCAGCATTCACAAGAAAAAAAAAAAGGATTATATTTTTCTGTGTTATGATTAAACCCTTTGTGTGGTCATTACTCTTCCTATAACAACAACAACAAAAAAAGCCAGTGTGGGGTGGGCATGGTTTCTGTCATATTCTATCATTACAGCATCCTAGAAAGTGTCAAAACTTTCAGAAGTGCATTAAGCATTCTTACCTGTAAGTACTGCACTTAGTACATTGTAAATGTTTTAGGTATCTAAGCTAAAAATAGTAAATATGTATAAACATAGATAATTTTATATGAACTGAGAAATTCTGTTGTTTCTTCAGTACAGCTTGTCTAGATATTTAGTTAGATATCAAGATCAAAAAATTCTGGTTTAATTATGATGTCTACAGTTAACATGGTCATCATTATTATCTTACTTACATCTTTACAAATTATAAATGCAGTACATGCTTATGATAGAAAATTTGGAGAATAAATAAGATATGAAGATGAAAATAAAAATGATTCAGGGACTAATCACTGCTAACATTCCGTTATTTTCTTCTGGTTTGTTTTGGATATGCATGCATGCTTTAGATGAAGGTTTGTAGAGCAAATTAGTTTCTCATTAAACAGTTAATACATGTATTGTTTTGTGACATTGGTTGCGAACTCCACGACATATCAACACTCTCCCCTTCTTGACCTTGGGTTCCCCATTACCAGCTTTCCTTACCTCTCCTGCCCTCTCGTCCTTGCCCCTGGGTTGGTGTGCCCATTTAGTCTCGTTTTGTTTTATGGGCCTGTCTAGTCTTTGGCTGAAGGGTGAACCTCAGGAGTGACTTCAGTACTGAGTTAAAAAGGTGTCTGGGGTCCATACGCTTGGGGTTCTATGGTTATTTTTTAAGACCTTACTATCATATGGCATATACCAAAAAAAAAAAAAAAAAAACCATTGCCATCTAGTCGATTCTGACTCAAAGTGACCCCAGAATGGAACTGCCCCATAGGGTTTCCAAGGAGCAGCTGGTAGATTCGAACTGTCGACGTTTGGTTAGCAGCTGAGCTCTAAATGGAGACAGTATCACCCCTGAGTGTGAAAATTCATTCTTGTGAGGTCCTGTTGGTGGAAATACTTTAAGAGGTATTTTTAAGACCACTCATAACTAATAAATTAATTTCTAAACTACAATATATATATATTTTTTTTTACAAGCTAATATTGAAGGATTTATGTTTGAAAATCCTAAAGATAGATTAGTGACAGGAAAACAATCCATATAGCCAGGGACTTAGGGTTAGAAGAGTCTAGAGTTCATCTGGTTCCAAATGATTAACATAATTGTGCTTAACAATTTCAGTAACGAAATGTTCATTTCCTTGTGAATTCTGCAAGGTTTATAATCAGATAATCTCTTTGTTAGGAAGTCATTTTTTCTTATGAGCCCAAGATGGACTCCCTATTGCTATTATCATTATTATTTGGTAGAAGACATAAATTGCCATGATCTTTTAAGGCCATTTTCCTGCTATGGCTTGCTTCTCTCTTTAAAGATTTTAGGAGGAAAATTAATGTGTTTTTTGTTTTATTTTTTAATATTTTATAGTGCTTTAGGTGAAAGTTTACACAGCAAATTAGTTTCCCTTTCAACCATTCATATACAAATTGTTCTGTGACATTGGTTGCTATCCCTGCGATGTGTCAGCACTCTCCTCATTTCCACCCTGCCTTCCCTATTTCCATCCCTCCAGTTCCCTGCCCCTCCTTGCCTTCTTATCTTTGCTTTTGGACACATGCTGCCCATTTGGTCTTGTTGATTGTTCTAAGGAGCACATTCCTCACAGGTTTTAGTGTTTATATTCTAGGCCAATCTATTATTCAGCTGAAAGGTGACCTCCAGGAGTGGCTTCAGTTCCAATTTGAAAGGGTGATAGTTTTGGAGGTTCCTCTAGTCTCTATCAGTCCAGTAAGTCTAGCCTTTTTATGAGTTTGAGTTTTGTTCTACATTTTTCTCCTGTTCTAACCAGGACCGTCTGTTGTGTCCTTGGTCAGAGTGGTTGGTAATAGTAGCTGGGCACCATCTAGTTCTTCTGGTCTCAGGCTAGAGGAGTCTGGTTTGTGTAGGCCACTAGTCTTTTGGACTAGTTTCTTCTTGAGTCTTTGGTTTCCTTCACTCTCCTTTGCTCCAGATAGGAAGAGACCAATAGTTGTATCTGAGATGGCTGCTCACATTAAGACCCCAGACACTACTCAACCAAACTGGGATATAGAACATTATCTTTATGAACTATGTTATACCAATTGAACCAGATGTCCCCCGAGAGTATGGTCCTTAACCTTCAAGCCCAGTAATTCAGTCCTGTAAAGTGTTTGGATATATCTAAGAAGTTTCCATAACTGTGCCCCTTATGTGATCTATTATTTATATGAATATACATGCATCAATATGAATATGTATATCAATAACCCACAACTGTGCCCATATATGCACATGCATGCATTCCCACGTGCTCTCCTACATCTATATAGCATACATACCTACCTGTGTAACCACTCATAGATTTTAGGTTGTTATTACTGTTGTTGCAGGCTTGTATATGGTATAGTCATTACTGTAGTTGTCCTTTATTCTTGCATACCTCTCAGTGTCTTCATTTGCCTTGGTCACGTTGTGCTGACTTCCCCCATATTGTGTATTGCTTTTCCCTTCACCAGAATTAACATGTGTCTACTGTCTAGTAAGTGATTCTCCCTCCCTCCCTTTCACATCCCTAGTAACCATCAAAGACTTGCTTTCAGTGAGTAAACCTATTCTTAACATTTTATTAAAGTGATATCATACACTATTTATTCCTTTGTGATTGACCTATTTCACTCAGCATAATATCCTCCAGATTCCTCCATGTTATTCCCTATAGTTTTATTTCTTCTAACTACTGCTGCTTAACAAACAACCCCAACACTTCGTGGATTAAAACAACAACCATTTTATCATCTCTCACCATTCTATAGGTTGACTGAGCTCAGCTCTGTGGTTCTTCAGCTCCATGTAATATCAGCTGTGGCTACAGTCATCTGGGGCTCAACTGGGCTAGAATATCCAAGATGGCTTAGTCATATGGCTGGTAATTTATACGAGCTATCAGCTGGGAGCTCACCTGGGGTTGTCAATTGAAGTTCCTTCATTCTCCTCCTTGAGGCCTGTCTTGGTCATCTAGTGCTGCTTTAACAGAAGTACCACAAGTGGATGGTTTTAACGAAGAGAAGTTTATTTCCTTACAGTCAAGTAGGCTAAAAGTCCAAGTTCAGGGCGTCAGCTCCAGGGGGAGGTTTTCTCTCTCTTGGCCTTCTCATCAGTGTTCCCCCGGACTAGGAGCTTCTCAGCGCAGGGACCCCGGTCCAAAGGAC
>NW_004444178.1:558486-566973 GCF_000243295.1 Trichechus manatus latirostris
TCCATTCACAATTTTAAAACCCTTCCACATTTTAGGTATCTGTTAGAGCAGCACCCCACTCTCTCGGTACCAAATTCTGTCTTAGTCATCTAGTGCTGCTTTAACAGAAGTACCACAAGTGGATGGTTTTAATGAAGAGAAGTTTATTTCCTTATAGTAAAGTAGGCTAAAAGTCCAAATTCAGGGTGTCAGCTCCAGGGGAAGGCTTTCTCTCTCTCAGCCTTCTCATCAGTGTTGCCCCAGACTAGGAGCTTCTCTGTGCAGGGACCCCGGTCCAAAGGATGCGCTCTGCTCCCAGCACTGCTTTCTTGATGGTATGAGGTCCCCCTAAACTACAATATTTTAATGATTTTGTTACTATACTACTAACAGAAACTGTAATCATTAATACTGCTCATAAGTTGTGTGTCATTAACATCTAAATTTTCATATTTTAGAAAGGCTTTACATTGCTCTTGAAAAATGCAAAATAACTGAAAATGAAAAAATATCTTTTATGTATAATGTAGACATGAAATAAGTCTGTGTCTACCATTCAAAGTAGAAATTTGAACACACTTTTTCTTCAAATGGGTTCAGAAAATTATATGTAATTTTATAGGTGGAATTTGTGTGTATGAATGTGTATATAATCTGACCCTAACAGAATTTCCAAATTGCCTGTTTCAGATGCCAGAGGAGTTTCTCAGATATTGCTAAGACTGCTATTTTATATAAGTCTATAGATCAACTCTTCTGCAACTATTTTTAACTGGCAAACCCAATGTTAAAATAATCCCGTAAACAGGTTACCTTATTTACATTAATGTGCACTTCACATTTTATCTTAATGCGTTCCCTGGAAAGTAGCATTGCTCAAAGCTAGGCATTCTATGGATTCTTTAATGAGATTTTATTTTAGCTGAGAATGTTTGGTACAATAGTCTTAAATTTTATTACTCTTATAACTAATTTGAACACGTTAACTGCAATGAGACTGAAACCTGAGTCACCAGCTTGGGGCACGATCAGTTAGGGCATAGAGTTTTCCTTCAGTGATTCACAGTTGCAGCCAAGTGCTTTTTTTATGGATAAGTATATGACTTATGCTTAAGTCAATTGCTGTTAGCCTTAAATAACCTTCAAAAAGTTGAAAAGTTTAGATGAATTGCTGTGTTAAAACATTAGAATCTATTCTAATATTTGAAGAAAGAATATTTATAACAAATTACATAAAATATTTAAAATGTTTTTATCACTTGCATATCTTCACCAGTCAAAAAGGTTCTCAAGGGGATGTTTATCAATGGAAATCATAGGTTTAAAAAAGATTAAGCAACAATCTTTAAGCCTGTAACATTAGTCACTGCTCTTATTTATGTATCTCTGCATTCATAAATGTTAATTTAACTCCTTTATGCTGGCCACCATTGTGCTATGAAAATTCAGAAATAAGTTAGACAGAATTCTTCCTCTCAAGCAACTCTGCCTCATTAAGGAAATAGGCATGTACGTCGAATAACTAAGGAACCTATTACTAGTTTGAAAATGCAAGTTACGTGATATGGTAGAAATACATGAGTAAGCCATTCTTTAAGTGAGCCAAACAAGTAAATGTTTGGGTTATAATAACAAATTCTATTTTATTATATAAGTCATATATATCACATATTTTAGCAAATAATAATTTAATTTCTAAATTTATTTCACTTGTGTGTAATTGTTGCCAATTTCAGCACAGTATCTTAAGAGAAAATAAAAATGTGAGAGATAAGTACTCTCCGTCTCAAGGTGTAGTGGGAATAGTGTATTTTTAATTCTATCTTTCTTCTTACTTTCACTGCTTGAAGATTTCACTTCTATTTTTTACACTCAACTTCTTTTTTCATTGGTTCACTATCACTAAAATGTAAACTCCTTGACTTGAACCATGTAAGTATTATTTTTTTAAATCCGTACTCCTCTTTAAGTGTATTTGGAACCCATGTAGCATAAGTGAATTTGGGACCCAAGGAACCTAACCAGGTATGAATATATGGTTATTATAGTTTATACTATTTTTTTCTAGCTTGGGAAGAACATTGTTTTTAGAAAAAATACTTTGTTTCCTTACATGGGTTTTTTAAAAAACCTAATAAATGCAAAGGCCATCGAGATATTCTTATTACAAAAAAATCTTAGGTGGCAGGAAGATCTGTAAAAAGCATTATTGTTGTTTTCCATATTCACGTGATTTATATAAATAAGAAAGATTCTGTTTTTTGTTTTGCAGCAGGAATTTTTTTAGTTATGTTCTTTTAATTCTCCTGAAATTGATAGTAGAAAGCAGTTAGGGGCAAAATTTGCCCCAAATATAAAGCGATTTTACAAACTTATTAACTAGAGACATACTGCGGGAAATTGTTTAAATCAATTTTGTTGTTGCTGTTATTAAAAATTAGGCATTCATCTATATTTAACCCTGCAGAATCACTGTATTTCTTTCAATGTATGCTCACTTGTTTTTTCAGATATTGGGAGGGGGATGTTTAATACATGACTTAGTTTCATTTGCAGTATATAAGAAGATTAATTTTACAAGCTCTGTTCTCAATTTGAGTAGCTTTACATATTGACCCATTTACAAAGGCTCTATGAAAGAGCATAATCAAGTTAGCCTAATTAAGTTAACTAATTGTCACACGTGATGAATTTTATATTGAGAGGAAATTAAAGACAAGTAGAAATCATCAGCCTTTGGTTTGAAGTCATATTTTAAAGAATTTCATAAAGTTGTATTGTATTTAAATGAACGATATATCTATTTTGTGGAGACTAGAATGTGCTTGCTGTTATAGCATATACTGACTAATATATATTCTATATATTTTTCTGAGTTCTTTAGTATATGAATACAGATACACATGCAAATATAGATATTCTAGGAAGAAGTAATATTTTGCTTATATTCCAGACTTTTTGTAGGGTGTTTTCAAGCTTGTGTGATGTAATCTTTCATTGCTCAGCAGTGATAAGATATAGATTTATAAATTTCTTTTTTATTTTCTCAGCATAGGGTAAATAGATAAACTATAGGAATATCCTATGCAGAACTATTTAAAGAGACTGGAAGTTCAAGCCAAAAGTTTCAAATGATAGGAAAAGTACAAAAATATGTGAAAACTGTATTTGGGTATAAATTTAAAATGAATGTTTTAAGATGGTGTGAGGTTGACATCCATATTTCTGCAGGATTATTGTATATATATGATGTACAGTTGCAACAGAATAAAGAGCATAACTCCAAACTGTTGAGTGTGATGAGTATCTTTGAAACTTTAAAATACACTCATAATAGAAACAAATAAGTAGAGACAGAATAATATGTAGCTACAGAATCCATCCTTACTATGCTCTTAACGCTTTAACTGGAAATGCCATGGCCTCTCAGCCTTCTGGCATTCTCCCTGTAATTGGAAAGGACGTCAAACAGAAGGAGTATATGTAGCTACTTGCTATCTTCTGAAGTAACCATAGCACTTTTTGTGTATAACACTTTTTGGTGTTTGGATATAGCCTTATGTTATAGCCTAAAAAAAGAAACAATTAGAGGGATGCAATAGAGTGAGCCTTGATTCCAGTTCTACCACTGTATCTGTTACTTAGGATATGCTGTTTAACCTCTTTCAAGAAGTTAAATGCATTTCAAGAGTATTAGTTTTACTGCATGTTAATTTATGAATAATACCTCATAGTATTTAGGTGAAGATTAGTAGAATAAAGTATATTAAAAATACCAATATATTAAGAAAAGTATCTTTTGATAATTACACAGTAGTATATAAATGTAAATTATGTCCTCTGTTAGCCTTTCGAATCATAATCTTCTAAAGGCAGATTGTACCTTACACATTTTATTTAAATTTCCAGTACCTTCGATTATGCCTTGTACTGCAAATACCAAGCTTTCATTACAAGATTAAAGGTAATGAAATGGTGATGGTAATGGTCCCCTGGGTAGCTTCAGATCATTCAATGGGAATGACAGATGCTAGAGTGAGGTAGGTCTCTGAGTTGGTGCCAGAATTCCAATGTTTTTCGGAGTGAGTTCGACAGAAATATCTTAAGAATTATACATGGGGAGGCATTGTTCAGGGTTCCTTCAATACTGACTGCAAATCTGAGGTAGGTAGGGCACCACCCAAACCAAACCCACTGCCGTCAAGTTGATTCCGACTCATAGAGGCCCTATAGGACAGAGTAGAAGAACTGCTCCATAGAGTTTGCAAGGCTATAAATCTTTACGGAAGCAGACTACCACATCTTTCTCCTGCTAAGGTAGGTCAGACACCTTCAATCAAATCCATCTTAGAACACTGCTGAGCCCAGCGGCTTAAACCTATTGCTACAAAAGGAATACTTTTTTTTTTAGTCTCCTGCCCCTCGCCTCTCCTTATATCCTAGCAAAGCTGAAAATATGATGTCCTTTTGGCATTTTAGACTCCTACAAAGAGATGGGGGACGTGGCACTACCACTAAATGTAAAAAAACCTAGTGAGAGAAATGTAGGGATGGTTTCTACCCTTATATAAGAGACTGACTTTAAAGGGGAAACTGGGAGATAGTATTGAACTTTCTTTTACTGTTTATTGATAAAATGAACAGCTTCATGCCAGGAGAATAATATAATCCTGCAGTAGCTTGGCTGCTAACCAAAAAGTTGGTGGTTCGAATCCACTAGCCACTCCTTGGAAACCCTATGAGGCAGTTCTGCTCTGTCCTATAGGGTCGCTATGAGTTGGAATCAACTTGAAGGCAATGGTTTGTTTTTTTTTTTTTTTTGTTTGTGGCAGTAGGTTGCAGGTACTGGCATTATCTGAAATTGCTCCCAACTACTTACTGACACTGAGAAATGTTTAATTCCTAGGAAATGTAGGTGTCTTTGATATATGGTCAGTCTTGTCATGTAAATGTCAAGAAGTCAATGCTGTTTTCTGTTATATTTATTGTCTCTGAGGTATCTTTTAAAAAAAATCTCTAGTTCCATAAGATTGAAATTAAGTGAAATATGCCTGAGGAGCATGAAGTTTTTAGTCAGTCAGACATGGATTTAGATATCTATGCCTCAGCCTAGTAGCTGCACAACCCTGGGCAAATTCCTTAACTCTTCTGAATCACAATTTCATCATCAGTAAAAATAATAACTTATGGAGGTGTTCTGAAGATCAGAGAATAGCATATGTAGAATGCCTGGCACAATTCCTGGCCCAGTAAGTCCTCTATAAACTGTAATGCATATCATTGTGATTATCATTATCATCGTGATTGTTATTATAGTCATTATTAATATTGCTGCTAATCTCATGTTTATACTAATTTAAAAGCAAAACCAAGCTATTTTTTTTGCGTGTATGTTCAAGGACAAGGATAAGAAATACCTAAAAACTTATAGTAGCTCTTTATATAAATATGTAAATCAAAGAAGATTGCTTGATAAAAATAGTGTCATATAAATTTGTAAACTCTTTTTCAGGATTGTTATTGTTAGCTGCCATCAAGTCAGCCCTTGACTCATGTCAGTTTCATGCACAACAGAACCAAGCCGTCCACTCCAGTGTCATCCCCATGATGGGTTGCAGATCGGACTGTTGTGATCCATAGGGTTTTCATTGGCTGATTTTTGGAAGTAGATCTCCAGCCCTTTCTTCCTAGTCTGTATTAGCCTGGAAGCTCCGCTGAAACCTGTTCAGCATTATAGCAAGATGCAAGCCTACACCAACAGATGGGTGGTGCTTTGCATCTGGGTCTTCCACATGGAAGAAGAGAATTCTACCACTGAACCACTGTTGCCCCCTTTTCAGAATTAGTATGAAATTATAGTACAGTACTATTTCACAATTTCTTCAACAGAGGATTATATGAATGTTGTATGTTTTAAGCATCTCAATTTTTAATTCAGGTACTTAGTGTTGAATTGCATATAATATTAAATTATTGCTAATAGCAAAGGCCAATAGATAGTGCATATATGCTCAGAATTATCTAGACAAGCAATATTTGACTTTAAAGATTTGTTAGAATTACAAAGCATTGATGCAGGGAGAAAAATTTGTCCCCCAAGCTTATTTAGGGAAATATACCAGTTACACCTTAGGAGTTTTATTCATAATGGTGTACTTCTCAGTCGTTTAAAAAGTTGGTGTCTTAGAATTTTAAATCTAGAAATGACTTTATAGCTAAACTGGTCAAATTCTCTCAGACCTTGTTTTCCTCAAGGTCATCTCTATAGTTAGGAAATCTGGAGTTTAGAAGGATTGTGAATGGATTGTCTGAAGACCCATATATAAGTGGCAGGGCCTAGATAAGGACATTGACTTTCTGTCTTCAAGTCCTTTGGTCTTTCCCTTGTGCAGTGCCAGTGTCCAGTGTGCATTTATGTCTATCTGTAGTTAAATATTTTACAGTGCCTACACAATTCCAAAATATTGTAGAATTTCCAGGAAAACTCTAGTTGGGTTTATTATTTGGTGTATGTAGACAAAGTAACTAAAAGCCTATTTTCCTCATTTTGATATTTTAAAGATTTTTTTCATTGTGTTGTGTAATAGTCTGAGTTTCATCAAGAGCATAATTTATGATTCCCACAGGGAAGTTTAATCTTATATAAACATTTTATTCTTTGAAATTATCAGTTTCATGTTACATCAATGCAGTATATAAATCTCAAACTGATTATTGGTATTTTTGTGTTTCATTTTTAAGCCTAGTTTGAGCTTGTTTCTTTCTACCGCCTATAAGTTTTTAATACTATATTACTTTATTAGTGATATAGGTGTATTTTCTTCCTAGTTGGTACATTTTCCTCATTAACATGTAGGCTGCCAAAATGTAAAAATACTGCTTCATTAAAGGAAAAATACAGTCATACACCACATAACGTCCATATGGGCAATGTCTGACTACATATACGTTCGTGATCCCGTAAGTTTTTTGTTTTTTTTTTTTTTTTTAAGAGAAAGCAGCTCCGCATTTATTAGTTCCCCCTAGTAGTTTTAAAAACCCCAGTCCCCCAGAGTGAAGGAGTAGCAGGGCTATAGGGCGCATCTCCACAGCGCCTCCTCTTCCTCCACCTCCTCCTTTTCCTCTTCCTAGCTTCATTCGCTTGCCTAGCAGCCCTTAAGCCTTTTCTCTCCTGGTGGGGTACACAGCAGTGCTTGCAACGGTTCCTCTGCTCCTGCCGCCGCTGCCGGCCAGGCTGGGATGTTCGTGGGCTCCCAGCCTCGGCTGCACGTGATCAGGAAGCAGCCAGAGCCACCACCGCCAGCGTTCCCCCAGCACCGGCATACCCACTGCCCGGTGGCCACCTCTTCGCATCCATTCCCGCGCTCGGAAATGTGCAAAGTCCCAGTCCGGCTGCCAACGCAGCCCCGCCCAGCCCACGCCCAGCCCAGCCGCACACTGGGCGAGGCCAGCCTCTTGTGTCCGGTGGATACAGCTCTCTTGTCCTGCGGGCTTCCGTAAGGTTTTAAGATAATAGACTTTATAGGGATTTAATTATGGATTGTACAGGGACTGCCTGTACAGTAATATGGTGTTGGAACAACATCCAAATTGCATAACGTCCTATTTCACAGAATGTATTGTGGATATCAAGCCACAATACCTGTACTAGCATATTTTCTTCCAATTTTTGACTTTAGAGAATTATTTGCCGACAAAAAATTTAAATGGCCATTTTTAAAAATAGATATCAGAAAGGGCAAAGTAAAATGAATAATTTACTTAAACAAAAATGCTTCACTTAGGATTTCTTGGATAAGGTTTGGTTTTGCTGCTGCAAATGCTTCTCAATTAAAGCAAATAGTTTTACTGAGTTTCCCCTAAAGTGTGCTATAGACAACAATGTTAAATTTATTATCAGTGAAAAATCATGAACCAACAACGCATATTATTCGAAACACATAAAATTACAGGTTTTAATTTTTTTATTTTTTCAATAACGTTGTTGTTAGGTGCTGTCAGGTTGATTCCGACTCATAGTGACCCTAAGTACAACAGAACAAAACACTGCAGGGTCCTGCCACATTCCCACAATTGTTGTTATACTTAAGCCCATTGTTGCAGCCACTGTGTCAGTCCAGCTCAGTGAGGGTCTTCCTCTTTTTCGGTGACCCTCTACCAAGCATGCTGTCCTTCTCCAGGTTTCTTCTTCAGTAACCTTAGGTATCCTTAAATTAAAAGCTGGTAGAAATACTTGATGTCCTTTGCTGTTCTTATAGTGGTACACATAGCAATTATTCACTGCTTCATGATGGATCATTTTTATCTGCATTGTGTGTCTGTTCTGTTAATATAGAATAAATGTTTATGTTTTCTCATTTTTCTGAGCTAGGAGATACAGATAGAATGGGTTCGAAGTATCAGCTATAATTCATTGCTTGAAAAGAAAGGTCTAACACTGATATTGTGTGGAAGAGAAAACTATCTAAATCATTTGGGCAGCAAGCTTATAACCAAGATAACACAAGC
>NW_004444178.1:567073-569321 GCF_000243295.1 Trichechus manatus latirostris
TCCATATATTAAAGTAAGGAAACAATATTTTATTAAAAATACCTGTGACAAGTTTACCTATCATCACCTAGCTTAAAGAAGATCCTATTATGTTTTGATGGAGGGAAAAAGAAAAAAACGATAACAGTAAAATTTTGTTCTAGTCACATGTTTCCATACAATACAGGGTTTTCATAAAATCCTAAAATGTATAAAAGTACAATAAGTTTTTATGTGGTTAATATTTCATAGTTTGCTACTTTAAGTTCTCAAAAAACAAATCATTATTCTATCGAGTATACAGTGATAAAACTATATTACTGACTTTATGGTTAGTTAACTAACAACATATAAGTTACCAGTTTGAAAAGCTTAGAATTTTCTTTACTGCTCACACACAAAATGTGACCCTGTAATTTAGCAGTGCTGCCTTTTTGTTATAAAGTTAAATCTTGGTATAGGATAGGAATAAGCTATACATCAGTTGATCCATATAACTTAAAAATTAGGAGCATAAACCACATGAGCTACAGCCTACATGACCCTGAGACCAGAAGAACTAGATGGTGCCCGACTACCACTACTGATGACTCTGAATGGGATCCCAACACAGGGTCCTGGACAGAGCAGAGAAAAATGTAGAACAAAGAATCAAATTCATAAAAATAGCCAGACTTACTGGTTTAACAGAAACTGGAAGAACCCCTGAGACTATAGCCCTAAGACACCTTCTGACCAGGAACTGAAGTCATTCCCGGAGACTACCTTTCAACCAAACAATAGACATGCCCATAAAATAAACAGTAATACCGAGAGGAAAGTGTTCCTTAGAAAAATCAATTATATGAGATCAAAATAACAACATTTGCCTGAAAGCAAAAATGAGAAAGTAGCTAGGAGCAGAAAATCTGGAAGAAAGGAAACCGGGAACCTACAGCAGAAATGGGGAGAGTGCTGAGGGGAATGGAACCAATGTCATGGAATGTTATGTACAGACTATTGAACGGGAAACTAATATGCTCTGTAAACATTCACCTAAAGCACAACAAAATTTTTTTTAAAAAAAGGGAACATAAAATTTTAGAAATGTTAGAAATATTTGACTTGCTTTGGGAATCTAGTTTTACATTTCTCGATTTTGGTTTGATAGTAGCTTTTTCCAACAATGAAAAACAACTTTATATTGAACTGTGATCTGTGTACTGAAACCATCCTTAAATAATGTTTTGAAAATGGTACTCTGCAATAATTTTTTAGTAAATAAATAGATTTACTTCATTTAACGTAACTGTTTTCTATTAAAAAACCATTTAGCATTAATTCATTTAAATTATTATTTTGTTTTCACATTGCTTTTCAGTAGCTAGTTTATTTGATGCTTACCAGTACTTTTCTTTATATTGCTGTTTATCTGTGGTATATATATTCAATAAGGCATTATGCAGCAATTACTTTTAAAAGTTGCATTTATCTTTTTAAATGCGTTAATTATTTTGTTCTCATTATGCAGTTGTTGTTGTTGTTAGGTGCCCTCAAGTCGGTTCCGACTCATAACAACCCTACGTACAACAGAACGAAACACTGCCCAGTCCTGCGCCATCCTCACAATCTTTTGCTATATTTGAGCCCGTCATTGCAGCCACTATGTCAGTACATCTTGTCAAGGGTCTTTCTCTTTTTCGCTGACCCTCTAGCTTACTAAGCATGATGTCCCTCTCCAGGGACTGGTCCCTCCTGATAACAATGTCCAAAGTACGGGAAACGATGTCTTACCATACTAGCTTCCAAGGAGCACTCTGGCTGTACTTCTTCCAAGACAGAATTATTAGTTCTTCTAGCAGTCCATGGTATATTCAGTATTCTTTGCCAACACCATAAATTCAAACACATCAATTCTTCCGTCCTCCTTATTCATAGTACAGCATTCGCATGTATATGAGGCAGTTGAAAATATCATGGCTTGGGTCAGGCGAACCTTGGTCCTCAAAATGACACCTTTGCTTTTCAATACTTTAAAGAGGTCTTTTGTAGCAGATTTGCTAAATGCAATATGTCATTTGATTTCTTGACTGCTGCTTCTATGGGCGTTGATTGTGGAGCCAAGTAAAATGAATTCCTTGACAACTTCAGTAATTTCTCCATTTATCATAATGTTGCTTACTCGTCCAGTTGTGAGGATTTTTGTTTTCTTTATGTTGAGGTGCAATCCATACTGGAGGCAGTAGTCTTTGATCTTCATCAGTAAGTGCTTCAATTTCTCCTCACTTTC
>NW_004444178.1:569421-597264 GCF_000243295.1 Trichechus manatus latirostris
GATTATTTGCTCAGCATGCAGATTGAATAAGTATGGTGAAAGGATACAACCCTGACACACACCTTTCCTGATTTTAAACCATGCAGTATCCCCTTGTTCTGTTCAAAAGACTGCCTTTTGGTCTATGGACAGGGTCTTCATGGGCACAATTAAGTATTCTGGAAATCTCATTTTTTGCAATGTTATCTATAATTTGTTATGATCCACACAGTCATAGGCCTTTGCATAGTCAATAAAACACAGGTAAACATCTTTCTGGTATTCCCTGCTTTCCTCTAAGATCCATCTGACATCAGCAGGGATATCCGTCGTTTCACGGCCTCTTCTGAATCTAGTCTGAATTTCTGGAAGTTCTCTGTCAATGTACTGCTGCAACCATTTTTGAATCATCTTCAGCAAAATTTTACTTGCATGTGATATTAATGGTATTGTTTGATAATTTCCATGTTCCATTGGGTCACCTTTCTTTGGAATGGGCACAAATATGGATCACTTCCAGTCAGTTGGCCAGGTAGCTGTCTTTCAAATTTATTGTCGTAGACGAGTGAGCACCTCCAGTACTGCATCCGTTTGTTGAAACATCTCAGTTGGTATTCCTCAATTCCTGGAGCCTTGTTTTTTGCCAATACCTTCAATGCAGCTTGGACTTTTTTCTTCAGTATCATTGGTTCTTGACTCATATGTTATCTCCTGAAATAGTTGAATGCCAACCAATTCTTTTTGGTACAGTACGTCTGTGTATTCCTTCCATCTTCTTTTCATGCTTCCTGCATCATTCAATATTTTGCCCATAGAATCCTTCATTATTGCAACTGTGGCTTGAATTTTTTCTTCAGTTCTTTCTGCTTGAGAAATGCCGAGTGTGTTCTTCCCTTTTGGTTTTCTAACTCCAGGTCTTTGCACATTTCATTATAATACTTTGTCTTCTCGAGTTGCCCTTTGAAATCTTCTGTTCAGCTCTTTTACTTCATCATTTCTTCCTTTCCCTTTAACTACTCCAAGTTCAAGAGTGAGTTTCAGTGTTTCTTCTGACATCCATTTTGGTCTTTTCTTTCTTTCCTGTCTTTTTAATCACCTTTTGCTTTCTTCATGTCTAATGTCCTTAATGTTATTCCACAATTTGTCTAATCTTTGGTCATTAGTGTTCAGTGCTTCAATTCTTTTATTGAGATGATCTCTAAATTTAGGTGGGATATACTCAAAGTCTTACTTTATCTCCCATGGACTTGTTCTAATGTTCTTCAACTTCAACTTAAATATGAGTAATTGATGGTCTGTTCTGCAGTCAGCCCCTGGCCTTGTTGTGATTGATGATATTGAGCTTCTCCATTGTCTCTTTCCACAGATGTAGTTGATTTGATTCTTGTGTGTTACATCCGGTGAGATCCCCATTTTGTTTCCCTTTATGTTGTTGAAAAAAGGTATTTGCAATGAGTAAGTCATTGGTCTTGCAAAACTGACTGCAGAGGTTAGTAAAAATCTTCAATTTCTTCATCTTTGGCCTAGTGGTGGGTGGGTAAATTTGAATAATAGTCATATTAACTGGTCTTCCTTGCAGGCGTGTGGATATTATCCTATCACTGACAGCGTTGTACTTCAGGAGAGATCTTGAAATCTTTTTAACGATAAATGCAATGCCATTCTGCTTCAATTTGTCACTCCCAGCATAGTAGACCATATGTTTGTCTGATTCAGGATGGCCAATACCAGTCCATTTCAGCACACTGTAATGCCTAGGATATCAATGTTTATGCATTCCATTTCATTTTTGATGATTTCCAATTTTCCTGGATTCATACTTCATTTCATGTTCTGATTATTAATGGATGTTTGCAGCTGTTTCTTGTCATTTTGAGTTGTGCCACATCAGCAGTTGAAAGTCCCCAAAACTTGACTCCATCCATATCATTAAGGTCAAGTCTACTTTAAGGAGGCAGGTCTTCCTCAGTCGTATTTTGAGCGCCTTCCAACCTGAGGGACTCATCTTCTGGCACTGTATCAAACAGTGTTCCACTGCTATTCATAAGGTTTTCACTGGTTAATTTTTTTTTTCAGAAGTAGACCACCAGGTCCTTCTTCCTAGTCTGTCTTAGTCTGGAAGCTCAGCTGAAACCTGTCCACCATGCTGGTAGTTGAATACCGGTTGCAAAGCTTCCAGCATCACAGCAACATGTAAGCCCACATAGTATGACAAACAGACAGACGCATGGTGGATAAGGAAGGTAGGAAGCATAAATTGAACACTCTCTTTCCTTTCAAGTGTATATTTTTCCTGAAAACCAAGGTCAGCTCTGTTTGTTCAGCTCTCAACCACGAACATCCAGCATATAGTAGGTATTAATTAAATAATTTTGAATAAATAAATAAAAGAAAGAAGGATAGATGGGAGGTAAAAAGGAAGAGTATTTTCACCAATTTTTTCTATTCCATCTTTCTCCTCATTGTTTCATACACATCATTAATTTTTTTTTTAAATAAAGGTTACCTTAAATAGGTACATGGGTTTATTTTGTATATTAAAAGCCTGTGTTTTTTCTAAGGAACAGAATGTTTCCAAGTTTTCCAGAAATCACCATGTTATTACATAAGGTTTATTATGCTGCTTGCTGTGTGTGTGAAACACATGACACAAATTAATTATGGGACATACCATTTCTATGTTGAGTTTTAACAGTTATTCAGACCACCTACTTTGGGAAGGGACAGATTGATATCATGGTCTCAAATGCCTGCTATTGCTTAGTTATATCCCTGCTTTAATCAGTCTTTCAAAGTCCAGTATGTCAACAGACATTTCAGACAATGGTGAAATACAGAGGGCACAATTTATTTTCTATTTTAAAAGAAAATTGGGGTAAGGAACCACATTCCAGTTTCCTGTTTTCTATGTATGATAAAAGGTATACCACTAATTTAAAAAATAAAAAATTAAAATAAAATCTTTTTTAAATTTTCTTATAATGCAGTAGGGAGTTATAAATTAAAATTTGCTGGGTAATTGACTGTTAAACATCTGTAATATGAAAATTAGTACTTTCTAAATGTTTAATGCATTTTTGATTGAACAATGTGGTTGCCACATAAAGCAGCTATGAGATCATTAACTTTTGTATATTTTCTCATTTTATGTATTTAAATTTATAAATTCATTTTTTGTTAACTATTACATTGTATCAGAGCTTTATATTCAATTTTTAAAATTGTAATAAGTATATATACAACAAACCATTTGCCATTTTAGCATTTTAATATACTAGAATTTTCCTTTAAGAACCTTGAATTTGAATTCTCAACATTCCAAAGAGTCCTGCATGGACCTAGCTCTCTAGAGGTTTATGATTTTTCTCTTATAAATAGAGGCTATTACTTCTTGCTTGGAAAGTAAGCTTTTGTGTTAGTAGCTGTCAAAGAATTGAGAAAGCCCTGGACCTTGATAATAAATCCTCTTTACATGAGTTTATTTGAGGACATAAAAGCAGTTATTCCAAGGTAATGACAGAATTTTATGTTACTCAGAAGCTGATCCTTGATTTTTTCAATAGACCTTTTTGTCCTGTACTATTTCTGTATTCTGTTGAAATTTAGGAAATATACCACAACAAATCCTAAATATTGTCAGAAAACTTGAAAAAATAAAAAAACAGTTGGTATGTTTATCAAAATTTTCATAAGTAATCATCAGAGAGAAGAAGTATCAAACTGTTTTGGATTTAAATATTGCTTTTATGCCAATTCTGCAAGATAGACCGAGAACCTTCTGTATAACTGAATAATTAATACGGTCAATATCCCTTGGGCAAAAGTTCAATTATTTTGGAAAAGTGTTTTTAAATTTATTGATCATGAGCAATTCTAACTGTCTATATCTTATATTGAAAAGAGAACACTCTTTAGAGTTAGACAGAGCTAAGTGTGAATCTCAGCTCATCTAATATTTCTAGGTGTGTGACCAAGAGCAAGTTCCTTAATGTCACCAAACCTTAATTTCCTCAACAGGAAATGGGGATAATGGTATTTATCTTGCCTGGCGTTTGTCAGGAGAGTGGATAATGAATGTAAATATTTGGTATTTAGTAAGCACTTGAAAAGTCTTTCATAGTAGGGAATTCATTCATATATTTAATAAATATTCATCAAGAGGATACGATATGATAAGAATGGCACTAGCTCTTGAGTAAACTGTGGTAAACAAGACAGAAAAAATCTGTCATGGGGCTTACATTCTAGGGAAGACAGATGATATGTGAATAACCAAGTAAATGATCATTTTATCATGATAAATGTTAGGGAGAGTGCTCTGTTTGAGTCATGGGGGAAGGACTGATTTTATACATGTAGTCAAAGAACTCCTTTCTGACTGAGATCACTGTCTACTATGTCAAGAATGGGTTGTTCAAGTGTAAGAATGAAAGCAAGGAGTCTGATTAGGAGGCATTGAAGTTATCCAGGCAAGAAATAACAATAGCTTGGATTAGGGTAGAAACCAATGGAGATGAAAAGCACTAGACAGATTGTATATACCTTTTGGTGGTAGGGGGAGTCCCTGTGTGGTGCAAACGGTTAGTGTACTCAGCTGCTAATCAAAAGGTTGGAGGTTTGAATTCACCTAGAGACACCTCGGAAGAAAAGCCTGGTGATCTACTACTGAAAAATCAGCCACTGAAAATTCTGTGGAGCACAGTTCTACTCTGATACACATGGAGTCACCCTGAGATGGAATCAACTTGATGACAGCTGTTTGGTTGATGGTAGAGACAACAGGTGTTGGATATGGGGTGTGAGAGAAAGAAAGGTGTTATGGGATGACCCCTAGAGTTTAGGTTTGAGATATTCAGTGAATTGCAGACCATAAGAGGTGTAAGGTTTTTGTTGTTTGTTTGTTTTTCAAGGATGGGGAGAAATTGATGGAGAGGAATCAAGAGAATCAAGAGTTTGGGTTTTTTTACATATTATGTTTGAGGTGCCTATTAAAAATTCATGGAGGTGTCTAATAGCAGTTGAAGGTCAGAGAGGTTAAAATGCCAGGGATGAAGATAAAAATTGGAGAGTTATCAGAAAATGGATGGTATTTGAGGCCCTACAGAGCCATCTCCAAATAAGGTTATCAAAGGACAGCAGAGTTTTAAGGGGAGCATTAAATAGAAGTCAAAAGATTGAGAAGATACAGAAGTAAATCAGAGAACTAGAAGATTTAAAAAAATGCCAATGTTATATCAGTGAGGATGCTTTAGCTGTAAGTAACAAACCCAGCTACTTTTAACATTTCTTATCTTGTGTATTCAGAATTGAGAAGATTAGGAGGTTAAAACCTGTTGCCATTGAATCAATTTTCACTCACAGCGGCCCTATAGAACAGAGTAGAACTGCCCCATAGGGTTTCCAAGGAGAAGCTGGTGGATTCAAACTGCCAACCTTTTGGTTAGTAGCCGAGCTCTTAACCACTGTGCTACCAGGAGGTTGGGGTTAATTGATTCAGCAATTTTAACATCTTCTTTGCCTTCTGACATTTTCAGTATGTTGAGTTTTGACCACGTTCCCTCATGGGGGCTCCAAGTATTGTGTCCTCACATAATAATACATAGAGACAAGCCAGTGGAAGTGATCCCTATCTTGTGTTCTTTTTTTAAGAGTGAGGAAAACTTTCCTAGAAGTTCCCCAGTAGGCTTCCCTACATGTCTCATTATCCAGAACCATTTCATATCTCCAGTAGGGTCTGCCATGATAGTAAAACACATTTGAAAGAAACTAATAGATATGACCGAATTATTTATATGGAATTTACCTTGCAATGTAGCTTCGTTCCTCTAATGAGGTGTATTTATTCAAATAATTGCTATTGTATTTATAATGAAGGAAAAATCATATTTAATACAGTCATCCCTAATTTAAAATATTCTCCATATATGTGTATATATCTGTATATATATGTATGTAAAAGATAAAATTTAAGTGTTACTTCATGGAAGTAAGTTAAATGACTTAATTTTTCATTCACTTTCAAGAATCAAATTTCTAAAAATAGTTCTAAAATTTTTCTTGTAAAATTATGGCCTGTTTTCTTAGAAGCAACTATATATTTAAGTCAACTCAATGAGAACTGTATTTGTTTGATTTTTACACCAGATCATTATTATTGTTCTTATATATTGTTCCTACCTTGAGCCCAAGATTGTTTTCATTTCAGTTGGACCACCACACTAATGCTGGTGCTTTATTCAGGGAGAAAAAACATTAATTTACATTCATCTACAATCACAATATCATGCAGACTATAGGGTAACTTTAGAGGAACTTCAGACAAAATAATAAAGGCCCATGGTATGTTTTTTTTTAATTATTAGCCTTTCCCTCATTATTACCATGTATGAATGAATTTCCTTGAGAGTAATCATTCACCCCATTAACATTTGTCATTTATTTACTGTTGTTGCCTTTGACTTGGGTAATAAAACAATTGAAATTGTTTAAGATCAGGAAATTAAAGAGATGCAGATGGAATTGGGTTCTATTTAATATCATAATAATGGCTACTCAATTAAGAAAGCACTGTTTTTGAAGAAGATCCCCACTATCTGCATATCAGCAGGCCGTTCATAAAGCCTGTCAGAAGATAAACCTGGGAGGAAGGAATAGAGTTGATTGCCTCCTTTCTATGGACCGGGCTCTGTGTTGGCTCCTTACATTTTATTTCATTTAATACTCTTAGCTGTCAGTAGTAGTTAAATTACCATTTTGTAGGCGAGAAGAATGATGGCTAGAGAGGTTAAATAATTTTCTCAAAGTTGCATAGTGCTGGATAGTGTGCATGTCAAAGTTAGGATTTGAATCTAAGTTTGCCAGTCACTGACCACAAAGCCCAAGTTCCACTACATAACTGCGTAGAAGAAACAAGACAAATACACACTAAGTCTAAAGTAACTAACCAGGAGAATTGCATAGTGCTAGAATCAGAAAAATAGTATTGACTACCTCTCCATGCCATTTCCCACTACCTTTCTCTCACTGGGCTTCAGCTGCCTTAACCTCACTGTTCCCATATACTCTTCCCTCTACCTGGAATGCTCATCCCTCCATTCTTTGCTTGGCCAGCTCCTTCTTTTCCTTCAGGTCTCAATGTATTTGTTGTTTTCTTGGGGTGGGGAAGGGCTTTGCTGAAACTTTTAGGTTCGATTATATGAAAGTCCTGCTTATAACACTACACTTTTCTTCCATTGCATTTATCATAATTGCGGTTATATAGTTACTCAAATAATCAATTGTTTTATTCAAATAGATTCTAAGGCAGGTACCATGTCCATCTTATGTATCATGGTTTAACACCTAGCACAGTGCCTGACACATAGTTAGCTGATGCTCAAATTAGGAAGGGATGGAGCGATGGCTTATATAACTTTGCCTGGTATCTTTGTTCAAATAGGATATTTTAAAATGCCAATGCATGATATTGTTTTCTTATGTCCTATAGCCTAGAATATGAAATACTGGAAAATACCTTATAGAATAATTAAATAGTCATAGAAACCGTTGAGCAAATGAACAGATTTTCAGACAAGCTTTGTAAGTGATTTGATACTTGCCAAATGCTTTTGTGTCATTTAAGTACATACCAATGGGTGGTTTTCAGTATGGTGATAATTTAAAACAATCTAAAACATTTAATTTTTTTTTTAAGTAAAGTAATGGCTAAGTGATAATCCATAAATTCACTATGTGGGAATGTGGTTGTTATTGTTAACACTAAGTAGAATTTTTTGTGTGAAGTTTTCTAAAATAGTATTTTTAGTTTTTCTGGAGGCAAAATCAACTTTTTCTTAATTCATGAAAAATTAATGTGCCATAGGAGATGTCTTACTTGGATGTCTAATGAGCTATTAATTTCCAGTAAGACTATGAAGATTAATGTGTTCACTCTGGGGAAAATAGCATTCAACTGGAAATAGAAATATTTGAGGCAACTTAATCTGATCACTGGGGAGTGAAGTTTTAAGAATTTGCCTTATAAACATAAGTTTATATCTGAAAGATGTCGTTCTTAATTTTGAGTTTATCTTAATAAGAAAGCAGCATAAGTTACATTGAGAAATATTTGTTTTAAAAGATTCACAATACTAATCTTTGGACATGATTTTGATGCCATATCTCAACTCTGTAGTCTCAATCATTAAGAAAGAAAACTCCCCTTATGCATTGTCATGGCTTAATTTTCTTCTCTATCACGTTTACATACCTGATGTAGGTTATTATAACAATCTTTCCATTACATTGTAATTACTTATTTGCACTCCTGTCTACTATATTGGGAAACCCTGGTGGCGTAGTGGTTAAGAGTTCGGCTGCTAACCGAAAGGTTGGCAGTTCGAATCCACCAGCAGCAGTTCTGCTCTGCCCTATAGGGTCGCTTTGAGTCGGAATCGACTCAACGGCAACGGGTTTGCTTTTTTTTTCCTACTATATTGGAGCCCTGGTGATGCAGTAGTTAAGAGCTCAGGTGCTAATCAAAAGGTCGGTAGTTCGGATCCACCAGCCGCTCCTTGGAAATCCTATGGGGCAGTTCTACTCTGCCCTGTAGGGTCGCTATGAGTTGGAATCAACTCAACCGTAACGAGTTTGACTTTTTTGGTTTTTGTTTACTGTATTGGATTATGAACTCCTATAGGCAGCAAGACATTTTATTCATCTTTGTTATCTCTAGTACCTTGCCCAATGTCTGGTACACAGTCCTTGTCCAGTAAATTTTTGTGGGAAAAAGGAAGGATTCTAGGAATAAAAGTTACTTCAAGATACCAGGGCTTCTAAGATCATCTTAAAAAGATAAACTGTTTAATATGGGTCAAGGGACAAAATATATTCCAGACTCTTCTAAAATGAGATTATTTGATTGATCAATACAATGAAGTCTGTCACTGGGTAACTTGAAAAAAGAAAAAAATTCAAAATTATTCTTTAAGTGTTGATTGCATAACATTTTCACTTTGTTTTGGCATTTTATATACAATTAAGTCTCAGATTAATTGATGTTTCTGTGGAGAAATTTCTTTTGTTGAGCAAAAGTACCTCTTTTCCTCCAGACAATAGTCAGATATCATTTTTAAATCTTTAATTAAACTTACTGAAATAAAATGTTAATATTATTGTGAACATCTGCTACCAAAAAACCCCACAATATGAAAAAATAAAAACATATTATATTTTACCATATTATAGTTGATTCTTGCTCTAATGGCTAAAGATTATGACTTTTCTAATGGTTGTAATTCTTAGATGAGAATTAACCTTAAAGCCTGACTAAGCAAAAAAAAAAAAAAAAAGTCTTTTAATGTATGTAGTGTCATTTAATACTCATTGTACAGTGAAGGAAAAAGAAAATCCTGTCACATCCTATAAAAAGAAGGCACTGCTTCCACAATGGCCAATTTCAGTATCATGGTGATTGCTTATATTAGTGAATAAATGAAATATGCCACCTGTAAGTATTTTCCAGTTTGTGTATGAACTCAATTATTGCTGAGTAATTTCTGGTCACAGTAAACTATGCATGTACGTCTGAAAATTTTAATGGTCTGATCACTGATTTTTATCTGAGGTAGAAATCTCTTGGCTATAGCACAATAATTTGACTGGTGATCTTGCATACCTCACTTTTTAGACATCATTTTTACTTCATTTTTATTTGGTAGCATATATTAGACCCCTGGGAATTTAAATCTGCATTTGTGTACTTAGGGCAAAAGATAAAATGACATAAATTTAGCAATGTCTGTTCTCCTTGAGTACCTATGGATAAAGTAGAAATTTATGTGTATTGTCTTTACATATTAGCACATTTAGGGGTTTTTTTTTCGTTTTTATATTTATTGGCTATTTGTATATCTTTGGAGAAATGTCTGTTCAAGTCCCTTGCCCATTTAAAAAAAAATATTTTCATTGTGGTTGATATATATGTAACAAAATATTTGACATTTCAACAATCTTCACATGTACAGTTCAGTGACATTAATTATGTTATTATTTGAGAATGGATAAGGGTGATGATTGAACAACATTTGGAATATTTAAAATGTTATATTTAGTGACTAGTGGATGATTTATTAAAAAATATTTTCTAAATATCATGTCTTGGTGTACCATAAACTTTTAATAAATATATGTTGGACATGTTCTGTCCTCACTTGAAAATATACTTATGTTGACCAATTATGGAACTTGAGGGTTTTTTTGGGCTTTTGTTTTTATTTATATTTATTTATTTATTCTTTCCTATAACCAACTTCAATACTTAAAAACTAAATAAATACTTAAATACTAAATACTTACAAAGCAAGTAATGTCTTTTAAACCAAAAATATTATGCTCTGTAATATAGATTTCTAGCATACACTTCCATGTTTATTTCCCAGATACAGGTAATCCCCGACTTACAAAGTATTCGAATTACGACAACTGCGCTTACGACCGGCTGTTGTTGTTGTTTTCTCCATATTATCAATAGTAACATGTCCTACATACAGTGTTGCAGCATGTAATTTGCTGATGTTATCATTTCAGATATTCACTCACAGATGTTTATACGTAATGTTTCCAACCCCCAAATACAAATAAAGATCGGATTTATAAAGATACTGATAATAAAAGGCAGTCATAATGAAAACTTAAAAAAAAAAAAAAAAAGTATTCGATTTATGTCAGAACGGACTTAGACAGAATAATCAGAACAGAACTCCATCATAAGTTGTGGACTACTTGTCTTAGAAATCTACTAGAGAAGGAAGATTTTCTGTCTTCAAGACAATAAACATTTCAGAGTTTATCAAATATAGTTATCATTCAAGAACTCATCTGTCAAAAGAAGAAAACAGTATTATGGTATCTTTAGCACCAGCAGGTTAATACCGTATCTTAAATTTTTACATTATAAAAGTTGTGCTTTTTCATGTTTTTAGTAAAATATAAGCTTATAGAATTGAGTTTATGCTCATTAAGTGTCTCCCCTAACTCACACTTACTATCCATCATTCATTTGATGTCCTTTCTTTTATCCAACCTATTTTGCCAGACTCTCACCTTCTACTCACTGATTTTCATTTCCTTTACTGTAAATATACCCTCCTTAGATTACTATGCTAATCCTTCGGGCCTTTCTTCCCAGGTCAGGGAGATTCCCTTTTTATCTCAAATCATACCTGGCAAATCTAAAGCCTTATTTCCAACTGCCCCATCCATGCTACCAAAACCTACCAGGAAGAAGTAAAAAGTTACAGGAGAAGCTAAAGTAAGATTAAATCTGTTCCAAAATCATGAATTGGAGAGAGAAGTGATTGCTGAACAAAAGGAATAGAATTATTCATATATTCTCATATGTGAAATTAGAAATCCATTATTGCCCTTTTTTTTTAATACCTTGATTGCTATTAAGATAAAGGATATGATTTTGTAATATAAGTAAAGAGGGATTCCTTTATGTTTGAATCACTAAGCAGAACAAAAAGGTAGAAATTTACAAAATATGTAAAATATGTGTTTCAGCTGGGTTTACTAATAACCCCCCAAGTTAATTTTATAATATAGCCTTAACTTTCTAATTAAGTATGCAGCTTCTGTCATAAGGAAGAAAAAGTATGAATTTTACAGTAAATTTAATTAAGCATTTCTTGTAAGTCCATTTCAGTATCTATCATGGCCCACTAAAGTTGGAATTCAGTTGTAAAATGGTAGATTAATTGCCTTTTGTATTAAATGAAATAATCTCAAATATGCAAAGTCAGGAAATTTAATTGTGATCTTCAATTGCTTATTCAATGCATTGGAAAACCGAGTGCAGAATACAGAAAAAAGGGCCAAAGGTTATTAAATGTAGCATATCACACACATTTTGTGCTTTACTTAATGATCCAAGTATTTATTACCATGAAGTAAATGCACCATTTAAAGAATTATGGTGGAATTGTAAAACGTTAAAAACTCTAATTAATTTTAGTCTGAAGCATGCAGCGTGCTCATTTTACCTAAAACATTTTCATTATTGTCAGTATTTTTCTAGTTATTAAGATAAATTTTTTCCTCATTGTGCAGCACTAGCATATTTTCTGGATTAAAAGCACGCTCTTAAATGGTGCTGAGAGTTCTATTTGTTGTATGTTTTAAACGTGTAAGAGAAGGCAATTTTTGGCCACAGACTAGAACAATATGTATTGCTTTTCTACACATTTTCTATAACTACCAACAGTTAGAACAAGTTGAGTGTGCCTATATATTCTTTTCCTAACAACTATACATATGCTTAGATTTTTAAAAGGACCATTTTTAAAGCATGCAGGTAATTTCTACTGCTAGTATGAATCCAAATACAATAACTCTTCCTTCTCTTATTAGTCAAAGGAATATTTAAAATTTGAAGTAACTATCATAAGCAAATAGAAGCATTTTAGATTAGTGCTTATTTGCACCTTCTCACTACTTTTTACTGTTATAAAAACATGACTTTGCTGTGAATAGCAAATTTAGTAAAGTAAAAACAACTGACATCATCTTCATGGTAAACATAGAGTTCCCATTATTCTCACTTATTTTTGAATAGTTCAAGTGACCAGATTACAAAAGGATTTATTAAAAGAAAGCTATGTTTTCTGATTATGAAAGTAATACATGCTCACAGTGGAAAAGTAACAAAATACAGGAAAACACAGACAAAAAAATAAAAATAGCATCACCAGTATGAGCATTTAAAGTACTTAGGAAAGGAATTGTAAGTAGAATGGATGAAAACAAACTATTGTAGTTATATATTTCATTGTAATAATTAGAGGTGCCTTGAGTTCTTTTTTTACTTAATCTCTGCTTGTACATCATTTAAATTTAGAAATCTTTCATTAAGTAGCCATTTTTATTTATCTTTTTACTTTGAAATAATTTTAGAGTGGCAGAAAAGTTGCAAAAATTGTACAGAGAATTCCCATTTAACCTTTATCCAGCTTCCCCAAGTGTTATTCTTGTATATAACCGTAGTACAGTTATCAAAACCAGGAAATTAGCACTAAAACACTATTAACTAATCTATAGAGTGTATTCAGATTTTGCCAGTTTTTCCACTAATGTGCTTTTTTCTGGTCAGGATCCCACATTGCACTTTGTCATTTTGTCTCCTTAGTCTCCTCCAGTCTGTGACAGTTCCAAGTCTTTCTCTGTCTTTCATGATCTGGATACTTTTGAAGCATACTGTTCAGTTATTTTGTAAAATGTCCTTCAATTTGGGTTTATCTGATGTTTTCTTATGATTAAATCGAGGTTGTACATTGTTGAGAAGGATACTCCAGAGATGATATGTCTTTCTCAATGTGTTATATCAGGGGCTTCATGTCAGTATGTATTGCTGGTGTTGTTAACCTTAATCACTAGGTTAAGATGAGGTTTGGCAGGTTTTTCCACTATAAAGTTACATATATAGCTATTTTCAAAGATAAAAAGGACCAATAGGGAACGTTATCTCTTTGTATAATACTGCCTTTAAAAGAAATCATTTAAAAACTTGGCAGTCTGCGGGGTAAATATACAGCCACCTTCACTTGTAAATCGTAATTTGAGTCCAAATACCACCTGAACAGTAGAAATTCCAGATGCTAAAATAATTGTCTATTGTTTTGGAGTTGGTTACCTCCTAAGAAAAAGGAAAAGCAGGATGCATGGGTTTGTTTAATTTTTTTTTTTA
This sequence comes from Trichechus manatus latirostris, assembly GCF_000243295.1. Classification (NCBI taxonomy): domain Eukaryota; kingdom Metazoa; phylum Chordata; class Mammalia; order Sirenia; family Trichechidae; genus Trichechus; species Trichechus manatus. The sequence goes on from NW_004444178.1 coordinate 583,124, forward strand.
ATTAACATCAATTCTTTGAACTATTATGAGGACTAAATCAATTTGTAAACAATGAAAACTGGAGGAGCACCTCTACCCCAAATTGATGGTGTAAGCTAAATAGCATTTAAACAAAATCTTGCTAGTTTTATTCATTTGTAAGAGGGATTTAGCTTAGAGAAATGTGGCAAAGTTTTTACTTCTTTCCCTGTTAGAATAAATCTTATAGTCTCATATTGCCACCTGCTGCATTGGGCCATTATGTGTGTCCTAGAAATTATCAATACTCACTATAGTATTTCTGTCACTCTACAAAGCAAGAACACTAAGGAACCACATTTAGTTATTTGGTGTTAATGGGTGTTACTGTTACATCAGTGTGCATTCTTTAAGTTTTAAGTATAACTAGCAGTTCTGCAAAGTTGTTATAATCAACACTTTTTTTTTTTAGTATGAATTAACAGCCTTAAACATTAAGAGACAAGCCTACTTTCCAGTAGCCCCAAAGGGTACATTTTCTTGCTGGCTGCTTCAGAACTCTTCATGAAACAAATGTCAAACTTGTCAAGGCTGTCACTAAGAAAATGATCCGTGTAGCAAAGGTCTTCTTTCATTGGGAAACAAACAGATGTCTTAGCTCAGCATAGAGCAACAAAAACCTGCCATCTATTCTAAGAAATTTTTCCTTGCCTTTAATATCCAGTAGGAAAGAAATACTTTGGTAAAAATCTCCTTTCTTTACAATTTTGATCATGTATACAGTCATTTGTCGATAGTATTTGCTTTGGTGCCTGAGCTACTTTAATGATTTTATTTTATTAACCTTGAACTGAATATAAAGTTCTTATAAAAAATTGACCTGCAATGTTAAAAGCATAAATTATCCCAAGCCCCTCAAAAAAAAAAAAAAAATGCCAATGCAATCTCTAAAATCCCTTCTGGAGCTTTACTGGATAAATTCTAATGCTTTTATTTATCATAAAATCTACTACTGTTACTTTGAAGTATTCAGCATAAAGAAAAATGTGGAACAGTTGTGCACGTGTGTTACACAGGAGGCAGTGCTAGACGAGACATGCATCTATAAATTATACTTTATACCTAAGAAAATACAACAACAAAGCCGTGAAGAACTACCACTGTATTGAGAATGTTAATTTACTGGCATATTTCCCTATACCTTATCCATATATTATACCATATCCAAATTAATGGAAATTGCACAAATAACTTTACTTAAAGTGCAGTCCTGTGGTTTGTATTCAGTTAAATGTGAAAGCAAAATTTATAGATACTTACTGGTCCTCAGGGTCATTATTAAGTCTTTTTTATTTTTAATAATAATTTATTGTATTTTCAGTGAAGGTTTACACAGCAGTTTAGGTTCCCATTCAATAATTTGTACACAAATTGTTCAGCGCCATCAATTACACTCTTCACAGTGTGTGAGCATTCTCATTATTCCCATTCTGGTTGTTCCGTTTCCAGTAATCTAGTTTCCCTCCTACCCCCTTACCTTCTCATCTTTTTTTTAAACTTATTGTTGACCATCTGGTCTCATACAGATTATTTTTTAAAGGAGCACAGTACTCATAGGCAATATTCTTTATTTTGTAAGCCAACCTGTTATTTAACTAAACGGTGACCTCAGGGGCTATTTTCAGTTCAGGGTTTAAAGAATATCTCAGGGCAGTAGTCTCAGAATCCTCTAATCTCGACCAGTCCAGTAAGTCTAGATTTTTTTAAATTTGACTTTCTGTTCCACATTTTTCTCCCATTCTATCAGAGTCTACTCTGCCCCTGATCAGAACAGTTGACAGTGGTAATTGGGCATCATCTAGTTCTTCTAGTCTCAGAGTAGATGAGGCCATGGTTTGTGTACACTCTCCATCCTATAGACTAGTTTCTTCTTTGAGTCTTTGGTTTCCTTCTTTCTCTTTTGTTCCAGATGAGTAAAGACCAATAGTTGTATCTTAGATTGCCACTTGTAGGCTTTTAAGACACCAGATGCTACTCACCAAACTAGGATGTAGAACATAAACTTTATGAACTATATGTTGTCAATTGAAGTAAGTCTTCGTAGTTCTCTTTTGACTTAGGACAGCAATGAAGGTTGCTAGGGAAAACTAGTTAACCCTTGTTAAACCAATAAATCTTATTGATGTCTAAACTTAGTATACTGTCACATGATAAAGCCTACATTTTTCTTCTGCAAATTTAAGGATATAAGCTTGATACTGGCTATTTTGGTTAATGTTGCTGAAACAAATTTGCTTATTCCTGTTTTCAGTGCTGTTCTAGTAAGTTAAGACTGCTAGAAGTATGAGCTGGATAAGAGACAGTATATGCTTTTCTAAATTCCATTTTTATTCAGGCAAAACCAAAATCCAAACTCATTGCCATCGAGTCAATTCTGAATTATGGCAACCCGATATGTATCAGAATAGAATTGTGCTCCATAGAGTTTTCAATGGCTGTAATCTTGTGGAAGTAGATTGCCAGGCCTTTCTTCCACAGTGCTGGGTAGACTCGAACCACCAATCTTATGGTTACTAAAACCAAAACCCATTGCTGCTGAGTCGATTCCAACTCATAGCAACCCTGTAGAACAAAGTAGAACTGCCCCATAGGGTTTCCAAGAAGTGGCTGGTGGATTTGAACTGCTGACCTTTCGGTTAGCGGCCACACCCTTAAACCACTGCGCCACCAGAGTGCAAACCATTTGCGCTACCCAGGGACCTCTGGTTCAGGCAGACCTCTCATTCATTTTTCAGTCAACTGTTTTACATAGTACAGAAAACTTTTATTGGGCTTTAATTATATATTAAATGTAATTAAATATGAAATAAATCTGTCAGATGCTAGGAATATTGATATAAAGAATATAAGGCCCTGACCTGAGGAACATATAGATGCTACCTAACAAAATGCAATTACCTAAAAAGAATTCCTTGCCACCTTTACCTGAAGATAACAATTTCTGGCAGAGTCTGAACAGAAAAAGACAGTGGAACGAGTAGAGTCAGATTTACTCTTTATTAGGATATAATTAAAATGTTGTATTCTCTAGAAACTTATGTCTAAAAGTGGAAACAGCTTATTCTTTAATGGATTTTCAAAAGTAAATCAAGTGTAATTGAGTATAGTGTACCTACTCCCTGGAGATAAATTGGAAAAAAATTAACATACAGTGGCTGTTACGTTTGGGAAAATGTATTAAAATTACCTCACCAAAAATGATACTCAAAACTCCATCCCTTGTATCCCACATCTCTATACTGATTTGGATTAGTGATAATCTTGATAATTTATCTACTTTCCTGGTTTCGTCAAATTCTAAATTACGAATATTGGGTTTAGAGAGAGACAAAGTATATAGAGGAAGCTTTCTCCACATTGATAATGAGTATAGGCAAGGATTATGGTTTTTCACAAAAAAAACAGATTTATATATCTTGATTTGTGTTTACTTAATGAAGTCAATTTATTAAGCAGAGTTCAACAATTGTGTACTTGAAGTGAATTTGGTTTTATAAGATACAGAGATATAGGGTGGTGTGTTCGGTGATACTGATATATTATTACTATTATCTAGGTATATTTAAAAATTGTGATTCATGCTTTAATTAACTCAATAAAGAGTTAGACAATGCCTTTTATTTAAGTTTATAAAAAATGGAGGGTCTTATGTGATAAAGCATTAGGGAAGCAAGACTGTTTTGTACAGGGTATTGTTGAAGATCATGTATGATGCGATGACTTACAAATTGTAAGATGAAATATTTTTCCAGACTCTCATTTATTTATACCTTGAAGGTCACCATTTAATATTGAACACAAGATGCACTTCATTCCTATGGAAGGGGACATTATGATGTCACTTCATTTATTCACCATGTTCCACAGGAACCTGCTGTGAATTATGAGGCCGCCACTTAGAATGGAATCTGTAGAAGATTGTAAGCATTCTATAGTCTGACATGCCCATGTTTCCTATTTTAGACCTGACTGATCTTCAGATAACATATGGTGGTACAAGTAATTGGAAAATTGGCAGACCTGTCAAGAAAGTATACTACATGGGACAAAACTGCCATGCAGGAGCACATAAAGTGTCTGTGAAGTTAAATTTATTGTTTTTTGTCAAACAGTGAAGGAAAAATATCTGGTTCACCCCCTAAAAAGAACACTTTTCAGTGGCAGTTTTCAGAAGTAATTTTTAGGGCATTGATGAAATTGGTTCCTTTTAAAAACATCAGAAAATGTTTGTCCAAGTATATTGTAAGATAGCATCCACTGCAGATATTTAAATATTGCTTAATTTTACCGATTGTGTTTTTTGTCTTTTTCCTAGGATTACTGAAATCATGATAGTTAATAATTCTTCAGTTAAATACAATTAAAATATGTTAAGTATAGCTGATAAAATGCCCTAAAGTTCATATTTTAATGTTTTCTAAAATTAATTTCACAGGAAGATGAAAATGAAGCCGAAAGAAAAAATGTATCTCAGGAGCTCAGCGTGGAACAGAAAAATCCAAAAAAATAAAGGATTTTCTGTAGTGTTTTGAAAAGTTTGCAACTTATGTAGTAGCGGATGAAATTTCTAATTGTCTAAATGTTAAATTGTTAAATCTAATTTGCAAAATGTTCTCAATAAAGTCATTGAAAATAAAAGAAGAGCCTGCATTTACAATTTGTATGATTTTTTTTTAGAGCAATTGAGACTTTTATTTAAAAGCTAAATCTTTAAAATATTTTTAAAAGGGGAAACATTCTTAACTGAAGTTAGAGACTAGAGATAGAATACTCTTTTATTGGTAACCTAAGTGATAACACATCTGGATGACTTAAAAGTCTGAAAAAATCTCCCCTTTCTAGTTTCTGTTGTCTTCTTCAAGAGTCTAAGCAGAATTCCAATTACCAATATAAAGAAAAAACAACATGGTTCAAAATGAACATGAGATGCTTGCACATGAAAACACTTAAAAGCAAGCAATGCCACAAGATGAAATATCATTTTCTGATTTCATCAACTTATGTGTCAAATAATTCTCTAATATTACAGGGAAAGACTAGAAAGATATGACAATTTATCATTCTCTGTGGCAGAAAATAGTGCCACGATTTTTAATTCATAAAATATTTACCAAGTACGTACAGGGCCCTAAACACGTCTAGACATTTCAAGAACAGTTCCCATATGTGTTTCTTTGGCTTAGGAATGTTCCAAAATTCCTCTGATCCCTATCTTTATTCTCAAAAACCAGCCATTTTACTTTCTCAGATCTAATTCCTAAGCTATCATTTGGATCATTTGCCAACCACAGAAGGAGCAAGAATCCACTTGCAGTTTGCAGAGCCAAATATCTTTGGCAGATGTCTTTGTTTATTTAAGGCAAAGTTTCTTAAAATGAGAGGCAGAACTTTGAGAAGCTTTGAACAGAATGCTAGCATACAACTTCGCTATGAGGATGGAATCGACGTTATTTACCCTGGCGCCGTATTTTTATCGCGTGCGTCTGACAAGCTTAATAAAGGAATAACAGTAGGATGCACTGGTAGCTATGAGACAGTGGACTGAAATGGGAAAAACTCAAATGGATAAGATAGAAGAGTCACTGAGGCATGAAAAAAAAAGATGCCATCAAGTTAATTGCAACTCATGGCAACCCCATGTGTGTCAGAGTAGAACTATGCTCCATAGGGTTTCCAATGGCTGATTTTTTGGAAGTAGATCTTCAGGCCTTTCTTGCAAGGCTTCAAGTAATGTAACAAACTATGGATTTTGGGAAAACAACTCTATCCCACATAATGAACTCCTTGAACAAATTTTGGAGCAAAGACTTTGAGCCAAAGATAAGCTTGAGAAGGTAGGTCAGAGTCTGCAGAAGGCCTTTGTAATAGCAAATACAAAAATTAATTTGACCTTTTTTCCCACATTGGTCTATTTCCAAATACCCACATTAGCACAGATCAGGATTATATCAGTAGTGTCACTTTTGAAAAGAAACTAAAAACTGTGAAAGCCAGAACCTGTGTAAGGGGGAAACCTGTCAGAGAAGGAAAACTTAAAAATATTTTCCACTAAAATGAGCAATAGAAAAGTGTTAAGACTGCACTCTGCAAAAGGTGGAAAACTTGTGAGACCCAGAAAAACAAGGCAGTCCCATCGAGTTCCAGCTCTCACAGGTTTCCCTGTATATGATTCATATCATAGCTAATATTTGTTATGTTTCAGGTACTGTGCTGAACACTTAGAATGCTTTAATTGTTCATTTTAACATATAAGATAGGTCCTATTGCTTTTCCCAAGAGAATTGATGCCTTTGAATTATGGCATTGGCAAAGAATATTGAATATACGATCGACTGCCAGAAGAACGAATATGTCTGTCTTGGAAGAAGTACAGCTGGAGTGTTCCTTGGAAGGGAGAATGGCGAGACTTCATCTCATGTACTTTGGACATGTTATCAGAAGGGACCAGTCCCTGGAGAAGAACATCATACTTGGTAAAGTAGAGGGTCAGCAAAAAAGAGAAGACAGTTGACGAGATGAATTGACACAGTGGCTGCAACAATGGGCTCAAACATAGCAACGATTGTGAGGATGGCACAGACCAGGCAGTGTTTCGTTCTGTTGTACAGAGGGTCGCTATGAGTCGGAATCGACTCAGCAACACTGAACAACAGCTAACAACAACATTCCTTTTCCCATTTTACCATTGAGGAATCTAGGACTTAGACGGGAAATAAGTTCCTCAGTGCTATGTAGCTGGTAACTGGCAGAGCAGTAGTTCAAACTCAGTCTCACTCCAGAATATCACATTTAATCACTGTGTAATGCCAATTAATACCTCTTTCTGCCCACTGTCTTCCATAAAAATGTACAGCCTTTCCTGTTAGCACTTCATTCATCACCTGCTGCCTCTCTTCTAGTTGTTTCTCTTCCCCGACTAGTTAACCACACTTTGAAGTCTGGCTTACATGAAATAAGCAAAACAATTGTAATTTGTCATTCTATCTGCTCCAAAATATAGAAATCCTGCTTTATATTTTTACATTGAGTTACAATATTAAACAAGTATGAAAGCATCTTATTGCTTCTCAACTATTTGTCAATAAATCTTTGGCCATATTTTCCAGTATTTCCAGTTATTAGCGTGCCACCATTTCATCTCGTAATACTTGCATTTCTAAGGTAAGTTCAATGTGAGAGGCACAGTGACACTCTGCTTCTCTATAGGCATTTTAAATACTTATATTTGAGTGGTACCTTTCACCATTTAAAACTTCAGTTTTTCTTTTAAAAAGTTTTCATAAATACATGTCCCTTGGTTTAGGAGAGTGAGCAAGTAAGTAGAATCAAATTTTCTTTAGGAACAATTTGCCATATGAAGCAACTGGAACGTTTATACATTACAGGTGAGAAAGTAAAATGGTACACCACTTTGGAAAAGAGTTTGGAAGTTTCTTGTGGAGTTAAACATGCCCTCAATATATGACCCAGTAATTCCACTACTAGTTACTTAAGCAAGAGAAATGAAAGCATAAGCTCACACAAAGTGCTGCATGAGTGTTTGTAACAGCTTAATCATAATAGCCTAAAACTGGAGACAATTTTTTTTTTCTTCTTGTGCAAAAGTCTCACTTCATACTGGTTACTCTTTTCAGAAACCATTCGTCACACTATACTGTGTAGTATGGTTCACAAAATTAGGGCTTAATCCCTTGATTTTGTTCCGGGAAATTGAATGTATCATGCAATAGTGTTTATAACAACAGGGCAAAAGTCAGAAGTAATTACTATCTACAAAATATGCCAATGGAAATTTAAAAGAAATCTAAACATCATACCTCAAAAAATATTCAGTATGGTGCCTTATTGGAAAATCTGTAATGTATTTAAAACTTCTTAATGTTTCCATGTTCTGTTTTAATGATGTTATTTCATTTTGAATGCTCTTCTGTGGTAAAAGTACATCTAAACTCAATTAAAAAGTTTAACTCACAGCTTTATCTTCTGGACAAGTTCTATCCATTTGCCTTGGTATTGGAAAGCCTGAGTGAGGAGGAAGCAGAAGAATGTGCCCAAGTTGCTACAAAAACTTTATTATCTGTGAACTCCTTTGTGTTTCATTCCCATGCACACTAAAGAGTACCTGCTCTTCCTAGGGTGGAATGGTTTTTCATTTGTAACTCTCATCATTCAGGTGAAATGAGGTAAGTCTAGGTAGTTTTACTTCCCTAATAGTTTTTGGAAAGCAACAATGATATTCTTATTGCTCATTTTGCGTATGTATATATATTTTTTCTGTAAAACAATCATTAATGATTTTCCTCTAAGCTTAAACAGTTGCGGGCATTTGCCATGTCTTTACTCTCCTATACCTATTATAATTTGTCTTGTTTTTCCCAGATGTAAAAAACTATCGCTCTTTAAATTGAACATATGGAAAACAAAAAGAATGTTTGCGACAAATGCATCTTTCATGTAACTGCATAAGTGTATTCAGATGCCCATTGAAGTCCGCTGAAGAAATAAGTTTAATTAATTGCTTTGATATTTCCCCAGTGCTTTGGGTCCCTTAGGTGCTAACACTGCATGGGACTGAGCAACTTACTTCTCCTGATGTTAGGCTAAGATTCACTCTGAATAGTGAAGGTTGATTAGAAACCTACTTCTAAGCCTAGACTTCACATTACTTCAAGAAAACAACTTTTACATAGCCACGAATGAGCAGGTTTCATCCTCATTCCAGACTATCCTGAGCAATTGTACCAGGTAATAAATGTCTCCCCATGGTGAATTCAATGTGGGGTCTATGGCTTTGTTATCTAGAAAGGAAGTTAAGTGGTAATGGCAACAGCATGAAAATGCATGTAACTATGGCATAATTCTGATTTGTTTTAGAAGAACTATTAATTTCCTTGTTATAAAGCCAAGTAAGAACAACGCTTTAAAACTGTTGAACCATGAAAGCCATTTTTCTTAAGGGTTTTAAATTTGGGAACAGACTCATGAAATTTATGACTTTGATGAGATGTTCTTTGCCTGCAGTCAAGATGAGAGCCAGATCATTGCTTTCCCAGCATGGCACCTATGTGTTCTTTTATGCACGAGATATCATTAGGCTCATAATAACACAGCCAACAACACAGTAACGTCTGAAGGGTTCATTTTTGTCTTTTAGTTTAGGTCTTTTATTTAAACCTACAGCATACTAAATCCCTCACTCTAGAAAATAAGATACACTCTTATATTGATACAGTCTATGTAGTTTAAAAAAAATCACTATTTTCATATCTTTGTCTCTCAAGCCACAAAGAGTCAATAGATATGGCTTCTAGAAAACAACAGCTAATTGAATCAGATGTTGTATGTGTAAGCCTTAATATGATAACCTCGCTTGTTATACACAGGAGCAGAAAATGTAGATCTCTGTGATGCGTGCCAATTTCGATCATTATCATTTTTAACATCGAGTCTAATTCTAAAGGTGACACAAGTTATTGTTGCTTTTAAAGATAGATGAACTCTTTCAAGATATTCAGAAACCAGGGCAATGAGAAAGGCAACTTAAGAAATAGTATCTAAAAGAAAAGAAAGAAAGAAACAGTAGCTAATGATCAGAAAGAGGTAATAACCACTCCAGGAATCTGTCATTCTATGTTCCCTGATGAAATAACATGTGAAAGAGCTCTGAAGAAAAAATAGAACGTATTATTTGCAAAATATCATTACTAGTTTTTTGACATCAGGCAGTGAAATTCTGTGACTAAGGAGCCTAGTTCTGTAAGCTGTGTCCTTAAGTTTAGGCAATTTTTTTAAGGGAGTTTATCAATAAGTCTGTGATCCCGCTACCGTTTTTTATTGTCGACAATTTCAAAACATACATACGAGTAACAAGAAGAGTACAACACCCATGTACTCATCACTCAGATTTAATAATTATCAACATTTCGCCACAACTGCTTTATCCCTTTTTCCTTCTCTCTTTCTGCCAAATTATCTGTAAGTGGATCCCAGAATGCGATGCTTTTTGACATATGTTTTTCTCCTCTGAACAATTTTGTGATTATTAGATAGATTTGATTTTTTCATGTTTTTCTATGGCAGGTGCACATATTGTTTTGTTTTTTTAATAATGTGAGACAGTCAATATGTTAATATGGTAAAGACTGGACGATAGTACATTCTGCCTCATGCACTTCAGACCACATTTTGGTGAAGTACAAAAAATATTTCTTCTGATTTTTTTTTTTGAAGATGATGATGTAAGAAGCAGAAATTACACAGAATCTCAGTCTACATTTGCATTTTTGCATCTTAGGCAGAAGAATAGAACTACATATTCAGAGCTGCAAATCATAATGAACACATTTCGACGTCCAGAACATTGTTGAACCAAGACATCTTTCTGATTATACTAACAAGGGACAAAACTGGTGCATTCAGCAATGCCTTCAAAAATGTATCTTGTTAGTAAAAATCAAATTAACAAATGGAACATCTGTTCAATGTTACAATCCATTCTCTTAGGGAATACTTTTTTTAATGGACTATATCTTTTTTGGCAAGTATTGATTTGGGTTTGAAATTTTATATTTGATTATGTCACATTCTGGAAGTCAGGAATAGTCTTATAGAAAACATTTTAGTAGGCTGTTTGTCTTCAGTGCCTCTAAAAAAATCCAGTTGCCATGGAGTCAATTCCAACTCATGGCGATCCATGTGTCCCTATATACATCAAATTTGGGAGTTTCTTTTTTCTTCATCTCAGCCCAGGTCTGTTTTCTGCTCAAAATTTTTACTTCACACTTGCATCTTCCCGAGACCCCACTAGAATCAAGCCCACCTTTCCTTACCTTCTCAAAACCCAGAATCCTTTTTCCCACAGATTTCCACATTCTCTCTTTAGTTATGTCACAAGAAAACAGCTGAGGAATATGGTCAATGGATTCTTCATGCTGTGAAGACAAATCTCAGTGACTTAAACCAATAAAATTTTACTTCTCACTGACATTACGGGCTGATGTGGATCAGGTAGCATTTCTTGGCAGTTCTCCAAGGACTGCCCCCCTGGATTCATGTGTTTATATTGCAACTCCTTCAACCATATAAGAGTTCTTTGTAGACATAGAGAGAGAGAATAGAGAAACAACTCATACTTCATTGCTTCAGACCCTAAGTCGTGCATCACTTCCATTCACATTTCTAGTGGCAGGACCCTGAATACAAGGGAGGCTGAGAAGGATAGTCAGTCTGTGTGCCTAGCAAGAGGCAACACTCTTGTGAAGACAGATCATTGAATCTGCCACAATTAGTTTTCTTATTAGTTGTTAGAAACCTATCTTAATATATTTCTCCCTTTACCCGGAAGCAATCTGAAGTATAGCATAACATAGGCCTCAAAAAGATAAAATACTTAGGAATAAATCTGACCAGGGACATAAAAGACTTATACAAAGAAAACTACAAAACACTACAGCAAGAAACCAAAAGAGACCTACATAAATATAAAAACATACCATGCTCTTGGATAGGAAGATATAACATTGTGAAAATGTCAATACTATACAAAGCAATATATAGATATAATGCAGTCCTGATCCAAATCCCAACAGCATTCTTTAACAAGATGGAAAAACTAATTACCAACTTTACATGGAAGGGAAAGAGGTCCCAAGCATTATTAAAGAAGAAGAACAAAGTAAGAGACCTCACACTTCCTGATCAGCCATGGTAATCAAAACAGCCTGGTACTGGTACAATGGCAGACGCATAGACTAATAGAACAGAATTGAGAACCCAGAAGTAAATCCATCCACCTATTAACAGCTGATCTTTGATAAAGGGCCAAAGCCCATTAAACAGCGAAGAGACAGTCTCTTTAACAAATGTGCTGGCAAAACTGGATATCTATCTCTAGAAAATTGAAACAAGACCCATACCTCACCCAATACGCAAAAACTAACCCAAAATGGGCCAAAGATCTAAACATAAAACCTAAAACTATAAAGATTACAGAATAAAAAATAAGGCCAATTCTAGCAGCCCTAATACATGGCATAAATAGCATAGTGAACATAATTAAAAATGTACAAACAGCAGATGATAAACTAAATAAGTGGGACCTCATAAAAATTAAACACCTATGCTCAACAAAAGACTTCTCCAAAAGAGTAAAAAGAGAATCTACAGACTGGGAAAAAAATTTTTAGCTACAACATATTTGACAAGTGGCTATTCTCCATAATTTATGGAAAACTTGAACACCTCAACAACAGAAAGATAGAAAATCCAAATAAAAAATGGGCAAAAGATAAGAATAGGCACTTCACCAAAGAAGACATTCAGGTGGCAAACAAACACATGAAGAAATGCCCATGATCGTTAGCCATCAGAAAGGTGTTAATCAAAACTACAATAAGATACCATCTTACCCAGATAATAACAGCACTAATCAAAACAACAAATGCTGGTGTGGTTGTGGGGAGATTGGAACTCTTATACGCTGCTGGTGGGAATGTAAAATGGTGCAACCAGTTTGGAAAGTGGTGTGGCACTTCCTTAAAAAGCTAGAAATAGAAATACCATATCATCCAGCAATTCCACCCCTAGGTATATACCCCAGAGAAATAAGAGTTGTGACACGAATAGACATATGCACTCCCATGTTCATTGCAGCACAATTTATAATAGCCGAAAGATGGAAACAACCTAACTACCCATCAATGGATGAATGGATAAACAAACTGTGGTACATATACACAATAGAATACTATGCAATGATAAAGAACAATGATGAATCTGAGAAACATCTCACAACATGGATAACCTTGGAGAACATTATGCTGAGTGTAATAAGTCAATCACCAAAAGACATATATTGTATGAGACTACTACTATAAGAAATCATGAAAAGGGTTACACACACACACAAATTATTTGATGGTTACCAGGGATGGGAGGGGGAGGGAGGAAAAATCAACAAATAGAAACAAGATAACTAGAAAGTCGATACTGGTAAAGGGAAAGACATTACACGATAGGGAGGAAGTCAGCACAACAGAATCAAGGCAAAGCAAGGCACTGATAGAAAAGCAAGAATAAAAACCTATCACAGTAGTTGCCATAACATAGACAGCCCTACAACAATAGTATTAACAAATAATAATCTGCTAATGGATATATAGGTAGAGAGGTATGATAAAGAGGAGTGGGAGGGTGCAAGGGAGCACACCTACCTGCAGATATGGGTTGGGTTGCAGATATTACTGCATACACATTTGTAGATGCTGGATGTATATTAATAGACACAATAGAACACACAAGAGACATAGTCGTGGAAACTTCTTAGAAATAACCAAACACTTTTCAGGGTAAAGTTACTAGGCTTAAAGGATGAGGACCATAGACTCGGGGGACATCTATGTCAATTGGCATAACATAGTTCATAAAGACAATGTTCTACGTCCTACTTTAGTGAATATCATCTGGGGTCTTAAAAGCTTGCAAGTGGCCATGTAAAACAACTGTTGGTCTCATCCTAGCCAGAGCAAGGAAGACTGGAGAAAACTGAAGACTCAAGGGAGCAATTAGTCTAAAGGGCTAATGGACCACAGCTTGAGACCAGAATAACTAGATGGTGTCCAGCTACCACTACTGACCGCTCTGACTGGGATCACAATAGAGGGTCTCCGTCAGAGGAGGAGAAAAACATAGAACAAAAATTAAATCCATAAAAAAGGAGCAGACTTACTGGTCTGATAGGTTCTGGAGGAACCCCAAAGACTATGGCCCTAAGACACCCTTCTAACCTGGAACTGAAGCCATTCCCAGAGATCATCGTTCAGTTAAACAATAGGCAGCCCTACAAAATAAACAGTAACACCCCAGAGGAATGAAATCCTTAGAACAGTTAATTATATGAGACCAAAAGGGCAAAATCTGCTCAAAATCAAAGACAAGAAGTCTGGAAGGAGCAGAAAAAATGGGCCAAAGGTAACAGGAAACCCAGAGTGGAAATGGGGAGAGTGCTGACACATTGAGGGGACTGCGACCAATGTCTTGGAACATTCTGTGTACAAACTGTTGAATGGGAAACTATTTTCCTCTGGAAAACTTCACCTAAAGCATGATTTTTTTTTTTTTTTTTT
>NW_004444178.1:597364-640991 GCF_000243295.1 Trichechus manatus latirostris
TTTTTTTTTTTTTTTTTTAAGTATAGTGTAACTCTTAAGAGCATAGGTTTTGAATTAGACCAACCTGATTTCTAATCCCAACTCCAAGACTTACTATGTTGTTACTTTGGGCAAGTGACTTAACATTTCTGAGTCTTAGTTTCTAGACCATAAAACAGAGATAATAATATCTATCTTGTAGGGAAGGTACATAGGGTTCATACTTTTCTTCCTCACCCTATGTTCCTGCCTTGGTCCATAAAATAGGAACTTTCTCAAAGACATCAAAACTCCCACCCCCTTGGGGAACTATTGAAAAGGCCTCTGTGAAAATAATACTTGAGGCTTGCCTTGAAGGCATGGGATTTTATCAGAAGTAGCAGCAGAAATAGTGCTTCAGAGAGGTAAAATAGCATATGCAAAGGTTAAGAGCTTTTAAAGGTTAAAAATGATTTAACATACTGTATTCAAGAAGGAGCCCTGGTGGCGCAGTGGTTAACCAAAAGGTCGGCAGTTGTAATACACCAGCTGGTCCTTGGAAACCCTATGAGGCAGTTGTACTCTGTCCTATAGGGTCTCTGTGAGGTAGAATTGACTCGAGGGCAATTGGTTTGGTTTTTGGTTTTGTGGGTATTCAAGAAAACGAAGGGCAGGAAGTGATAGGAGATGAGTCTGGGAAGAGAGGATGAAGCTTTCTTATGAAAGGGCTTGGAGTTTGCTAAGACACTTGGATTTAGTTGTATAGACCTGCAACCAGTTAAAATGACATGAGAAGTTTAAGAAAAAATCTGACAATTAAGTCCCATCCTCAGATCAATTAAACCAGAATTTCTGGGGTTGGGACCTGAGCATCATCCATTTTTGAAAAGTACACCAAGTGATTCTAAGGTATAGTCACGGTGGAGAATCAACTGCTGTAGACAATAAGGAGCCAGTGAAGAATTTTAAGCAGGGATTAACATGATCAGATTTGCATTTTAGGAAATCTACCCTGTCTCTTGTGTAGAACATAGCTCCCTGACTTCTGCTCAGATCTCTCAGCAGCCACATGAGTGTTTATAGAAACAGTGCCCATAATCGCCAAAACCTGGAAACAACTCAAATGTTCCTCATCTGGCAAAAGGATAAACTAATTGTGGTACATTCATACAATGGAATACTATTCAGCAATCAAAAGCCCTCACCTACAATGACCATACTAACACTATGTATTTCTGCTGCCTCAAATCCTATTTGCCAAGGCAGAACCTGCCTTTGTTTCCTCTTGAGCTTGTCTGCTCCCCAAGGGAAATGATTGTTGATTTAAAACATTCTCACAGTGTTTGTAACCAATTCATTAAAAAATATATATATATAAAATCCACAACTTTGAGAAAAGTTAGACACAGTTATTCTTTAAATACTCCAAGCGCGTGCAGGAAGATGCATTTTCCTGGCTTGTAAAGGTTTGCATTTTTCTGCAGTTCACTGAACAGACAAAATGTCAAAGGAAAATCTAAACTCCTGGTGCCCATAGTTTCTATTATAAAACACAGAGAAAGCTGTGAACTTCTCTTAAAAAGCAAAGCAATAATAAAAAAAAAATCACCATAAGCAATATCTACTTGTTCTGTACTTGTTCTTATATTTTCCTCCCTCTTTAGGGCCCGAAACTTGCCTTATGGGGTCAGAAAAAAAAGAAATCTGCTAGACAGTGACCAGCTCCTCCCAGGAAACCACAAGAAGCAGGCCTGTGCTCTGTGGTTGACTGGGGACTGGATGGAGGAGGACAGAGGGAACAAGTGCACTTCTCCATTTCTGATTCTAACATCACCTTAGAGAAGTTCTTTTACTGGAGGACTCAAATAAATATCCCAATGCTCTGTGTGCCTTTGTTTAGCAAACATACTTCCTATAGAGCCCCAATTCCAGCCCTCCTTGAATTTTATCAGTTTTTCTCCCCCAAGCTTCAGCTGGGTGAGTGGAGTATTTCCTCTACTCAGCATTCACTTGACTCCTCAAGAAGAAAGAGTAAACTCAGGCCCCATTGAGGAGCTGGAGTGAGGAGTAATGATTACTTACTCAACTCTAGCTCAGTTTCTCTCTTTTCACCTATGCTGAGACTTTTTTTCTCTTAAAGTAGTTGAAAGTAATCTCACCTCCCACCAAGAGAAATTATTTCCACCCAGTAACCATCCACTCTAGTCTATGTGACACAGCCAGACCTACAAGTGGGCATCCTGAAGCCCCAGTCCATTTCTCTGTCTGTGGTATGAAAACAGCCACAGGGTTTCTGAAAAGAGAACAAGTCAAAGTCCCCTAGTTTTTGAATATTTTCAAACATATTCCACTCTTCAGGGACACATCTATCATGTGAAGGGAAATGTACCTAAGTCACTTTACAAACACATATTCCACTAATGCTCTTAGAACTGCCCCATAGGGTTTCCAAGGAACAGCTAGTAGATTTGAACTGCGGACCTTTTGGTTAGCAGCTGAGCTCTTAACCACTGCAGCACCAGGGCTCCTCTTTGAAGCTCAGCTCTGCTAAATTAGAAGATAAAGTAAAATTGTATCAAAATATTCAGATAATCAATTCATGTCCTTTCCTAGGGAAGGAACTGATTGAACGGACACAAGAAACCGAGGGTGGAAAGGGGGAGTGTGCTGTCACATTATAGGAATTGCAACTAATGTCACATAACAATATGTGTAGAAGTTTTTGTATGAGAAATTAACTTGAGCTGTAAACTTTCACTTAAAGCACAATAAAAAAACAAAGAAACAAAAATTTCAGGTAAGTGTGGAGACAAACTCTTGAGTTGGCTCCCAAAATCCCCACCTCTTGATATTCATCCCTTTGTATAATCCCCTCCCTTTGAGTGTGGCTTGCTTTTATCAATTGATTACGGCAAAGTTGACAGGAAGTACATGATTACATGTATGTAATTATATTACATAAGATGGTTACATAATTCTATTACATAAGAAGAGACTGCTAACTGATTACTTTGATGAAAAAAGAGCCAAGTAGCAAGGAACTGAAGGGGTCCTCTAGGCATGGAGGATGGCCTCCAGCCAAAAGCCAGCAAGAAAACGAGGCCCTCATTTATATAACCAAAAGGAAATGAATTCTGCCAACAACCTGAGTGAGCTTGGAAGTGAATCCTTCCCCAGTATTCAGGCGACACCCAGCCCAGCCAACGCCTTGATTGCAATCTTGCAGAAGACCTGGTTAAACTATTCTCAAACTCCTGACCCACACAAACGGTAGATGATAAATATGTGTTGCTTTTAAGTTTGTGGTAATTTGTTACTCAGTAATAGGTAACTAATACAGTAGGTGTTTCAAAAGCATGTTTAGCTGATCACTATTCCCATGTAACGTTCCATAAAAAAATGTTTCCATATCCAAATTACTTTGAGAAAGAGACTTCCGATTCTTTGCTTTCACATTGCAGAAGAATTTGTGGGACGGGAGAAATTGATGTGGCCATCTTTGGAAAATACAGTCAGACACATTTTGGGGAAATATAATTAAAAATAAAATCTGCTTCCAACCCAGAAAACTTCTCCGTGAAGGTAGAAGATAAGGAAAACAATTTTATTATTGAATAAATATTAAACCAGAATGTGATGTATCGCAGGCAATCTGCTAAAAAGATGAAGACAGAAAGAAATATGACCCTTTATATATAGCCATATAGATGCAACTCATTTCATGCACGTTCTCAAGATAAATGATAATTAGTCCTCAAGTAAGAGGACTTAACAGCACCCATTTGTCACACACAATTCATCCTAAATTCATCTAGTAATTGGGGTAGCCACTTGTGTTTGCTAATTGTCTTCATCCAAAGGAAAAATAAGCTTCTCATATTTTTATAACAGAAATAATTTTGCAGCTTGGAGCAAGTGCCAGCTGAAGTTATGCCCTTGCCCTCCCACAAAAAGACCTCTACCCTCCCTGGGAGGCAGGGGCGCTATCTTCCTTGATGATTACATTTCAAAGAGATGGCCTCAGGTCCTTAAGAACACATTCCTGGGTTTTAAACCGGCAAGAAGCTTATTTAGTCTTTTAAAAGAATTTATATATATATATATATATTTCAATGGAGGCAGAGAAAGAATTTACAAGTTTCTAAAGTAAAAGCTCAAAGAAAGAGCAGGAGCCTCTTTCCCTTTTGACACCAGAAAAAATATATCCATTTTGTATTTACCCTTACCCACAAACAGGCAAATAAATTTATAAATGAAAGTCTCGTCATAGGTAATTGAGGCAAAATGAAGTATGTCCAAGCATAGGACCAAGTCCATCCCCTGGAGACAGCAAAATCTAAAGCTTTGAGGTGCTGTTGCTAAAGACTGAATAAGCAGGGCAGCCAGTTGTGAGGAAAGAGTCTAAAAAGCCCTAAGTGGCGCAAAGGGTTAAGTGTGCTCAGCTGGAAAGGTTGGAGGTCTGCAACCCACCCAGAAGTGCCTTGGAAGACAGAACTGGTGATCTGCTTCTGACAGGTCACTGCACTAAAACCCTTTGGAAGAGTTCTACTGTGCACACATGGGGTCGCCATGAGGTGGAATTGACTCTATGGCAACTACCACCACCACCACCAACAAAAGCCCTGGAATTCACACATATACTGAGTCAATTCTTCCTGTGGGTCAGGAAGAGGATGGGTAATGAAGAAGCCATATTTGGGGCCAAACCCAAACATGTTCCCGTAGAATCTTCACAGCTACTCCAGTTAACTGGAATTATTATACACATTTTACAAGTGCAGGAAACTGTACTTTAGTGAGTAGCAAAACCAGGATTTGAACCCGGATTTGGAGCTGCAAATCCAGTGTGCTTTTAATACCACACCATCAAGTGGTCCTTCCCCTCTGAGGTGGGGAGACAGTTAACCAGCCCATTTTCCCCCCTTTAAAGCATAACTTTGAAGCCCTGGTGGCACAATGGTTAAGCGCTTGGCTGCTTACTGAAAGATTGGTGGTTTGAACCCACTCAGCGGCTCTGTGTGAGAAAGATCTGGCAATCTACTCCTGTAAAGATTTTTGTCATGTGCCTTTAAGTCAATTCTGACAGAGCAGAACTACCCCATAGGGTTTCCTAGGCTATAATCTTTACGGGAGCATATCTGTAGGCCTTTTCTCCCATGGAGCCGCGGGTGGGTTTGAATCACTCACTTTTCAGTTAGTTGCCAAGCGCTTAAACCACTGTGCCACCAGGGCTCCTTCCTGTAAAAATTACAACCCAGAAAACCCTGCAGGGCAGTTCCACTTTGTCACATGTGGTCGCTATGAGTGGAAAATCGAATCGAGGGCACCTAACAACAACAAGACAGAACTCTGGGTTCTTTTTATGGAGATTCCACCTGTGTAAAAGGTATCTGGAGAGTTTGGGAACTCTAGGGTGATTTAGCTGCAACTCAAACCCCCAAGGTATAAGCCTGTTCCAGTTGCATTCTGAACCTCTAAGCATTAAGGCAATCTGTTTGTTAAGCCCATGAGAGGTCTATAGAAAGTCTGATGGGATTCTGGTGATTTGAAAGTACTTTTTTCTAATAAATGATATGGCTGGGAAATCCATATAGACTGAATATACAATATCATTTAAATGATATAAATCATTGTAGGAACTGGGACGCATCAATTGACCTATGACTTCATTAATCCATTTCTAAAATGTATTTAATAGTTATATAACATATAAACAGGTTAAATATTACACCCAAGTGCATCATTGTCTTTGAATAAAATTTACCAGGAAAAAACAATGACAAGGGAAATTCTAATTTTTCTAACAGTTTCTCTTTTAAGCTGAAATATGGAGGTACATATATTCTATCTTTATGAATTCCTTTATAACTAGCCTCTTTCCCTAAAGAAGTGGAGATAGCTTATAAAATACATACAATAAAAAAGAAGAAATAAGTATGAATAAGGAAAAATATAAATTAGGATCCAAAGTCAAGACTGGAGAAAGGTAGAAAGCAGACATGTGGGTTCTACTGAGTTATTAAAGTCAAGTCACAAATTTGGCTCTGAGCTTCCTGGAGGCTAAGCAGCTAGAAATTAATGAATGGACTAACAGATTTTGATATGTTATCAGTAGGAAAAATGTGTTTTCCATTAGCCATCTAATTCTTTATTATTTCACACTAAACATTCTTTGCAGATAAAGTTTAAATATGGAAATTTTTGTGCAAAATAAAGGTTTTGCTAATTAGAAGGAAACACATAAAGAAGTTTGTTTACATAAGTGTTTCTCATTATGAAAACTGATGGCTTCATAAAACGTATTATGATAAGGAGGAGAGTTTCAAAGTATTCCTAGGTTAATCGGGAAAAGTAACCAAAGGCCTGCTGCTTTGAAAGTTTAATCCAAGATGCTTATCCAGCTTCTTTGTTGAACAAATCTTACAAATAAGGCCTTCTCAGAACATTCACAGCATTTTTCTGTGGGAGCTTGAAATGTCAGCAGAACAGGCTTTCTGATGATATTATGCTGGCATAAAGTCTTAACAGTCGGGGTGGGGGTGGAAGTGGAAGATAATAAGATTGTTCAGTTGCTAGATTTTTATGCTGTACTACATAACAGCTTTTCTGGCAATGAGGATAGGTAAGTTGCAATAACATGGAGAGAGAAGAAAACAAATACACACAAAAAAGACAACAAGAAATCTTGACAAGGGCTGACAGGACAAATCCTCCATTCTTAACAATTACAGGTGCTAAAGGATAAATTTCAAGAGGATAAAATTATAACTTTCATACAGATCAAAAATGAACACACGCTTCAGATTTTATTTAACATACTGTTAATGAAGGAACCAGGTAGATATGGTAACCAGTTCAAAGGAGAAATCAAAGAACAGATACATATATAGATCAGGAATATTGAAGTGAATTTTTACATGAACACATAAATGACTTTTCCAGGGAGGAGGAGGGCCGTCCCTCCACCCGACAGCATTCGTTTGCACGTTCACAGACATGTTTATTTACCTTGCCATCAGTTGTAAAATGGTTCAAAAGCAATAAAAGGCTAGAATCAGATTACCCTCAAAAGGTATCTCTAAACAATGCAATGGAGATGCCTAGTAATCTTATTTGCTCATTCTGAATTTCCTTGTACTGGTAAGGAAGTGTAAGGACCGCCATCCTGGACACTTGACTGGTGCTACCCATGGCCATCTTTGGGGCATTTTGAAGCATATGATGTTCTTTATCTTACTTCCTGAGATTCATAAATGGAACAGTGGCCTTTGGTCTTATGTGAAACAAACAGAGGGTCCTGAACAGAGTCCTACTGTTCTGTGAAACCTCAAGATTTGTCCTAATAAAAGATCTCTCAGTGACTGGCTTTATCTAAAACTAAATCATTTGATGGATGTATAAGATTAGTGATAGTGCAGATCTCATTAACATCCACAAATCTGTCTTGCTTTAAGAACCGTAGTTGTATACGTGTAGGTTCTCACAACAAAAACACTTAATGCTACAATTTCAAAACAATGTTGCAGTAATAACTTTAATTTTAAATACTCAACAAATAAATAAAATTCATCCCAAGTTTTCTTTTGCTGGGTCTTTGCACTTGTGGTAGAGACTGGCTACCTGTTCACCAAACTTGTCTACTCTTCTCCCGGGCACACAGCTAGATTGTACTTTCCAGCTTCCTTTGTAGTTCAGGGTGTCCATGTGACTGAATTCCTGACTCACCACTGACCACATGGTCCCAGACTGGGCCAGTCATTGTCTTTTCACCCCTTTGGCCACATGGGGAGTCCACAAGTGAGCGTGCAATCCAAGTCTGAACAACAGGACGTATCTTTTTTAGAATTTTCTCTGCTGAAACTAGCAGAATAATTTCTTTCTTTCTTCCCACATGTGGAAAAGCCCAAAACAATGTTAAGGAGCAGAGCATAGAGTTCCAGGTCCCATCCTGAAAGTCCTGTGGCCGACCTGGTGCCTGAAGTTGCTCCTTTGTGAGCCACACTGGTAACTTCTCAGAAATCCCCTTTTGTTCAGCTTATGCTGGTTTTCTATAAAATAAAGAGTCCTGACTATACAATAGATTCCCAAGAGTTTGTTTTATAAACTAGGTTGTAGATTTTAAAACATATGCTCAGAAATAGAACTGCCAGGTGGATTTGAATATCACTGTAGGCTGGTTAGCTCATTCTCTTCCCAAGAGGACAGCCCATGTGGGAAACCAAATGAAGATGAAAAGGTGGCTTGGCCAGTGTGATGTCAGGATAAGAGGAGCAGGACAATCTCAAGGGGCACTTTAGGAAGGTATCACCTGCTAAGCAGGGCAGAACAATTCTGCCAGCAAACAGGCCTGTTCGTTGGCATAATTCTTAGAGGCATGTTGACGAATTCTTTTTTCCAGCTTTTTTGCTTTAATATTTCTTATCAACCACCAAATGAGTCCGTCCCCTCATCAGATATCATGTAGTTTTACACCTCTTTGACTTTGCTCATTGCCCACTGTGCCTTCCTTCCCTTCCTCCCTCCAAAGCCCCTCACTGCTACCTACCCCTTTTCCCTTCTCCGATTGTACTGGTATACCAGTTGACATCGAGTGAATTCCAACTCATGGTGACTCCATGTGTGTCAGAGTAGAACTATGCTCCACAGGGTTTTCAGTGGCTGATTTTTCAGAAGTAGACCACAAGGCCTTTCTTCCGAGGTGTCTCTGAGTGGGCTGGACCCTCCAACCTTTTGGTTAGCAGCCGACTGCATTAACCGCTTGCACCACTCAGAGGCTCCTCTCTGATTGTGGAATCCTCCTTATCTTCTAGGACTTGACACCATGCATATCTTCCTCTGTGAGGCCTTCCTTATCTGCTCAAATCAGAATTTAATCCTGCCTTCCCCCTCTCCCCTTTAGAAATCCACTGTGCTCATCTGCAGTGTTGTCAGCAGTGTGTATGTTGTGTCTCCTTCTAGATTATGAGTTCTTTGAGGACAGGTGTTCAAAGCTATCCATTTTTTTTGGTCCCCAGTTCCTAACATAATCCCTTACAGATAGCAAATGCTTAAATATTTGTTGAATGCTGGACATAGTAGCATAAATAGATGCAGTTTATTTTTTATTAATTACAAGGTGGTCCCTGGGTGGCGCAAATGGTTAACCCTGCTAACAGAAAGGTTGGTGGTTCAAGTCCACCCAGAGGCACCTCAGAAGAAAGACTTGGTGACCTACTTCTGAAAAAAAAAAATTAGTCATTGAAAACCCTATGGAGCACAGTTCTACTCTGACTCAAACGGCATTGCCCTGAGTTGAAATTGACTTCACAGCAACTGGGTTTTTTTAATGCTTGACTGGACTATTTGGGTAACACGTGACAAAAATCAACCGAAGTTAGTTTAGGAAAATAAAGAGTTGGGTGAGGATCTCACAAGCAGACTTGAACAACCAAGCCGCAGGAAAGGCAGGGACTGAGCTGAGGCTTGAGGACAAATGGACCCAGGGTTGTGAAGATCCCCAAGACTTTCTCCCTGCCTTCTGTCTCTGTGTCCCTCTTCACATCCCACTGCAGACCAGCTTCATCCTCACATTGGGGGTGTAGATGCTGACAATCTTGTGCTTCACATTTCTTAATGTTAGCTACCGACAAGGAACTGAAAAAGTTCCCAGCTTGAAAAGGGAGTTCCCTAAAGAAGCATATGGGAGATGTAGTGGATTGTATCATGGGCCCTGATTCTTCACTTCTCCCTGCACCTTTACCCTTTACCATTTGCCTATGAAGTTCTCCTCACCAAAGATACATCTCCCACCTTTTAGCTTTATGTTTGGGCAAGATGGAGACAGCAGTATGCTGGTTCTGAGTCCAGGCCTCAAGAGGACTCTCCTGGTTCTGCCTGTGATTTTGCACTTGCCGGTTTCCATGAGTAGGGGATGCCCAGACTAGCCCTCAGGGACCAGCAGAGGGTAAGAGAAAAATGGAGCACAGCCACCCAGCCTGGTCAGGCTTGCATTTCTGACTCCCAGCTGACCCCCACCTGACTAAGTTGCAGCGACAAGCTCAGTCAGGATCATCGGAGCCCAGGTTCAGTCTGCTGATTCCCACATTCAGAAGAACAAATGACTCTTGTTTAAGCCATTGAGTTGTTAACCCAGCATTTTGTGGCAATAGCTAATTGATACAAACCAAGTCTCAGCTTCACTACTTCCTAGCTATGTGACCCTGGGAAAGATGCCTAACTATCTGTACCTCACTTTCCACCTCTGTAAAATGGGGATAATAACAGTCCCTACCTCATAGATTGTAGTTAGAATTAGATGAGTGAAAATATCCGGCATATAAAAAACACTAATACATTTTAGTTGTTGTTATTATTATTGTTTCATGTGTTCACCCAGAAACAAGTATAGCCAGGGAGGTGGGAGGGTTCCTAGGCTTGGCCTATCAATGGAGAACAGAGGGGTTGAGGGTCTGTAAGAAGATAGCAGCTCCCATTTGATACCATGTTGGATGTGGTAGAAGAATCATTCCCAGAAAACATGGATACTGATCCCACATTAAAATGAGAGGAGAGGTGGGTAGACAAAACAAGACAAATATACTATGTACTTTTTAGTTATGTCTCAAACCGTAGGTTCATTGGTAGACTAAATCACAACAAATAGTTTCCGATACCTAGCATGGAACAAGAAACATGGGTGAGCCCCCTCTCTTCTATTTACTAGGTAGTTGATCTTAGGAAAGCTTTGCTTATGTTCTTTGAATATTGCAGAATGAACATAATATTTTCCATCTCTTAGGGTGGTTGTAGGAATGAAATGAGATAATGTTTGTAAAACAATGGTACCGAGCGTAACACATCTCAGGCTCTCAATAAGTGATAGCTGTTGTTGTTGTTTTCTTGGCCCCTTCCCTGATGCACTGTTTCTCATTAGCTTTCATTGCAGAAGGGGACCCTCCCTGACCCTGTCACCCTCGTTTCTGGGGTTCTCTTCACTGATTGCAGCCTAAAGCACATCCTATTAAAACCATGTTTATGAAGTTTGAGCATGTGCAAGGTGCATCAGTTCGAGTGCAGTTAATACTGAACATGTCCATGACTCTAGTTTTTCAAAGTGACAGCTTCAGAAGAAACGCTGTGATATCTGATCTGGAAATCCTTTTTAGTGCAGAATCTGAATTGCAAAACAGTTATTAAGACCGGTAAATGATCAGTGATGGTAAATGTGTGACATTAAGTGCCTGTAACCCTCTTTGTCTCTCCTTGGCTGACACTGGGAAACCGCTGAGCAGCACTGTGCAGGGCTGTAATTAGCGTGTGCCTGGAAATGCAGGTTTGCCACAAATAGACATGCTCATTATTTCCATGATTTTAGGAAATAACTAGAGGATCCCCCCCCCCATTAATTTTCAACCGCAATAAAGAAAAAAGAATGGTAAGCAGTTTTCCTCTGGCAACAAGAAGAGGGAGAACCTGATCAAACCTAAGTTAACTCTACACAAGATCACAATCTGATGGAGTGACGTTTTCCTTTCCTTCTCATCCCCTGGCCTGGCAGCAAGCAGACACAATCTCCGTCTTGCCCAGAGGAAGATAAAGACCTCCCTCAATGGACTGGCCTTTCTGAGGACTAAAATCAATTGTCCTTTGTCAAGCCACGTGCTAGCTTTAGGAAATGTACTGGGGAGAAGAAGAGGATTTTGGAGTGCTTGAGTGAAAGGATTTACCCAAGGAGGAGAGGAACAAAGAAACTATTATGTTTCTAAATGGAGTTAAATAAACTGCCAGGCATAATTTTAGATATATTCTATGGCTAAATTAAGAATTTTCATCTTGGTTTCTATATGTTTGTCCATATGATGTGTTGGAGCGAGGACAGGGAGGTGGAGAGGTTGTAAGTAGAGTGCAGTGGGCTAGAATATTCTAATATGCTGCTGAATGTCAAGAAAATGGAATCACGTGCATAAAGGGTTGTTCTGATTCTTGGCCATTAGTCTATCAGAGGAAGATGGCAGCAGGCTCAGGCATCTCAGCGTGTCTGTAGCTGGTTGCCATCAAGTCAACTTCGATTCATGGCAACCCTACGTGTGTCAGAGTAGAAATGTGTTCCACAGGGTTTTCAGTGGCTGATTTTTCAGAAATAGATTGCCAGCTCTTTCTTCTGAGGCACCTCTGGTTGAACTCAAACTTTCAACCTTTGGGTTAGTAGATGAGCACGTTAACCACTTGCACCACCCAGGGACTTCATTCTTAGGAATGAGCAGTTAATGTTCAGCCTGGGAAAGGGCTGTGAGAACTATGGGAATATGGTGATCAGACAGCAGCAGTTGTCCTGACCCACAAGAGCTTATTCCAGTGGTTTTATATGGAAGACATGATCGATGGCTGTTTTTGAAAGATCTTGATTTTAGGTAAATTTACTTTCCCATCACGAGTGCCATGCTATCAAAAAGACAAATTAATTTAACATGAGTGACTTACTGCTCCCTTATGAATTACTTTCCAATTGTTTTTAATAGCATCTCTTTATCTCTAGCACAAGAAAACACAGTTGACCTTTAACAGTCTCTTTTATAAATGAACCCAATCACAGTTCAGCTTTTCCACTTTCAGATCTTTATCTCCTGGCACCTTGAATCCAAACTCATCTGAATGCAGGTCCAGCTGTCTCTCTAAGGGTATCTGTCCATTAATTAAACCCTCTGTGCTTAACAGCTTGCATGCCAGCAGCTGTACAGGATGAGAAGGCAGTTCTTCTTTAACCTACAAATGTTTATTTTCTTTTGGGAGGACTGGTTGGGAAAAGATTAAGTGTCTAGGAGGATAACCAGCTTATGGAGAATGTGCGTGATCTGGTGGAAGTTTCATGTCAAGCCACATCAGGTGCATTTAGTAAGCAGGAAGACTGGTTCCTAATCCCTGTGATCATAAATTATGAAATGCTGGTGAAAATGAGCATCTTCCTACATCTAGGCTGAGGAATTTGTCTTTGTTCCCTGAGTATTTTAATAGTGCATGTGAATGAGTTTACAGGGAGGAGTGAATGTAACTCAACTGAATTGGAATCTGATACTTAGGGGATCCTGTCTGCACAGGACCTGGGTCATGGCTTGTATAGCCTTATCCTACTGCAATGCATTATGGGACCTTCCTTAGTCTATTTACATTTTTCCTTGTTTCTCAGCCTCATTCATCATTGAACTGTTTAGAACTTCCCCGGAAGAACAAAATAACAGGTTGAAAGCTGGACACAGCATTAGGTTTTTAAAAATATATATTAATACAAAAGTTGCATATATGTGCTGTAGAATATTAGAAAATACAGGTAAACAACACTAGGAGAATAAAAAGATTATATTGCAAATACCCGGAGATTGAACTGTTAATACTTTAGTGCATATCCTTCCGGATTTTTTTAATGTCTTTTGGTATATGTGTATACACGAGTACACACACATCCACACACAAAATTGTTTGGGAATAAATTGCTTTTTTACTTAATAATGTCTGCCTGTCAGTATATTTTCAACTCATCAAGTACCCAGACCATATTCACACTTTTAAAGTTGTCTCAAAAATGTCTTTTATATCTGGCTTGTGCAAATCAGAATCCAATCCAGGACCATACATTGCCTTTGTTATGTCTCCTAGGTCTCTTTCAGCCTAGCCCACTACTGTTTCATGAACTAATACATTAAAGAGAGTGGGCCAGTTGTTCTGGACAATGTCCAATGGTTTAGTTTAGGTTCCTTCTGAAAGCCAAGCCTGAGATAAAGCAGGTAGCTTTTGGAAGGTGATCCCATGAAGTAGAAGTGAGGGAGCAAGAAGACAGACAGAAAGAAGGAAATTCTGGTGGAAGGATGCGTTGTTGAAGTTGCCACTGTAAGTAATGAAGTTCAATTCTGCCAGAACCTCTGAGAACCATCCAGAATACCCCTGGAATTGTCTACCTGAGAGACAGGTGTCTGAAGCACTTAACCATCATCACTCCTTTAGGCTGGGGGTTACTCCCCACTCCCTTTGCTTCTAGATGTGATTGTGCAGGCCTAAGGTTTGCACAGCATCCTGGAGAAGAATGCAGAAAGAGTCTTCTAGGATTTGTCCACTCCATCTGCAGCTGAAAGCAGAGGTGGGCCAAGGGGATGTGATGTGGGCACCAGGGGCACCTACTGTATCCTATGTGCTCGATTTGTCTGTACATTTCTTTCTCCTTTTTCCCCCTTGTAGTATCATTTGGTATGTTACCCTATAGAGGCATTTCCTATAAACAAAAAGTTATCTATGGCTCGATATAGTTAAATTAAGCATTTTGGAAAAAATAATGGTTTTGATTACTTTTTTTTACATATGCTCACAAAGATGTACTAATACCTCTTATTTTATTTTCAAGGGATTCATTAAACAATTTTTTTTTACTGAGCACCTGTTATATGCCAGATATTGAGGTAGGTGCTGCTGACATAACCCTGCTCTTAAGTTTAGTGAGTTTTGTGAAGTGAAATGTTATGGTGCTATGGTGGAAGTGTGTGTGGAGTCTAGTGTTGGGTCAGGGGAGCACATGATCAATTCTTTCAGAATATGTGGGAGGAGGGAGAAGCAGAGAAGAAAGTATTCATAGATGTGATTATTCTTTCCTTGAGCTTTGAAAGACAAGTAGATGGAGAATATATTCTAGGTTGCATTATATGGGATGCAATGGTTAGACGCACAAAAAAAGAAGGTTTGTTGGGGAATTGAAAGTCATTCAATATGGCTGGTAAGTAGGTGTGAGAGGGATGAAGCCAGAGTTGGAAAAGGAAGAAAGGGCAGATCATGGAATGCCTTGTGCATCAGACTAAACATTGTCTTCACTACTGATTTTTTGTTTGTTTGTTTGTTTTTAATACTATTTTATTGTTTTGTGTTTTGGTGAAAGTTTATACAGCAAATTAGGTTCCCATTTGACTATTTCGACACAAATTGTTTAGTGACATTAGTTACATTTTTCACAATCTGTCAACATTCTCTTTAATTACATTCTGGTTGTTCCATTTCCAGTACTCTAGTTTCCCTGCCCCCCTATCTTCTCATCTTTGCTTTAGAGTAAATGTTGATCTTGTGGTCTCATATGGATGAGCACCGTACTCATGGATAATATCCTCTATTTTGTATGTTAATCTGTTATTTTGCGAAAAGGTGACTTCAGGGGATGGTTTTGGTTCAAGGATTAAAGAGCATCTCAGGGAAATAGTCTCAGGAAATCCTCTAGTCTCAACTGGTCCCGTAAGTCTGGTTCACCACTGATTTCACATGGAATATTCCTGGCAGGAACACAGCATACTCAAGTGCGCTCATAATTGTGAGTTAAAAATAAATAGATCAACAACTCTGTCTAAAGGGCAATTCTAAAAGGTTATTAATAATTTAGTTAGTAAAGATCTAATTACATAAGGCTATCTTTCATATGCAGTCCCTGGGTGTTGCAAATGGTTAACATGCTTGGCTGTTAACCAGAAGGTTGGAGATTAGACTCCACTAAAAGGCACCTGGAAGAAAGGCCTGGTGATCTACTTCTGAAAAACCAGCCATTGAAATCCCTACAGAGGACAATACTACCCTGACACAACAAGGTTGCTGTGAGTCAGAATCAACTTGACGGCAACTGGTTTGTCTTTTATACGATTTATAAAATGCAGCTATGCATCTAACTTCTTTTTGTGTCATGGGATTTCACTAGACATCAAATATGTGAATTAGAAGCAGCTTAAGAAGAGGACTTATGAGCCAATAGGCTTGGGCTCCCCAGGCCTCTGTTTGCAAGGGTTGATAGGCATGAGTGGAAGTAGACTTCAGGAAAATAAGGATTGGGAGTGAAGAGGCCCAAGCCAGGTCTATTGTTTTCTGTATCCCAGTTCCAGGAAGTCCTGTAAGGAAGGACTAGGGGCTGAGACTGAAGGAGCTGTTTCCCTGAGGGAGTTTGAGACAAGCGGCACGAGTGACGCTACTTTGGTACCCAAGTATTGAAGGGCAGTGCAGTGTTGTGGAGAAGAGTGTTCTTCCACTGCCTCAAGGAACACAGCATCACACTAGCTCCTTGAAAGCTGGGATCAGGAAACTGACCTCTTGACAGAGACAGTCGTAGCAAATGTGGCTACTAGGGTGACATCTTCAAGTGCAGGTAGCAGGTACAAAGGAGGAGGTCGAAGCAGGCCAGGGAGAACCTGGCAGATACTGCATTGTAACTGTGGCTGGAAGCAACAACTTGCTATGTGAGCACATTCAGGTGACCTCCTGGAGACTCCCCAAAATAACTGAGTCAGACTTCAAGGGGGAGTGCATAGGTCGATGGGCCAATGTCATTGTGATTAGTGTCAGTGTAGATATTCTGAATCCCATTTGCTGCCACATCTGAGTAACGCCGGGGAAAATTTGGATTATGAAGATATAATGACACAGCCAGAGTATACTGGGCTGGATCCTGTGGTCCAGGGTCCTTATCCTATACCTGAAAACCTCTCTTGCATTTATATGACATCATCGGAATGGTGCCCATCTCATGATCATGTCTTCTTAAAAATGTGTGGTATTATCATGGATTACACTGTGGAGGTTAGGAGCCCCTCAAACGTG
This sequence comes from Trichechus manatus latirostris, assembly GCF_000243295.1. Lineage (NCBI taxonomy): Eukaryota > Metazoa > Chordata > Mammalia > Sirenia > Trichechidae > Trichechus > Trichechus manatus. The sequence goes on from NW_004444178.1 coordinate 613,910, forward strand.
ACATATAGTCACAGAAGAAAGGAGAGAGTCTTACTGCTCCATCCACCCTTTGTTGCCTGGCTTATCTCTGGGCAGGTATTGATCACTGCTAGGAGAAGAGGCAGTATATTCAATCCCTTCTGCCAAAGTGAAGAGATTTATCTGAGTTTAAGTAATGGAAGGTGGCAGGAAGAGGGGAAATATGGCCAGGAATCAGCTACATTCGATGAGACAGTGATGTCTGGTGGAGTGCATGACAAAAAGGAGAAAAATCAGGGCAGCGTCACTCCAGAGCACGCCAGCAGCACCGGCAGGTGATGTATCATGACATAGGCTGCCAAGTGTTACCTTCCTAACTTGGGCTACGGTGGGCTGTCGTGAAGAAGCAGATTTATTGTATTGTCATTGGTGCATCACCAAGAGGAGAAGTTATAAGGAATTGGGGGTAGTAGGTTTTTTTTTTTTTTTTCCTGATCGAAGCCAACAATGTGCCTCTTTTATCTCAGCAAGCAGGGTTCTCACGGACAAAGCAAAGTGGAATTTATATGTATATTGATTATGTCCCTGACCTTCCATGTTTTGTTATAGTGTGTGTTTGACTTTTGTTGTTACAAAAATAACACAAATTACTCTCCTACGTAATGTGTGACCAATAAGCCTTCTATAGCCTGTCTTTCCTACTCTTTCTGTATTTTAATAAACTGATATCAATATTTATAATATTTTTAGCAATTGTGAACTAATTATAAAAATACACTGGATTTTCTTTTTCTGAGGATGGAAAGAGAGAGGGAGTTTGTCAAGGTTGGGAGGGGAGTGTTCATATTCCCAGTTGGTGGCAAAGTCATTTGGTGCACTGTTTTGGAGGACAATTTGGCAATACCTAAAAGAATTTAAAATGTGAATTCCCTTTGCTCCTGCAATTTCACTTTTAGGAATGTTCCCAATATAGATATACCCACCTAGGTGTGCAAAGATAAATGGATAGATGTACACAGAAGCACTTTTAAAAGTGAGAAATTAAAAACAACCTAAACATTGGTCAATAAGAGATTTGTTAAATATATTATGGTGTAACCTCATGATGAAATATTACTCAGCGTTAAAGTGGGTAGCATATACTGAAAAAAGTAAGCTGTAGAACAGCATGTGCCACATAATTCTATTTAAAAAATATATACATGTATGTATGTGCATATGCTTGTATATACCTAGAATATTTCTGGAAAGTAATATAAATGTGTAGCAATCATCCTTCTGGAAAATGAGACTGAGGAGTAGCTGTGGGGGTGGAAGTAGAATTTAGATCATGTTGTATACGTGAAAAAAGTGTATTAACAACATCTATTACTTATGTAAATTTTAAACACTCAAAAGTTTAAAAAAAGGAATATAATTAGCTTTCTGGATGTTTTTGGACACAGTCTGCCTCCAGATAGGTGGGTGGCAAAAATGACTAATGAGATAGGTCCCAGTCATGTGGTCTTATGTTTACACATCCCTCCTTAATGGAATTTTCCTTCTCTCTTCCACTTTTGGAGCTTTGGTGGTTCAGTGGTTAAGAGCTTAGCTGCTAACTAAAAGACTGGCAGTTTGAATCCACCAGCTGCTTCTTGGAAATCCTAGGGGCAGTTCTACTCTGTCTTATAGGGTCACTATGAGGGTCACTATGAGTTGGAATCAACTCAACTTGATGCCAGTGAGTTTGGTTTTTATGAGTTATGAGTTAGAATCCACTCAATGGCAATGAGTTTGGTTTTTTTTTTTCTTTTCTTCCACTTTCAGTACGATTTTCAGCAACTGCAAAATATGCCAAAAAAAGGAGAAAAAGAAATTGAGTAAAAGTGGTGGTGTGGAATTATGGTAAAACATCTAGAAATGGTGGGGAAAAAAAAGTCCTTGTTGGCAGCTATCAACCAAGAGAAGCATGTTATCGAGTTTCAATTGCCTTTTCTAATTGGCCATTTCTATACGAGGCTACCGACAATGCTGTTTTGAATTAACACATGGTCATTTCAACCACATTCAACTCCTAAGAAGGAGTTGGAGTCTCTCTTAGTCTTCTTTGCCATGTAATGCTGTTTCTTATGTTCTCGTAGGTGAGAAGGAACTAGATTGTTTGGAAGGAAGAGCATCTCTAGTTCTCGGTAGGAGTTTGAGCTGAGTGATCACCACATCCTGAGATGTCACCCACTGTCTGGTGTCACTTGTAAGGAAACTGTTATGAAGTCTGTACATACTGGTTACGATGAACCTTTTGATTAAATGACAATTTTATTAAATTGACCACATTTCTACTTCACAGGTATTGTTGAGCACTTTCTACTTGCCACACCCTGCTAGACACTGGGAACATAAAGGAAAAAAAAAAAAGAAAAAAAAAAACCATTGCTGTCAAGGTGATTCTGTCTCATGGTGACCTCATGTGTTACAGAGTAGAACTGCTCCATAGAGTTTTCTTGGCTGTAATCTTTACAGAAGCAGACTGCCAGGTTTTTCTTCCATGAAACCGCTGGGTGGGTTTAAACCGTCAACCTTTCGGCTAGTAGTGGCTTGCAAACCTCTTTTACAACCCAGGGACCTTCGGGGCTATAAGAGGAAAGTACATATTCTCATGCAGTTTACAATCTAGTTGGGGAAGTAAATATTTAGTCCAGAAATTACAATATAGCCTGGTAATTCCAGCAAAGTAAGTAATACAAGGTACAGTCAGCAGGAAACACACTGATATTCATAACTGAAAAACACGTGCCCACGTTAGCTTCTTAATTAGGCTGAAGGAATCTGCTATACTGAGGTCATCCTATACGTTTCCCAGGATAAGCTATACAGTGTTGTAAAATCAAAACCTAATGGGGGAATGGTGATCTTGGGGGGAAAATAAATCACTGTAGAATTTTGTGACTGTTCGTTTATGAAATGCACTTTTCATTCTGAGAGGTTCCATGCTTCTCCGATTAACATTGCAATAGAAAATTTGTGTCCTCTTGAGTAGTTTTCCAAGTTAGTTGAGAATTTTTTTCTTCTGAATATTGTATAAGAAACAAACGATTACATTTGGATTGTTCACAAAAACTTCTCAAGAAATTTTGAGGATAAGGGTAGCAGCTATCAATGAATAAACAAGAGAACTCTTGACATACAATACATCATTAAAGACCATTTGATTCCTTCTTTCCATTCTAAAGTCTTCCAAATTTTTTTGAGTCCATTTACTGTCTATCATACCACTATGGATAAATCATATGGAAAAATAATAGATTTGTGTATGGTAATTATGTGTGGAAAGATAAATAGACCTAGTAGGTTTAATCGAACAGAATAAATAGGTGTATTTTTTTTTTAGTTATTTTTTACTGTTTTAACAAGGACTACCCAGATTTTTACTTTAGCAGCATAGTAAAAGAAGGGCAAAAGGAATGTGATAGGTATCACTAGTACTATGATCAACTAGAAAAACTGAATCAAAGTAAGAGGTCAAAAGTTGTATAACGATTTTTTGTGCTGTAATTTGATATTTGGAACCCTTAAGAATATGAACGCTTTCTTGCTTTCCAGAAGGCTTTGGAGTTAGCCTTGCGCCATCTGGTGGATCATGTTGGGATCTGCATATACTCTAGAACAGCGATACATTTCACGGTAAGTCAAATGCTAATCCTGGACATCTTTGGGCTATGGACAGACATTCGAATTCACATTTAGTATCTATTGTGCTACCAGCCGCGGCTGAGTACCCCTTCTTCTGGCCCGTAGCATTTTCCTGCGAACGTGTTTGATCTTCTTTCTGTTCTCACTGCCAGAAAGAGGGACCAAATTAAGAAAATTCCACTTATTTACAAAATCTGATGTGTATAAAATATGGCTTTTACAAGTAAATGGGATTTAGGGGATGCTGGATGAATGCACAGAACTGAGCCTCCCCCTCGTGTGTTTGTTTAGGTGGTATGTCTCAGGGGAGACAAAATGTAGTCAGATAAACTCAACTACTAATGTTTACTATTATGTTTTTTTCTTCTATCAGAGTTTTGTAAATAAAGGTGTCCACATGAAGTTTGTTCTGACAAACTCTCAAAAATAATAAAGAGAGAGATGCGTTTTGGTAAAGAGAAAAGGAATTGACAAAATAATGAATACTTAAAATATTAGGTTTATGGAAAGATCAACACTTGAAATTGTAATTGTTAGTTTATTATTCTAAGATAACTAGACAGACTTTAAAATTTTATCATTGCCTAAATATCTCACAGAATTCTATCACAGAGTGGGATGAATTGAAAGATGCTTCATCACTATATATAAACAAAAGCAAATAAGCAAGGCTGTAGAAAAATGCCCAAAGGACCTTTTCTCATTGATTGAACATTGAGGTGTTTTTGGTCATAGGTAAGCTACTTCATCTATGTCAGGTTTTGAAATTGCTGGAACATCCATGTGGGAAATGCAGCCACTATTTCTATGGTAAAGAATTTCTATTGTTTCTTCTGTAATCCTTTTATATTTCATGTTTACTATGGTGCTTGTGATTGAGTGTTACCTGTATTTCTCACTGTACTTTAAGCCTGAAAAACTGGAGTACTTCTCATTTAGCTAACCTGCTTTAACAAATTAGGAAAAGAAATGCATTTCAAACACCGAGTCCTTGTCTTACAAACTGTGAGTTCTCACAGAAAACTCCATGGCAGGCAGTAGGCCGGCATTTTCTTCTTTGATGTGAGGGGATGATAAGCCAGCAGGAATGCAGAGTGGGAGAGGGTGCAGAGGTCCAGAGACTAGGGACGTAGAGAACTGACAGCTTGCTGCAGTCTTGTTATGCAAGATCAGTTGTTCAAGAGAAGATCTGTTAAATCTCCCATTTACTTCTTGTCTGTCACTGGGGTTGGCCACTCTAACAGATGCACACGACAAGAGGAAGGCAACTGTAACGAAACAGAGCCCTTGCAACGAGGGAAGCTTCTGTCGTTGCCCCTTTTCATTTAACCTCGGCACCAGGTCCCGTTAGAGAAGCCCTCCAAACACCTCTCTGTCTCTGAGCCACTTTGATCTAGAAATGACTGAGTTCTATGTGACTTGGGGTAGATAGGAAATACATGCTTCAAAAATTATGAAAACTCTTGAAGAAGACCATTTCTAAAAGACATTTATGAGAGCCCTAAACTTATTTGGGGGCATAATAGCAAATGAAAGTGTAGTCAACAACTTCTATCATTACTAAGAAAACTGCCATTGGCAACTTTTAACATAAAGTCACTTGATCTTGGAGGGCTCTTTATTTGTAACGAGAGATACTGGGAATGAAAATGTGTCCCTTCCTCAGCAGATATGTACTTAGTGCCTGCTATAGAGTGATGCTAACTGAAAGGTTGATGGTTTGAACCCACCAGCTCCGCCGAGGGAGAAATATGTGGCAATCTGCTTCCATAAAGAGTTACAGCCTTGGAAACCCTATGGGACAGTTCTGCTCTGTCCTATAGGGTCACTATGAGTCGGAATTGACTCAATAGCAATGGGTTTATGTGCCTGGGGAGAAGTCCCTTGGTGCTGCAAACGGTTAAACTCTAGACTACTAGTCAAAAGGTTGGCAGTTCAAATCCACCCATAGGTGCCTTGGAAGACAGGCCTAGCAATCTGCTTGTGAAAGGTCACAGCCTTAAAAACCTTATGGAGCAGTTCTTCTCTGCACACTTGGGGCTGTCATGAGCTGGGATAGACTCATGGTACTAACAACAACAGCGACATGTGCCCGGGAGGTGCTAAATATGTATCCGGTGAAGGAAGGGACAAATCTCCATTCTTGACAGCAACTAACAACAGTAACAATATGTGCCTGGGAAAGGTCCCAGGGTGGTGCAAATAGTTTTCTTTCAGCTACCAACCAAAGGTTAGTGGTTCAAACCCACCCATCAGCACTGTGGAAGAAAGGTTTGGCATAAAGATTACAGCTAAGAAAATCCTGTGGACCTCAGTTCTACTCTGTAACACGTGGGGTCACCTGGAACAGATTTGGTTTTTTGGTTTATGTGTCTGGGTGGCACAAATGGTTTAACTCTAGGCTACTATCTGAAAGGTTGGTGGTTAGACCTCATCCAGAGGTGCCTCAGAAGAAAGGCCTGGTAATCTGCTTCCAAAAGTTCACAGCCATTGAAATCCATATGGAACATAGTTCTACTCTGAAACACATGGGGTTGCCATGTGTCAGAACTGACTTGACTCCACCGCAACTGGTGATGTGGTCAGTGTACCAGACATACTTCCAGGCACTGGTGATACAGCCATGACCTCACGGAGCTTACAGTCAGATATCTATGTTTTAGAAAAATAATACTAGCAGTGGGTAGTATATGGATTGAATCAATTATATTGGAATTAGGGAAAAGAGTTAGGAAGCACTGGGGAATGCAGAAAAGCTTGGGGATAGTATCAGCCGGGTAGGGGGGGTGGGGGGAGAGAAGAAACTTTCCTGAAATAGAATGAGTAGAATTTGGAGATAGTGTGGATGTAAAAAGAATGGGCATAACCAGCTCATTTAATAGCTCTATCCTCTCATTTTCAGCCCTGGTGGTGCAGTGGTTAAGAGCCCAGCTGCTAACCAAAAGATCAACAGTTCAAATCCACCAGCCACTCCTTGGAAGCCCTATGGGGCAGTTCTACTCTGTTCTACAGGGTCACTATGAGTCAGAATTAACTCAACGGCAATAGGTTTTTTTTTGTTTTTTTTTTGTATCCTTTCTTTTGGGTGCCGGATGGGTAGAAGATCCCACTGAACAAGGAAATGCTTCAGCATCAACAAGGAAAGGTGAAACCATAGTCTGTAGTCTAGAAAATTTATAAGGCTGATGACAGAGAAAGCACAGAAACGCTAAAATAAACAGTGGGAATATATAAAACCAATTGTTACCGTAACAGAACATAGTATTATCCAGGTACCCTGGGAGGTTTCTCTGGGAGAGATCTAGGGGAAAATGAACACAAAGCAGAGATTTCAAAGAGGATGTCAGACTCAGAAGATAATTAAATTGAATGCAAGGAGAAAGATTTGAAACAAATAATAAGCAACAGGAAAAACTGATTTGAAATATGTATTTAAATCAACTAACAGCACACACGTATTCTCAGGGGCGGATTATCCAATAAGCAAGGTAAGCACAGGCTTACTTGTGTTTACTTACTAATCTGGTTTTCACGTGGGTTTCAGTTTGATGTGGCATGGTGAAACCCATGTGAAATTGTTCTCTACAGATTAGTAAATAAATACAAGTAAGCAGCGCTTACCTTGCTTACTGGGTTATCTGCCCCTGTGAGAGATGTAATTTGAAAAGAGGCTTTGATTCTGTAGGAAGGTGCTGTGGGGTTAAGAGATAGACACATGCCAGCCATGCCTAGAAGCAGAATCTTTGATGTGGTGAAAAAAAAAAATGAAATTGTTCACTAAACCAAACCAAACCTGTAGCCGTCAAGTTGATTCCGACTCATAGCCACCCTATAGGACAGAGGAGAACTGCCCCAGAGGGTTTCCAAGGAGCAGCTGGCAGATTTGAACTGCTGACCTTCTGGTTAGCAGCTATAGCTCTTAACCACTGCGCCACCAGGGCTCCAATTGGTCACTATAGATTAGTAAATAAGTACAAGTAAGCCAGTGCTTACCTTGTTTATTGGATAATCCACCCCTGCCTATTCTACCCTCATTAAGATCATTATTGTTAGGGATAGCTCCTTTAAGCCAGCCAGAAAGAATCTCATAGTTTCTTCCTAAGTCAATGGGATTAACAATAACATTGAGCACTCAATTCAAAGGCATTTACAAAATGAAAAAGGAATAGAAACGTATTTGCTAAGTGGCAGGAGACTAAGAAGGAGCCCTGGTAGACCAGTGGTTAAGCACTCAGCTGCTAATCCAAAGGTTAGCAGCGGCTCCATGGGAGAAAAGATCTGGCAATGTGCTCCCATAAAGATTGCAACCTAGGAAACCCTATGGGGCAGTTCTACTCTGTCATATAGGCTCCTCTGAGTCAGAATCAACTTGACTGCAAACAACAACTGGAGGCCAAGTGGAAATAGTGGTAGCAACTGCCTGCCCTCACCCTGTCCTTCTCTGCCATCCCCTGGGCTAGACACTCTCAGTCAGGGCACTTTCCACTGGAATGCGTCAGCCTGGTGGTGGATGCAGGCTTAATGGCAGCTTCTTGATGAGACTCAGCAGTGGTAGGTCATTTTGCCAAGGATACTGGTCATGAGATGGGGGGAGTGACACAGAGGAGTAGATCCGGGTTTCTGGGCATTTGTATATAACATGTCAGCTAGAAGAACCTTGGTCTATGATCTTCTAAAAACCTCCTTTTACCGCTTTCTGAATGTCAGAGATGCGAGTTTCTCTCTCACTGATTTATGCACTGCTAAAAGCCACTCAAGGAGCCTGGTGGTGCAGTGGTTAAGTGGTTGCCTGCTAACTGAAAGGTTGCCAGTTCAAATCCACTAGTCCATAAAGATTACACCCATGGAAACCCTATGGGGCAGTTCTACTCTGCCCTATATAGTCGCTATGAGTTAGAATTGACTTTTTTTTAAGAGCCACTCAGGTTCCTTGGTGGCACAAGCTGTTTGTGTTTGACTATTAACCTAAAAGGTTAGTGGTTTGAACAACCCAGCACCACTGCAGAAGAAAGGCCTGGCGATCTGCTTCAATAAAAATCATAGCCAAGAAGACCCTATGGAGCAGTTCTACTCTGTAGACTCATGGACTCAGTGGCAACAGGTTCAGTTTTTGGTTTTTGTTTTTTTTAAATAAGAGCTACTCAGAGAAATGGGGGATCAACTGATTTATGTTATTTAGGGTGACATATCCCCTGTTGCTGTTGAGTCGATTCTGACTCTTGGTACTATGAAGAGGGTCACTATGAGTCAGAATCAACTCGAGGGCAACGGGTTTGGTTTTTGGGTGACAAAGTTCATGAAGACTGAGGCACCCAACCATTTTTATGGCTAGGTTGTGCTCATCATTTCAAAAGTATCTCAGAATCATCATAGATTTTAAACAAAAGCAAACTCAATATACAGAAATAAGTATGTTCAATATGGCTTTTCCTTTATGTTTTGTCTTTCATGATGAGATAGTTACATTAATTCTTTAGAAAATTCTTCCCCATAATTAGGCTGTTCCCAAGTTTCCTATTCTCGCCTCACCAGTTAACATTGTTACAAATAAAATCTTGAGAATCCCCCTGTACAGCTATTAATTGTTGCTTGCAACTTTGGGTGGCCAAAAACAAGATATGGTGTAATGAACGAGAGCCTGCAACTTCTGTTTTCACATGCAAGTTTTCACAGAAAACTTGTTCATCTTAACCTGACCTTCACTAAGTACATGCCTGCCCAAGTAACTCTTAGGCTTAGTGGTTTCCAAGCCAACCTCACCCATCTTTGACTTCATAAGAAATATACTCAAGTTGCCATATAGCAATCAAATAAATCTTCAGGATTTCTGCTTATTATTTATTGGTTTGGTTTTATAAATAAAGTCTTATGCTTTTTCTACTCTGGTGCATTAGTCAGCCATCTTTAGCTAGTCTCAGAAACTTTCAAAAATTACTCTACCTACATATACATATATTAGCATATCCACAGTTCCCCATTTTCATAATGATCTGGTGCACATTTTAGAGCCCTGTAACTATTATTGCTAGTAGGGTTCCACGTATATGGACGTTAATTTGGCTAAAAATTATATAGTAAGGTTGTCCTGAAGGAATTTACTGAAAAACTATTGCTTGGAAAAATAAATTGAATTTGGTCAATAGGATGAGGGTATATTGTATAATTGGGATATGGGCAAATCAGAATCATTGTATAAAAGGTTCAATTGTTATAAGTTTTGAATTAATTAGAATTTACAACATTGAATACAATGTGTAAGAGGCAAAGGGGAAAAAGGTCCTGATCCTGCTTCAGGAATCTTACCATCCAGTATGTGCGACAGACACAGAAATAACACTCTGGTAAAAGGCATGGTGATTCTCCTCAAATGAGGGATAAACAAAAAGCAAAGAAAAGGTGATAATAATTCTGAGCAGAGTAATTAGGGAAGGCTTCACGGAGGAGGTGGCTCAAAAGTAAGCTTTTTAAAGACAAGCCAAAACAAAGCAAAACAAATCATCAAGTCAAGTAGATTCTGACTCATGGTGATCCCATGTGTGTCAGAGTATAACTCTACTCTGCAGGGTTTTGAGTGGCTGAATTTTTGGCAGCAGATCATCAGGCCTTTCTTCTGAGACACTTCTGGGTGAACTCGAACCTCGAACCTTTCAGTTAGCAGCCAAGCACCTTAACTGTTTGCACCACCCAGGAACTGCTGGTGAAAGACAAAGGAGTAAGAACTAAGTCTGCTGATTGAAACAGCACAACTTTCATATCTAACTCAGAGATACTGAAGGGCTAAAGGAGATTGTAGGGAATGAGAAAGAATCACAAGTGTGTTGAGGGAATGACTTATAGTTGCATGGGACTGTAATATGGATATTTATGATTAGATTTTTCATCTGATTTCAGAGGTAATCAAAAACCACTTCTATGTGCCAAGAATGGCAAAGACAAGATCATAAACATGATTTTAGGTAATTCTATTTAGCTTTATATTTTGTAATTTTATATGTCAAAACAGAAAAGTCTACTGATAATACTGAATATTTTCTGGTCCCCAATGATTCTATGAGAAGGTATAGTTTCACATAATTGCATGGCATTCATTATGAACTTTCATTTCCTTCAAATTTTTAAATTGAGTAACTGCTAATTGCTTTCTTCACACAGAGCTCCCAGGTATAATCATCAATGGTTGTCCTCCATTCATCAATAATGTTCATTGTGTGGCAGTGAACTAGACCCATGAGTATTTTCTGAAGCTGTTTATTTAGGTTTCTCTTACTGCACTGGGAAGACCAGCACCAAGAATAAATCTTTTGCTTGAAATGCAATCTTTAATTTTACTCCTCTTGCTGGATCTTCGTGATTCTTGTTTTGTAAATTTTCTATATATCACTTTAGATTTAACCACAGTCTGAAAAGACATTTACAGGATCAAGGTCTGCAATTTGGAGGGCTCTATGTGCTTCTAGGAGCCCTGGTGGCACAGTGGTTAAGAGCTCGGCTGCTAACCAAAAGATCGGCAGTGTGAATCCACCAGCGGCTCCTTGGAAACCCTATGGGGCAGTTCTACTTTGTCCTATAGGGTCACTATGAGTCAGAATTGACTTGATGGCAATGGGTTTGGTTTTTCGGTTTGGTGTGCTTCTAATATACACTTTGTAAGGTTGGTGGAATGGATGGTTTTCCCATATGATTAAGGATATCAGTTCTGTTTAATAAATACATAAATAAATATATGTTAGTGAGAGTGGAAAATGAAATGGTCCCTCACCCAAACCATTAGGATACAGTGTGAGGGAAAAGAACAAATCCAGAGTGCTGCCAGTAAGACATGGCCTCAGGGTAAAGGCTAAATCAAGGCTATGGTTAAAGGCCCTTTGTTAAAACTTTTAAAATGAATAAAGTGCCTAGTGTTGTGGTTGTTGTTGGGTGTGCTGGTCGGTTCCAACTCATAGAGACCCTACGAACAACAGAACAAAACACTGCCCCGCCCTGCGCCATCCTCAAAATCATTGTTATGTTTGAACCCATTATTGCAGCCACTGTATCAATCCATCTCATGGAGGACCTTACTCTTTTTTGCTGACCCTCTGCTTTACCAAGTGTCTTAGTTATCTACGCTGCTATAACAGAAATACCACAAGTGGATGGCTTTAACCAACAGAAATTTATTCTCTCACAGTCTAGGAGGCTAGAAGTTCGTATTCAGGGCATTAGATCCAGGGGAAGGCTCTCTCTTTTGGCTCTGGGGAAAGGTCCTTGTCATCAATCTTCCCCCGACTAGGAGCTTCTCAGCATAGGAACCCTGGGTCCAAAGGACTTGCTCTGCTCCAGTGCTGCTTTCTTGGTGGTATGAGGTCCCCCTGTCTCTCTGCTCGCTTCTCTCTTTTATACTTCAAAGGAGATTGGTTTAAGACACAACCTCATCTTGTAGATTTAGTTCTGCCTCATTAACATAACTGCTTCTAATCCTGCCTCATTAACATCGTGGAGGCAGGATTTACAACACATAAGATAATCACATCAAATGATGAAATGGCAGACAATCACACAATATTGGAAATCATGGCCTAACCAAATTATCATGTATTTTTGGGGGACACAATTCAATACATGACACCAAGCATGATGTCCTTCCCAAGGACTGGTCCCTCCTGATAACATGTCCAAAGGATGTGAGAGGAAGTCTTGCCAGCCTCCCTTCTAAGCAGCATTATGGCTATACTTCTTCTGCGACAGATTTGTTCATTCTTCTGTTAGTCCACGCATGGTATATTCAATATTCTTCACCAACACCAGGATTGTAATGTATCAATTCTTCTTCGGTGTCTAGTAGATCCCCTTAAATGGACAAAAGGGTTCCTAGACATATTAAGGCCTCAGTCCTATAGAAGCTAGATATCTTTCTTTGAGGTGCCTCTGGGGGGACTCCAACCTCCAACCTTTCAGTTAGCAGCTGAGTGTGTTAACTGTCTGCGCCACCCAAGAACTGCTGGTGAAAGACAAGGGAGCAAGAACTAAGTCGGCTGATGAAACAGCACAACTTTCATATCCAAGTCAGAGATAATGAAGGGAATTGAGAAAGAATCTAACAAGATCCTTGCTTGTTAGGCTGTAGATTCTGATTTATGTATCTGGGATGGAAAAGCAAATTCTTGGCAGGAGGTCAAACCAGAAAGAACTGGTTTGAAATCCTGATGGAAGGTCACTTCCAGGAGCAGAACCAGGGCCTAATCAAGAAACATTCCCTCTCCTCAGGGTAGGGGGACCTGGCAACATTTGCCCACTGGGATTTCAGAATTGCCAGTGGACAGGGACTGTGATGTGTTTCCCATTCTTCCCCTTTTTTAATGAGAGTGTTTGTTACTCTTAATTTATCCCTGTTCTGCCTTTGGGTGTATGTTTGGCAGATAACCGTTCCTTTTATTAAGAGGTCTCTGGATCAAGAGAAGCCACATTCAGACCTGATGCAGAACGTAAGATCCTGGATTTTTAACCAGATGCTGTTTCTGTGAGAGTCGAACTTAATGGGACTGCCTTGTTTTTCCAGATCTTGCAAGTTTTCTGGCTTTGATAGAGTGAAGTCTTACCACTTCTCTATAGTTTGTTTTATTGGAAAATATTTAAGGTTTCTTTCTCTGACAGGAAATCCTGGTGGCGTACTGGTTAAGTGATACAGCTGCTAACCAAAAACGTCAACAGTTCGAATCCACAAGGCGCTGTTTGGAAACTCTATGGGGCAGTTCTACTCTGTCCTAAGGGGTCACTCTGAATCAGAATGACTCCACGGCAACCGGTTGTTTTTCTCTGACGGGTTTCCGCCTTACACCGGTTCCAGAGTTCACAGGTTTTACTGTATTAGATGAGATGACTGTGGGTCTTTGGGTGGAATGAGTGTTTTTTGCATAGGAGAGGGATGTGAATAAAATAAATAAGAGAGTAAACTATGATAGTTTGCATGGTTGTTTGGCAAATACTCCCTTTTGCCCACCCCCTCCCCTGATTTGTTAATGTTGGGCTTCACCACGTGACTTCCTTTGGCTAATGAGATGTTAGTGGACATTATATAAGCAAATGCTTGAAATGTGCACGTGTGGGGGTACTTCTGCCATTGCTATGAGAAAAACATGCCCTGGGGAGCCACCTAGTCCCAGGAGAAAAGAGGAAATGTGGGCCAAAGCTTCCCCAACTTACCTGCACACCTGAAGCTTGAAATTGTCACCCTAGCCAATCCCAGACCCATGAGTAGGAGAATAAATGCTTATTATTGTCATGACATTGAATTTTGGGATTGTTTGTTATATAGAAATAGCTGACCGATACAATGTTATATCCTCGGCACCATGCTAAACAATTATTCTATCAGCCTTGTCACCTTGTGCCGTATATCATTAGCTTCAATTTGCAGGAAATTGAGGTTTAGAGAATTTCAGTAGAAGAGTATAGCTTACAGCCAGGTCTGTCTGATTTCAAGTCTTTTTTCTTAATACTTTCAATCCTTTCAATGTTATGGAATATTCAGTTTTGACCCACTTCTCTCACTCCCCTCAAACTTACTTATACAGAGTCCCTGCTTTGGAGTAAACATGCTCAGTGGGCAAGACGAGAAAGCTCCCTCTCTGTCCACTGCTGTTTTTGACCTGAGTAAGAGGTCAGTGCTGGCCTAAGGCCCTATTATGAAGCTGACACAAGTTGATTTTGGGCTTTGTAGCTACCCCACTTGATATATATATATATATTTATATATATACGTGTGTATATATATATATATACACACACACACACACATATACAGACACACACACGCATTAACCAAAAACAAAAACAAAAACAAAGCCACCATCAAGTTGATTCCCATTTATAGTGACCCTATAGGACAAAGGAGAACTGCCACATAGGGTTTCCAAGGAGCAGCTGGTGGATTCAAACTGCTGACATTTTGATTAGCAGCCGGGCTATTAACCACTATGCCACCAGGGCAAAGAAATGAAATATTTACTTGGTGATAGAAACTCTTCAATACTGTGTGCTCTTATCCTACTTGGAGCCCTGGTGGAGCAGTGGTTAAGAGCTCAGCTGCTAACCAAAATGTCGGCCGATCAAACCCACTAGCCGCTCCTTGGAAACTCTATGGGGCAGTTCTATTCTGTTCTATAGGGTCACTCAATGGCAATTTTTCCCCCCTTATCCTAGTTATGTGCATTTTAATCTTCTTAACTCTAAATCTGCAATTTAAGGCTTTGTATTCTCTTAAATATATTTGTGATAAAATGTGATTAGGCTAAGAAGACTGTGGGGGCCTGAAGAGAATCTATTCACCCCTGAAATCCTGTCATAAGTTAATTTATCCCTGAGGAGCGGGACAGAAAGAGAAAAAGGGTGAAGATAGGTAACATTCTAAGTGCCAAATATTTTCCATGTGTTGTGGTGTAGTATAAGGAGCCTTGGTGGTGCAATGGTTATGTACTTAGCTGCTAACCAAAAGATTGGCAGTTTGAACCCAACAGCTGCTCTGTGAGAGAAAGATGTGGCCGTCTGTTCCCGTGAAAATTATAGCCTTGGAAACCCTGTGGGACAGTTCTTTTCTGTTGTACAGGGTCGCTGTGAGTTGGACTCGACTTGAAGGCAAATGGTATGGTTTGGTTTAGTGGTGAAGCACATAGCCCACCCAGACAGAAACCAACCTTCTGAAGTATTGTGTTGTAAGGGGGCTGCATATCCATTTATGTACTCTGGAATTTGAAGCTTGGCTGAAACAGAAATAGGGACCCCTCTCTGAATTGTAAAAACCCTGGTGACGTAGTGGTTAAGAGCTATGGCTGCTAACCAAAAGGTCGGGCAGTTTGAATCCACCAGGCGCTCCTTGAAAATCCTATGAGGCAGTTCTACTCTGTCCTATAGGGTCGCTATGAGTAGGAATCGACTCGACAGCAAATTTTTTTTTTTTCTCTGAATGCTCCCCCAACCACAGAAAATTACTTACAGTAATTCCTAGAAAAAGTCCTTTAACTTGTTATACAGCAGATTATACCTTATATTGAGTAGAGTTCACTTTTAAATTTCTAGATTTTTCTTCACTAAGGAATTTGGTGAAAATCCTTACCCAAGAAAAATATTTCCCTAAACCTGGTTTGAAACACAGTCTTTTGGTGAAACATAATTCATGACCTCTTTCTGAGAAGATATTAACATTCCTAATGAATCACTAGTGAGGATCTTTTGCTTTTATTTACTTTTTGTATTTGGTCTACTAAAGGTTATTTAACTTTTACTTATTTTTAAAAATGTCATTAAAACAAAAAAACAACCAGTTGCCATGGAGTTGAACTGTGCTCCATAGAGTTTCAATGGCTGTGACCTTTTGGAAGTAAATTGCCAGGACTTTCTTCCAAGGCTCCTTTGGGTGGATTTGAACTGCCAATCTTTAGATTAGTAGCTGAGTGCTTAACCATTTGCATCGTCCAGGGCCTCCTAAAAATGTTATTACCAACTCTGAAATCTTTAAATTGGCCTCCTAATAGCAAAATTGTAGCCAAACTTACGCCTATATATGTAAATACCAAGACTGTAACCAAACATATGCCTATAATTAAATTTGGAACAGTAGAAAAATTGTCTCAATACTTGTCTGGGCCCAATCCCTTTCATTTGCTGCTCAAGGTTACTTCTCCTCTTTTGTGGTTCACCCCATCCTTTTCACGGGTTAGTATCCAGGGAGGCGGAATTCTGGCTTGGTGGACCCTGTGTTACATGGTAACATTTGGAAAACGCCTGCTGTGAAATAGCTACTCAATCAGTGTTAACTTCCCTCCTTATTTTATTCTGCTTTTTCTTCCTTCCTTTTTATTCCCTCTGCTCACAGTAACCATAACTCTAAAATCGTTTTCGAATAAGACATTCACCCCAAACATCAGGCTCTTATTTTTACTCTTTGCTCATAACTTTTCTCAAATTCCACAGTAAGTATTGCCTTTATAGGTTTTTTCAGTAGAAATGTATTCTTCCAGTCTGCTCCATTAATCATAAACTGATTTACTTTCTCTTTGTCTGTGGCAGGCTCTGTAGGTTTTTCTCTATTGAAATAGAGTGTACATGGGTGGAGTTTGCGTCTATGTAGGGATAAAACAGGTGTGGATGTTTGTTCTAATCCCTTCAGCTGAAAAAACAACTTCATGACTGAGGTCCAACCTGAGAATAGAGCCCTCCCCACTGGGCAGAGCCGTGGAGGCCGGCACACTTTCTGTCCAGCATCATTAAAGCCCACCTCTGACAGCAGAAGTCCAGGGTAGTCTTTTTTTCATTTCATGCCTCCTAACGTTCTGCGCAGGCTAAAAATCACACTTAGTTGTTGCAGGAAATTAGAAACATGGAAGCTAATAACTTCTTTTTGTAGGAGAGAAGGCTGATTCTCACAGAGGTTAGGACCGTTTCCCAGTGTCATATGACTAGTAAGTGAAGGAGGAAGATTCCCACTACACATCTCTGTACCTAAGGCCTTTCTATACAAAGGATGGTCTGCAGACCAGCAGCACTGGCACCTCCTGGGGAC
Source organism: Trichechus manatus latirostris (assembly GCF_000243295.1). Classification (NCBI taxonomy): domain Eukaryota; kingdom Metazoa; phylum Chordata; class Mammalia; order Sirenia; family Trichechidae; genus Trichechus; species Trichechus manatus. The sequence goes on from NW_004444178.1 coordinate 631,074, forward strand.
TTGGGAGCAATACACAATCTCAGGCCCCACCATATAATATTGATTCAGGATCTTCATGAAAGTTTGAGAAGCACAGAGGATATAATACGTAGTTAATAAAATATGAAGAAGCCCTGGTGGGGCAATGGTTAAATGCTTGGTTGCTAAACAAAGCGTTGGTGGTTTGAAACCACTCAGCAGCTACATGGAGAAAGACCTGGCGATCTGTTCCTATAAAGATTATTGTTTTTGTTCTGACTCATAGTGACCGTATGTACAACAGAACGAAACACCGCTGGGTCCCACACAATCACCACAATTGTTGTTATGCCCATCGTTGCAGCCACTGTGTCAATCCATCTTGTTGAGTGTTGTCATGGTTTGAATTGTGTCCCCCCAAAAATGTGTGTATCAATTTGGCTGGGCCATGATTCCCAGAATTGTGTGGTTGGCCTCCATTTTGTGGTTGTAATTTTATGTTAAAAAGGATTAGGGTGGGATTGTAATGCCACCTTTACCCAGGTCACATCCCTGATCCAATCTAAAAGGAGTTTTCCTGGGGTGTGTTCTGCACCACCTTTTATCTCTCAAGAGATAAAAGGAAAGGGAAGCAAGCAGAGAGTTGGGGACCTCATACCAACAAGAAAGCAGTGCTGGGAGCAGCGCGCATCCTTTGGACCAGAGTCCCTGCGCTGAGAAGCTCCTAGTCTGGGGGAACACTGATGAGAAGGCTGAGAGAAAGAAAGCCTTCCCCTGGAGCTGACACCCTGAATGTGGACTTTTAGCCTACTTTACTGTAAGGAAATAAACTTCTCTTCATTAAAACCATCCACTTGTGGTATTTCTGTTATAGCAGCACTAGATAACTGAGACAAGGGTCTTCCTCTTTTTTGCTGACCCTCTACTTTACTAAGCATGATGTCCTTCTCCAGTGACTAGTCCCTCCTGAGAACATGCCAAATATTGGTCCCTCCTGATAACATGTCCAAACTGGATGGGGCAGTTCTACTCTGTTGCATGGGGTTGCTATGAATTGGATTCAACTCAACAGCACCCAACAACAACTGCAGTGCCACGAATTACTTAATATGACTCTTCTAGCCATGGTCTTTGTGACTTACACACAATGATTGAGTGGGACTATGCAAATAAGGTATGTGGAACCTGTGATGGTTGGGTTTATGTATCTACTTGGCTAGGCCATGATTCCAAGTATTGTATGCTTGTCCTCCATTTTGTGATATGTTGTAATTATCTTAATTGCCCTCCATTTTTGTGTTGTAAATCCTAACCTCTACATGTTAATGAGGCAGGATTGGTGTGGGTTGTATCCTGAGTCAGAGCCTTGCAGGAGGGCATGACCCAAGTCCCACCCTTAATCCAATTATGCCCTCCCCTGGGGTGTGGCCTGCATCCAAGGTATATATATGTGTGTGCCCTCATGGGGCTCCCTCTCTCACTCTCACTTTGGATCCCGCATCGGGTTCATAATCATCTGACAGCCAGTTCTTGGGACTTGAGCCAGTGGCCCACCATCTGACCTGCTGATTCTGGGATTCGCTGGCTTCTGCGGCACCATGGGCTGGCAGCCTATTGTCAGACCTGATTCGCCAGCTTCCGCAGCCTTGTGAGCCAGCAGCCTGTGGTCTGACCTTCCAGGTTGGGTTCGTCAGCCCCTGCAGCCACATGGTTGGGAGAAGCCTATGCCTGACCTACAGATTTGGGACTTGCCAGCCTCCACAACCACGTGAACCATTTCCTTGCTACAGTTTGTGAGTTCTGTGAGAAGTTGCAGCAAATAACAGAACCCAAAGATAGGAGGGAGAGTACTGAAGGAAGCGGGTGTAGTTGATGTTAGAGATGATGGAGTGGTACAGCAGTTTGGAAAAGCTGGACATTTGGGACATCTTTTACCTCCACCTCATAGGAACCAGCTTTGTGCTGATCCTTTGAAAGAAATTATTCATTTAATAACAAATAAAATATGTAGTTAATAAAAAAGCATGGAGAGTGTAAAGGAAAAATTAAAAAGTATGTCAAATAGGTCAAGAAGTTCCAACATTAAGACATCTAGAAGAAGAGACAGAGACAATGGAGGGGAAACAATATACAAAGAATAACAGAAGAATTTCTCTGCATTAAGTCTCAGACTGAAAAGGCTCACTGAGTACTAAGCAGGATAAAGGGGAAAACAACAACAACAACAAGAGCACCTCCTACCTCGATAAATGGCAGACATATGTCAGAACACTGAGGAGGCAGAAACAAGACAAACGAAACACAACAAAAAAACAATTAAAACTTCCAGAAGGAACAAAACAGAGTAACAGTTGAACAAGAAGCAGATATATAAATGGTAAAAAGAAAATGGAGTAATATAAAAATTATAGCGGAAAATATATTTGAACCTAGCACTTCATACTCAATCTACTAATCAAAGACAAGAGTAAAATAAGCATATTTTCAGACATTAAAGTTGACTCAGTCAGATTTTCTAGTGACAGATCACAGAATTGTCTCCAACAAGTTTAACCAGAAGTGGACTTATTCAAGGGTTTTAGAACCTCTAGGGGGGCCAGAGAACTAGGGTGGCAGAAAACACAGCCAGGAACAATGAAGACAGAGGAAGGAGCACTTAACCAAACCAAGGACAAAGCCAGCAAAACTCCATGACTGTGTCTGTTTGCTACTCAGCACCTATGATGCTAAGAACAAACACAAGGAGTTCTGCCAAATCTCCCCTGAAGATCAGCTCTCTGCACACAGCCACCACTTTTTGTTAAGCAGCGCTGCCTCTGAGCAGAAGAACTGAGGTTGTGTATAGGCCCCTAGCTTATGGGAGATTGGAAAAATAATCTTCAGTATAACAGACTGTATAGACCAGGAAGGCAAGCTAGAGGAGGGATTGATTTAAGTTGAGCGAGCTAGTCTACAGTGTCTGTCACTCAAATGCTCAGAAGACTTCACAATTCACAAACACTCCCTGAAAGAATTGTTAGTGGATGTACTCAAGCAAGAAAAAAATTGAAACCAAGATGAAAAAGAGGATTGTAAGAAGAATGATGATAAAAGAAATTAGTGTTTAAAACATGTCTAAGTAAGTATCAATTTAAAAAAATTGGTATCTAAAGTTCCAAGAGATATCAAAATGTGAAAAGGGCTGAGTGGGCAGTAGTGAAACAGTGGAGTGAAGTTCTTGTTCCTATCTTTTTTAGAGAGAAATTGCTGATACTAATTAATTTTAGACATTGTTAAAATTATGTTTCAATATGTGTGCTAAAAATGTAAGGAGAATCACAAGGAAAACAGAACTAGCATGTATAACTTTCAGACAAGCTCAAGGAAACCTCCCCCCCACCCCCACCACACAATCCCACTCCTTGGAATATATCCTAGAGAAATAAGAGCCTTCACACGAATAGATATATGCACACCCATGTTCATTGCAGCACTGTTTATGATAGCAAAAAGATGGAAACAACGTAGGTGGCCATCAATGGACGAATGGATAAACAAATTATTGTATATTCACACAGTGGAATACTACGCAATGATAAAGAACAACAATGAAGCCGTGAAACATCTTATACATGGAGGAATCTGGAAGGCATTATGCTGAGTGAACTTAGTCTGTTGCAAAAGGACAAATATTGTATAAGACCACTATTATTAAGAACTCAAGAAAAGGTTTAAACACAGAAGAAAATATTCTTTGATGGTTATGAGTGTGGGGAGGGAGGGAGACGGATATTCACTAGCTAGATAGTAGACAAGAATTATTTTAGGTGAAGGGAAATACAACATACACTACAGGGGAAGTCAGCACAACTGGACTAAACCAAAGCTAAGAAGTTTCCTGAATACATCCAAACCCTTTGAGGGACAGAGTAGCAGGGGTGGGGTTCTGGGGACTATGGTTTCAGGGGACATCTAGGTCAATTGGCATAATAAAGTTTATTAAGAAAATGTTCTGCATCCCACTTTGGACTTCGGTGAGTGGTGTCTGGGGTCTTAAAAGCTAGCGAGTGGCCATCTAAGATGCATGAATTTCTCCCAACGAACCTGGAGCAAAGAAGAATGAAGAACATGAAAGACACAAGGAAAATATTAGCCCAAGAGACAGAAAGGGCAACATGAAGCAGAGACTTCATCAGCCTGAGACCAGAAGAACTAGATGGTGCCTGGCTACCACCAATGACCACCCTGACAGGGAACACAACAGAGAGTCCCTGACAGAGTGAGAGAAAAGTGGCCTGCAGAACTCAAATTCTAGTAAAAAGACCAGACTTAATGGTTTGACCGAGACTGGAGGTACCCCGGAAAATATGGCCCCTGGACTCTCTGTTAGCCCAAAACTAAAACCATTCCTGAGGCTAACTCTTCAGACAAAGATTAGATTGGACTATGGGACATAAAATGATGCTTGTGAAGAGTGTGTTTCTTAGCTCAAGTAGATACATAAGACCAAATGGGCAGCTCCTGTCCGGAGGTGAGATGAGAAGGCAGAGAGGGTCAGGTGCTGGCTGAATGGACATGTGAAATCCGGGGTGGAAAGGAGAAGTGTGCTGTCACAGTGTAGGGAGAGCAACTAGGGTAACATAACAATGTATGTATAAATTTTTATATGAGAGACTAACTTGAATTGTAAACTTTCACTTAAAGCCCAACAATAAAAAGAAGAAGAAAAAATATATATAAAAAAAGCGTGTATAACTTTCAAACAAGTTCAAGGAAACCTCCCTGCCCCACACACAAACCCAATCAGCCCAAGAAAAGATAAGCAGATTAAAAAGAAGATTAGAAATTGTGGCAAACTGAATGCACAAAGTAAGAAAGAATAAATCTAAACATATTGGGAGTCATAATAAATGTTAGTGGGTAAATTTCCAGATTAAAAAAGAAATGTATCTCTTTTCTAACTAAATTACCACAGAAGTTTCAAAATGAAGGGATAGATAAAGAAATATAAGTTAACTGGTTACAAAAAGAAAGCATAATTAGTAACTGAAATAGTAGACAAAAGAAGTTCAAGGTGAAAAGCACTAAAAGGAGAAAAACAGGACAATTCATACTGATAAAAAGTATCGTCTACCAAGATCTGAGCCTTTATGTCCTTAACAGTATAGTTTCAAAATCCCAAAACTAGCAAAAATTTATGAAAAAATTATAGCGCCAAGAGTTGAAATAGAAAAAAAAAAAACTAAATTAATATACAACATAGCAGGAATTAAAAAAAAAAAAACCAGAACTACGTAGGGGACTATGTAGCAAGTGACAGACATGAAGAGCTTGAAGTGAGGAAGAAAAACCTGAAAGGAAACATAACAAGATCTTAAGTAGAGATAGACTATGTAAATTTGCACACAAAAAAGTTCAACTGCAGCTGACCTGGTCCAAGAAAACTTGGGCCTCCCAGAACAGATCAACAGCCCTTGAACATTATGGGAAGAAGCAGGCTTCTTCAGTGAGGAGGAACTAGAAGTTTATATAAAAACCCCACTGTATGACACTTGTACCATGCTGTCTATACTTATGCCTTAGGTTACTTGAAATTGTTTGTTAACAACAACAAATGTCCTTGAAAATTTAAAAAAAGAATAAGTTAACTAGGAGACCTCCTAAATATCTTTATTGTTGTTTATCTGTTGTGGTGAATGTGGAGCTTCAGGACCCCAAATAAAATAAAAGAGAGAAAAATAAAATAGAGTATTAGGAAAGCAAGCTGGAGTCATTCCACTGAAAGAACCTTAGCACTACTTTCAGAAAATCATCTTAGTATTTAGGCAATATGAATCTAAAGCATTAAAGATGGGCCTTTAGAGGCAGCAATTCCTCTTCCAGCAGCTTTTCCCAGTGAGTTGATTCAGTCACTTACTATGAGCCAGACACCCCTCTATACATTTAGAACATATCAATAAATAAATTAAGCAGGATAAATTGCAAAAATTTACTTGTTATAATTTGTGGCATAATTTATGTAATGAGTTCAGCCTGAAGTACAAATAAAAACAGAGCTTTTAGTTTTCAAATTAGTCTAACTTGCTCACTTACATTCCAGATTAGCAGGAATTGCAGTAAGTCTTTCCTTGGTGAGAGGTCCCCTCTTTCTTCTGAATTGTGCCCAAAACCCATAGGTTTAAACCCATTACTACAAGTCGATGCCAACTCATAGAGACACTACAGGACAAAGTAGAACTGCCCCTCGGGGTTTCTAGAGCTGTAATCTTTATGGAAGCAGACTGTCACATCTTTCTCCCTCGAGCAGCTGGTGGGTTCTAACCACTGACCTTTCAGTTAGCACTTAACCACTGTGATACCAGGGCTCCTCCCGTGGGTTTAGTCAGTCCAAAACGGACTTTACAGCTTCTAAAGACATTTCAGAGAAAGGACTAGAAAGCATGCTTTGTTTACAGTGATTTTTCAGTTGCTATTTTTATTTTTGGTCTCCTATGGTGTCTGAAATCAGCCTGCACAGTGTGCATAGTATCAATCCGTGCTGCTGTGGTGTAGGTGCTGGTTCAAATCCCTGCACAAGCCCAATGGTTCTTTGATGAGTGATCCAACAGACTCAGCATTACTCACAGTGAAAAGCGCTCCATGTCAAAGCATTAATACTACTTATCTCTAGTCATTGGAATTACAGGTAATCTAATTCTTTTTCTCTTTGCTTAGCTGCAATTTCAAATTTTTCTATAAGACCATGGATTACTTGTATTAATTTCTTAAGCATTCAATGTCACTGAATTGTACACGTAGAAATGGTTGAACTGATGTGTGTTTTGCTGAATATATTCTCAACAACAAAAAATAAATAAAATTTTAAAAAAATTCTTAAGCAAAGAAAAGCTTCTTTTAAAGTGAATTTTATCAGTTATATTCAGTGTGAAATTCCTTTTCTAGAGCTGATCAAAAAGAGATGAGTTATGGCTATTCATTTAAAAATGGTGAGATCAAAATTGCCTTTGTGCAGTAGTCTTTCATTCAGTAACTATTTTTGAGCTTAGGTTATGTGACAAAGAAGACAGCTGGTGGATAGAAAAAAGACGTGGCCCGGAACTCATGGAGATTAGTCACTAGAGCTGGTGAAGCACTCAAGGCCATTTTCATTTGCTACGGCAAAGTGGAATGATGACTTTCTACTCTGGAGGCGATGGCTTTGCCATTCGGCAGACAGTTCTAAGTGGTATCTAAGTCAGGCACAGAGGAGTCCTTGAACATTCCGATAGGTGTTTATAGAGAGGTAGAGAGGTATGGTAGATAGAGGACAGAGTGCAGAGTCAGTCGGACCTGGGCTGAGTTATTGATTCTGCCAGTTACTGGTCACGTGACCTTGGATTAATTACTTAATTATCTATGGCTCAATTCTCTCATTTCTAAGTTGTTGTTGTTAGTTGCTGTAGACTCAGCCCCTGACTCATTGCAACCCTGTGTGTTACAGAGTAGAACCGCTTCATTGCAGAAGGAGTTCGCCAGACCTTTCTTCTGGGGAGCCACGGGGTGGGTTTGAACTGCCAATATTTGGGTTAGCACCAATCACAAACCGCTTGCACCACCCATCTCTGAGTAGGGAACAATAATAATACCTTCCTTAAAGTAATGATGTAAATTACGTGGTGGCACATAGTAGTTGTTTCATAGAGAGTTTTGAAACCCACATAACTGCCACCTGCCTGTACCTGCTCCTATAAGGAATGGACTGATCTACTCCATCTCCCAAACATTTCTCTGGCGAGTTTTGGGAAAATGGAATTTGAGTTATGTCCACCCTAGAGTTGGCTCGTATCACAGCTTGTTTCTCTGTCACCTCCTAACAATTACTCTCCTTGTCGTTGTCAGTTGAGTAAGGTCACGTACTCTGTTTAAAATAAAATCAAGATTTATTTATTGAGAGAAAACGCAGCCTGAGCCGGGGATACACCGACTTCCACCAAGTGAAAGTCAGAGCTCTGGAGAGCAGCAATCACACCGGCATAGTCACAGGGCTACACCAGGAACTCAGGTTACAGTACTCTAATTGGTGCTTGGTGAGGTAAGGTGGTGGAAGGCGGGGCATCTCTAAACTGGGCTTTAGCTAGGATAGGTTTACAAAGTATAAGCGGGCCAAGGGGATTGGATAGGGCGCATAATTGCGGCAGTGCGTGTTTACAAGAAGGTCACAAGGCAGTCACAAAATGATTCCATGATGGATCCTCTGAGAACAGATGGTAAAGATTAACTTGCTCAGCGGAAAGTTCTTTTGAGAACATCTTACACAAAGGGTTTTGATATACTCCTTTCCTCTGGCTTCGCATGATGTACTTTTGACATTCTGTAGCCTAACTACAGAGAAAAACATTTTCTTGGCTGCATAATTAAGCCTGTACAAGGGTTAACTGTTGCTAAGGCAAAAGCAGAAGTTAGAAAATGGAGTCTGGCCCAAGCCCAAACCAGCCTTTTCAGATGTGCCAGGCACCTCAATTTTTCTCCGAGGGAGAAAGATGTGGCAGTCTGCTTCCCTAAAGATTATAACCTTGGAAACCCTATGGGGCAGTTCCACTCTGTCCTGTAGGATCGCTATGAGTCAGAATCCACTCGAAGGCAATGGGTTTGGTTTGGGTTTAGTCTTTAAACAATTGCTATTGTTGGTTCTGTTCCCTTGAAGCTGGATTCCGAGAGCAAGCAATAACTACAACTTGAAAACAAACCATAGGACTAGGTGTATCCCTACGAAACTATTTCTCTGACTATACTTACACCTTGTGGTGAAACTATATACTATCAAATTAACTGAGCTTAAACAAGTGTTTCTCCATTATTTATTTCTCTGTTGATTTTTGTCTAATGTGTGCAGTGTTTTCACAAAAGAACTTCATAAATTTGATTTAACTGATATTATCCACAAGCCTCATAGGCACCAGGGCTGAAAGATAAATAAACCTAAAAGTGGAGTGGAAGCTGTGTTTCAAAGGACAATGGTGGTCGGGAAAAGGAGTGAGGGATTACTTTGAACGGTACTGCCAAGATCATCTCAACAGCTTGAAAACAGCTGATAAACAGAGTAGAAAAAAAATGTTGAAGTCCTCTATTCAGTGAGACCTGCTTGTCCAGATAGGGTTGGGTGGCTGCCAGCGAGTGAATCCAGTGTCAGTTGGGTTTACACTGTAGGACACAATCTGTTGTAGCAGCACTTAGGCTAGAAAAAGAGAATGAATTGGTAAAGAGCTGTTCTCCTACAGTATGCCGGTCTTTCAAGGATCTGAGGAAAACCTGCTGAATACCATATTACTACAGGATCAAGACTGTGCCATTTATCTATTAGCAAGGTACAGAGTAATCATTTTCTCAGAATTAAGGATGAAAAAATGCAGAAAACAGACATATGTGTTGAAAATCAGTTGCAGAACTTGAGTAAAATTCGTAGCCTCTGGGTTTCTGGTACTAACCTAGGGGGATATTGGAAAATAACCAGTAGATTCCCTAACCCACTTATTTCAGATTACATTTTTAAGCCTTAATTATTCTCATTTATTTGTGAATAAGACTTTCTAATTGTAATACTTTTTTTAAAAAAAGAAAATAATTTAATATTTTGTGAATAATAAAATAGTCTGTTATTATAAACACCAAGGCAGTTATAACAGAACTTCGTAATGGATAACATTGTGAAGAACGGAAACTCCATAAAATTTTGTTCATGAGAAACCTGTACATAGATCAAGAGGCAGTCATTCAAACAGAACAAGGAGCTACTGCATGGTTTAAAGTCAGGAAAGGTGTGCGTCAGGGTTTTATTTCACCATACTTATTCAGTCTGTATGCTGAGCAAATAAGCTGAGAAGCTGGACTATATGAAGAAGAACATGGCATCAAGATTGGAGGAAGACTCATTAACAACCTGCAATATGCAGATGACACAACCTTGCTTGCTGAAAGTGAAGAGGACTTGAAGCACTTACTGAT
>NW_004444178.1:641091-642359 GCF_000243295.1 Trichechus manatus latirostris
AGCCTTCAGTATGGATTACACCTCAACCTAAAGAAAACAAAAATCCTCACAACTGAAACAATAAGCAACGTCATGATAAATGGAGAAAATATTAAAGTTGTCAAGAATTTAATTTTTCTTGGACTCACAGTCAACACCCATGGAAACAGCAGTGAAGAAATCAAATGACACATTGCATTGGGCAAATCTGCTGCAAAAGACCTCTTTCAAGTGTTAAAAAGCAAAGATGTCACTTTAAGGACTAAGGTGCTCCTGACCCAAGCCATGGTGTTTTCAGTGGCTTCATATGCATGCGAAAGCTGGGCAATGAATAAAGAATACCAAAGAAGAATTGATGCCTTTGAATTATGCTGTTGCCAATGAATATTGAATATACCATGGACTGCCAAAAGAATGAAAAAATGCTTGTTGGGAAAAAGTACAGCCAGAATGCTCCTTAGAAGTAAGGATGGTGAGACTTTGTCTCACATACTTTGGACATGTTATCAGGAGGGATCAGTCCCTGGAGAAGGACATTATGCTTGGTAAAGTAGAGGGTCAGCAAAAGAGGAAGACCCTCAGTGAGATGGACTGACACAGTGGCTGCCACAATGGGCTCAATCATAACAATGATCATGAGGATGGCGCAGGACTGGGCACTCTTTCGTTTGGTGGTACATAGGGTTGTTATGAGTCAGAACCGACTCGACGGCACCTAACAACAACAAGGCAATTAAAAACACCTAAAAATAGAAATTAAATATCACCCATAAGCCAACATTCAACAAAATTACTTCTATCTATGATGCAGATCTTTCCAGATAGTTTTATTTATGAGTATATAAATATAGAAAAATTGTTGAAAAATTAGTATAGAAAAAAATGGAATATTATTTATAAGTATAGAAAAATGCACATACAAGCAGACACACACATATATATATGTTTCTGTGTACATTTTTCTATACTTACAAAATGAGATTGCACCATACATGGTGCTTTGAAGTGGCTTTTTTTTTTTTAAATCTCACTATATCATGGAATCTTTCCATGTTAACAAATATACATGTTATTTAATGGCTGCATAGAATTCCATAGGGTTCCACTGTATGAATGTATCACAATTTCCTATTGGTGAATATTTGGATTTTTTCTCATTATTATTTACTATAAACAATGAGGTGAAGAAAATGTTTGTGTGAATGTGTTTGACGATTTCCTAAGGATAAAACCATAAGGGAAATACACAAGGAGTCTGCTTTTTTTTTTTTTTTTTTTTTTTTTTTTTT
>NW_004444178.1:644330-672473 GCF_000243295.1 Trichechus manatus latirostris
GCTCTCTGTTCTCTTTCAGTATTCTTACTCCGTTTGGTGTTCGGCTGAGTTCTTTATCTCTTCATTTGATGTTCTAGGGTTTCAGGATTGTTGATTCTCTATTTGGCTTAGTTTTTTGGATCTTTGCTGTGGAGGGACGGCATGGTGCTTCTGCCTAGACCGCCATCTTGCCGGAGACCGCCTCAGGAGTCTGCTTTTTTAAAGTTTTTTATTTATATTGTCAAATTGCTCTCCAGAAGTATTTTACCAATTTAAACTCTTACCAATAGTGCTCATTTGCCCACAGCCTCTACAACATCCACAGGTAATATTTACCATATAACATTTGAACAACACTGAATCAGAAATAAAAAAAAAACACACATTGCTGTAAGCTCTTTGATGGCAGCTGTAAGGGGCTATATTTCTTCAGTATTACACATGACCTTAGCAGTCAGGTACTACAAATATATTTACTGAATTGAAAGCCACATTTTCACACATACTGTTAATCTTTAGAAAGATTAGTGTTGTTGTTAGGTGCTGTCCAGTCGGTTCTTACTCATAGCGACCCCATGTACAATGGACTGCCTGGTCCTGTTAGAAAGATTACATAAGATTAAGTAATTGATTTGATTCATTTAGTGTCTTCTCCTTTCCTAACCCCTGCCACCTCTGATTCTCAAGAATTTCATGTGATCTCCCATCTGCCTACAGACCCCTTGATGATGTGTAAGTTTACTTGTCTAACCCCTAGTTTATTTCACTTTCCTTCTGTTGCCATAATCAGTAAACAGCAGTTACACTTTAACAAAGAAGAAAAGAAAGGAGAGCAGGAAAGCACATTCTTCTTAATTGAGGAAGCTCACTCTCCTTGATCAACGGCCCCAAAATTCATTGACATGTTGTAATGCACATGTCATCATTAACATTTCCTTTTCTCTGTCCCGTTAACTTTAAGGTGTCAAATCTTCTAATAAAAATCTTCCCCTAATACATGCCGTTGAGTTATTTGGTGGATGCAGCTGAGTAGTCTCCCACTCATGTCTTGCCTCTTCAGTATCAGATTTTAGTGAATCTTTTGCTGTATCTGTGGCTTGTTGATAACACAATTGATAGGAAGAAGAAGAAGAAACCTTCCAGATTTAGATCTTATCTGACAAAATGTCTTGGCTTGTGTGGAAATTGCTTGGAGATTTTCCTGTCACCAAACTCTATCTCCTACCCTGAATTTTGTGCTTTTCTAATCAAGACAAAGAGGAGTTATTCAGTTTCCATCTTTTTCAAGATTGAATATAAAATAAATAAATAAAAATACACATGTTCTACGTGGATGAATAAGAAGCCACAAAATTGTTTAGCCTGCAGGCAAATATAAAAACATAAAAAATTATGGAACAGGAAATAAACATCAGCTTCTGAGAGAGCTTTTAGAGAATAATCACCAACCACCTTCCCACAGGTAAGAAAAGGAAACATTTCAGAAAGAAATTCAGAGGTTTTTGTTTGTTTGTTTTTAATTGTGGCAAAAATACATGTAACAAAACACCTGCCATTTCAACATTTTTATATGTATAATTCAGTGACATTAATTACATTCATCATGTTGTGCAACCATCACCACTATCTGTTTCCAAGTTTTTCTATAACCCTTAACAGAAACTCAGTGCCTTTTAAGCAATAAATTTATCTTCCTCCTCCCTCCCATTCAGGGGCAGATTAACCAGTAAGCAAGGTATTACAGGCTTACATTAAGCAAGGTATGCATGGACCAACGTGTTCACTTACTAATCTATAGTGTACAATTTCACATGGGTTTCACCACATCAACAATGCAGTGAAAAACAGGTGAAATTGTGCACTACAGATTGGTAAGTAAGCACAAGTAAGCTCACGCGTACCTTGCTTATTGGGTAGTCCGTTCCTGCTCCCATTGCTGGTAACCACTAATAAACTTTGGTCTCTATACATTTGCCAAATTCTAGATATTTCATATAAGTAGGTTCATACAATATTTGTTATTTTGTGGCTGACTTTTCACTTCGCACAGTATTTTCAAAGTTCATCCATGTTGTAATGTATCAGGATTCCATGTTTTGTTACGGTTGAGTAATATTCGATTGTATGTACATACTGAATTTTGCGTATCCATTCATCTGTTGATGGATGCTTGGGTTGTTTCCACTTTTGGCTATGGTGGATAGTGCTGCAGTGAACATTGGTGAACAAGTATTTGTTTGTGTTTCTGTTTTCAACTCCTTGGGTATATACTTTAGGAGTGCAATTGCTGGGTCATATGGTAATTCTATGTTTAACTTTTTGAGAAACCGCCATATTGTTTTCCATAGCAGGTGCACAGCTTTATAATTCCAACAATGTATAAGAAAAATATGTATGTGAGGGACAACAAGGTGGACGTAAAAGAGTTAGAACTACTAAGCAAAGTGGTTTATCAATATCAAGAGACAGTGGATACAGTAGGGCAGTCTACACATTTGAAGAGAAAAGATGAATTATTTCAGATATTGTATACTACTGTTTGATTCTCTGTGCGTAGTTTTTTATAGTACTGATTTATTTTACATAATAGTCAAATTTATGCAATATCATTAAAATGAAGATGTTTAAACTAAAAAAAATTCAAGTGTCAAGGTGCAATTATTTGCCATAAGATGTTGTTGTTATTAGGTGCCATCAAATCGGTTCTGACTCATAGTGACCCTATGCATAGCAGAACGAAACATTGTGTGGTTCTGCGCCATCCTCACAATCATTGCTATGTTTGAGCCCATTGTTACAGCCACTGTGTCAATCCATGAGCTAGACTTAAGTTATATTATTGGAAAAAAATATCATTATTTGGTTATTGGTTGCTATATTGGTATATTCATAAGTTGAAGACTTTGGCAGCATTTACTGAGATTTCCTATTTTTCTTTCATTCATTAAGCTTTTAATATTATCAGTAGGGTTTATTGCTTATTTCAGTGAGCCGACAACAGATAATTACTAGAAAAGAAGAATGCAGCAAGCTGTTCCAGTCCCAAAGTGCTGCTGTCAATTGTCTTAAGCACTTTAGGATCATTTCTTCATGCAGTCCTAATTCCTTACACTTTATCATGTTGTGTGCTCTGTCATAAATGATAACATTGAATTTCTTTTTGTTTGCTGGATATAAGCCATCTCAGCATTGTGAAGTGTTTCAGGGAAAACATATACTTCCCTTGAAGTATTTGCTTTGCAATTTTTCAAAGCTTAGTCCTATTGTGGGTTACCTTTCCTGCATTACTATTTGGGCACCAGTGAGGTTCCATCTTGCTGGTAAAATAAAGATAACAAACTACATTTATTAAATATTCTCATTAATCAACATTTAGAATCCCCTTCTTAGAGCTGGTGGTGAGACAGCAATTTCTATGTTGTGAAATCTACTGACAAAAACCACACACGTGTGCACACACACACACACGCACACACACCACAGAGTTTGACAATATATTTTTTAAAACCAACCATTAAAATAGTCCAGCAGCAGCCCAGATGTTATATTTGCACGAACATGTTCAATAGAATGTGAGACAGTCTTATTCTTGGAAGATTCCTGAGCTGTTTGTATGTGGCGTATATAGGCTCTCCGTTATTGGCTACTGAAGGTTAAGACAATGACGTGTTTATTTTTTGCATCCAGGATTTTAACATTTCAGGGAAATTATATGCTAAGCCTGACGAATGTAAAGCACCATTCTGAGTAAAATGTGCGATTATTGCAACTAAGCCCTGAGAACCCTGCTATCGTTTGCTGTGATTAACACCGTAAAGCAAATTACCCTATCTTTTGTCTTATGTAGTTTGTATAACAAATTGAAAAGTAACTACATGCAATATTATTTCTCTAGAACAATTAATGTAACTACTACCGTTAATTAAAGTAATATTATCATTAATTAATATACTACCACCATTAACAGTAGTAGTTTCTGTGGCTGTAATTGTCTCTATCTTTCATGCAATTCTCCATTAAGTGTTTTGATTATGACTTCACTGATTTTATCCTTTTGTTGAAGATAAAGAGGAAAATTGGTAATTACCACTTTCGGCAGCTCTCAGAGCCCTAGGGATTTGATTTTTCTACTATGTTGAAGATAGTTCTTTGGTTTTAAATTCTGTAATTTGCATTTAAAAGACTTCCCATCTCTGCCCCTTCTGAAATTTGCAGTAGGTGTTTAATAGGAAATTTACATAAATGCTGCCAGTAGATAAGCTTAATACTTTTTTTTATTGTTGTAATTAAATGAAGTTTACATTTCAAGTTAGTCTTCCATGCAGAATTTTTTTTTTTACATACATTGTTATGAGACCACCACCGCTCACCCCATTCTGCGACAGCACATTCCTCCCCTCCGCCCCTGATTCCCCATGAACATTCAACCAGCTCCTAACTCTCTCTGCCTTCCCATCTCACCTCTGGACAGAAGCTGCCCCTTTGGTCTCTTGTATCCTACTTGTCTAAGCGGCACATTCTTCACAAGTATCACTTTATGTACCACAGTCCAGTCCAATCCCTGTCTGAAGAGTTGGCCTCGGAAATTGTTATAGTTCTGGGGTGATAGAGAGACCAGGGGCCATGCTTTCTGGGGCGCCTCCAGTCTCAATCAGACCGTTAAGTCTGGTCTTCTTACTAGAATTTGAGTTCTGCATCCCATCGTTCTACTGCTCCATCAGGGACCCTCTGTTGTATTCCCTGTCAGGACGTTCATTGGTGGTAGCCAGGCACCATCTAGTTCTTCTGGTCTCAGGCTGATGAAGTCTCTGGTTTATGTGGCCCATTCTGTCTCTTGGGCCAATACTTTCCTTGTGTCTTTGGTGTTCTTCATTCTCCTTTACTCCAAGTGGTTGGGACCAATTGATGCATCTTAGATGGCCGCTTGCAAGCTTTTAAGACCCCAGAAGCCACTCACCAAAGTAGGATGCAGAACATTTTCTTAATCAGCTTTGTTATGCCAATTGACCTAGATGTCCCCTGAAAGCATGGTCCCCAGACCCCGCATCCCTGCTACTCTGTCTCTCAAAGTATTTGATTGTATTGAGGAAACTTCTCAGCTTTGGTTTAGTCCAGTTGTGCTGGCTTCCCATGTAGTGTGTGCTGTCCTTCCCTTCACCTAGGAGATTCTTATCTACTATCTAGTTAGTGAATAACCATCACCCTCCCTCCCCACCCCCGTAACCATCAAAGAATGTTTTCTTCTGTGTTTAAACCTTTTCTTGAGTTCTTATAATAGTGCTCTTATACAGTATTTGTCATTCAAGATAAGCATAATACTTTTAAATATTTTTTTCCTTCACTGAAAACCCCTCTTGAACCAAACTATTCTTCTCACTACACTGCATCTGCCAATTTAGCATCAGTGGTCTCTGATAGTCCTACCAGGACCACAGCTATAGCCTCCTAACTGGTGATGCTCCATCAGTTTCACTCCCCTGTATTCAGTTTTCTGTTCAAATGTCTCTGCCTCAGAGAATAATTCCCTGGTCTCCCAATGCAAAACAGCACCCCATCACTCTCTTTTCTACTACTTTGCCTTATTTTTTCTTTGAAACATTTATCTGCCGTTATTTGAAAAATAGGTTTATTGACTCTATCCCTGCAAGAATGTAAATTTCATTGGTTCATGGACTTTGTCATCTTTGATCCCTGCTGTATCTACAGCACCTAGAAAAGTCCCTGGCATATAGTGGATGCTTAGTAAACATTTTCACTAAAAAAGTAAATATTGGTAGGTATCAATGACTTAAAACATTTGTACTTTAAATGAGAATTTTTAAAATACACTGTACATGGCTCTAATCACACACAACAGCAAAACTATGGTTACATAGTTGACGTACTATGTCATCAAGCAACAGAGGCATTTTTAATATATGAATTAAAAATTCCATTCTAATACTTTTTCAATAGCCTAGAAAAGAGTGTAGGTAGGCCTAGTCCAGAGAAGAATGTATGTAGGGTTATACCTGTTGGTCTGTATTAATTTTCTTGGTACTCAAATGTTTGTTTTGCTTCCTAATTCATATTGCATTCTGCTAAGGCATTACACTTTCATTTTATGCTGTTCACCAACCTCATAGTCATTAATGAATAGAGTCATTACACATTTTTTATTTATAGAATTTAAATATTTTTATGACTTGAGATATTTATTAAAATAATTTTGTAGAACTATAAATAATTTACTAAATCCTACATACTATCTTAATTCATTTTTCTATGAAATTGCATAGCTCTTTATCAGAATACTTGATCATTTCTTCACTTTTTAATATAAATTTTCTTATTCTTATGCCTCTTGATATTTCATGACTTGATTTATGAACTCTCTCATAAAATTATTAGTAATTATGATTTAATTTGTTGAGCATCCTTTTCTGAGAATTCAAAAATAGTACTGTGGCGGAGGATCCTCTTGAGTTTTAAAAAGAACTAAGCATTTCTTTATTGCTCATATATTTTTACCCTGTATATTCTAGTTACAAATTATTACAGTTCTTTACTTCCAGCTGTGCTTAGAATTTCTGGCCACCTTTTTCTTTTAAAGGACATCTACCAAATAAGATGTTTCTGCAACTTGAATCTGTTTAACTGAGTGTAAAAGAATTACTCAAGACAATATAAATGTAAGTACTTACCATTAGGGATTTCACCCCTAATATTTTTTATCTAATAAAAGCTAGTGAAGAAATACTATGAGAAAGAAATAAATAATTCTTAACTTATTTCCATGACTGACTTTATTACTTAGTTAATCATATAATGTTTTCCTGACTCTTAGAAGTATTACGCTCTAGGATAAAAATTTGGTAACAAAACACTATTTTTTGTGCTGTTTTCTTGCCAAATTAAAAAGTCTTAGTGAGATATGAGTCAACTCAGTACTATTATTTGCCCTTTCTCTCCTGTTCTCCATTAGAATGTTATTCAAGTCATGATTTTCCACTTACATCCAAACAAATGTAAATTGAGTTATTTAAAACAAAGCCACCCTACATAAGTATGTTGTAATATTGCAGCTGTGGCTGGCAAAGAGCATACTTCATCATTTACCTATAATTTTAAGTCCAAAGTTTACATCCATCAGAGTTAGGTACACCTCATCTCAACTTTGTTGTTGTTAGTTAGTTACTATTGAGTTGGCTCTGACTCATGGTGGCCCCATGTACAGCAGAACAAAAATGTTGCCTGGTGCTATGTCATCTTTATGATCGTACGTATACTGGAGTCTATTGTTATGGCTACCGTGTGTATTTTGAAAGCCTTCCAACACTGGGGACTCATTTCCTAGATTATATTGGACAATATTCTATTGTGATCCATAGGGCTTTCATTGGCTAGTTTTCAGAAGTAAATCACCAATCCTTTCTTCTTATTCTTCTTAGTCTGGAAACACCACTGAAACCTGTCCACTGTGGGTGACCCTGCTATTATTTGGAATACCAGTGGCGTAACTTTCAGCAGCATAGCAACACACAAGTCACCACAGTAAGACAAACTGATAGGTGGTGGCATCTCATTTTAAGCACCCCAAATTAAATACTTCTGTTTAATACTTCTGGATGGCTTTAGCAAAGAGAAGTTTATTCTCTCACAGTCCAGGAGGCTACAAGTCTAAACTCAGGGTGTCATCTCCAGGGGAACGCTTTCTCTGTCAGCTCTGGAGGAAGGTCCGTGTCATCAATCTTTCCTTTGTCTGGGAGCTTCTCTGCACAGGAACCTCAGGTCCAAGGGATGCACTCTGCTCCTGGTGCTGCTTTTTTGGTGGTATGAGGTCCCCCTGTCTCTCTGCTCGCTTCTCTCTTTTATATCTCAAAAGAGACTGGATTAAGACACTATCCAATCTTGTATACCTCATCAGTATAACTGCTGCTAATCCATCTTATTTGATCATAGTGATTGAATTTACAACACATAAGGAAATCAGATCAGATTACAAAATGGTACACAATTATACAATACTGGGAATCATGACACAGCCAAGTTGACAGATATTTTGGGGGGACACAATTCAATCCATAACAGAGACCAAAGTTTATTAACGGTTACCAGGAGCAGGAGGGAGGGGAAAAAGGGGAGTCAACAGTGATGGGAAAATTGCATTGATTAAGGGTAGGGTTGCACAGCCAATTATTGTAATTGCTTTCAATAAGTTGTATACCTGTTAAAAGTTGAATTATCAAAAGTTGTGTGATAGATATTGTCTTAGTTGTCTAGTGCTGCTATAACAGAAATACCACAAGTGGATGGCTTTAACAAACATAAATTTATTCTCTCACAGCCTAGTAGGCTAGAATTCTGGATTCAGGGTGCTGGCTCCAGGGGAAAGCTTTCTCTCTCTCTGTTGGCTGTGGAGGAAGATCCTTGTCATCAGTCTTCCCCTATCGAAGAGCTTCTCAACCCAGGGACCGTGGGTCCAAAGGACGCGCTGTGCTCCCGGTGCTTCTTTCTTGACGGTATGAGGTCCCTCTTTGCTCTACTAGCTTCTCTCTTTTATATCTCAAAAAGATTGACTTAAGACACAACGTAATCTTATACATTGAGTTGTGCCTCATTAACATAACTGCCGTTAATCACACCTCATTAACATCATAGAGGTAAGATTTATAACACTTAGGAAAATCACATCAGATGACAAAATTGTGGACAATCACACAATACTGGGAATCACGGACTAGCCAAGTTGCCAGATTTTTTGGGGGGACACAATTCAATCCATGACAGGTATATTTACAACAATGACAAAAAAAGTGTAGCTGCTGGGGCTGTTTATGTACAACCAAACACCTCATGGGATTTGCTTCCTTGGTTTGGAAGTTTAAGTCATGGTTTCATGGGACATCCGAGTTAATTGGCCTAATAATGTGTTTATTAAGAGGAAGAAGAGTTAGGAATAGGAGAAGGATATGGACTGTGTGGCAAATTACCTCCATGAACAACTGCCTCTTTTGCCATAAGACTAGAAGCAGTGGATGGTACCAGGCTACCATTACTGAAAGTTTTGATCAAATATTCCATAGAAGAGCATAATTTCAAATTCTCATCGACTCTGACTTTCTGGAGCCATAGAGGGTGGATGAACCCCTGAAACTATTACCCCGAGATAATCTTTAAACCTTAAACCAAAAATATTTTCGGAAGTCATCTTAAAACCAAAAAACAGTTTAGCTTTACTAATAAAAAGGCCTGCCTTGAGTATTACGCTCTTTTAAGAACTACTATATGGGATCAAATTGACAACAGCAGCTCAAAAGATTAGATAGGAACCTCAGAGGGCAGTGAGTTTATGTTACTGAGAGAAGAGCAACTCAGATAAGGAGGGTGGGAATGATTGCACAACTCGAAGAATGTAATCAGTGTCACTAAATTAGTGAAACATACAGAAACAGTTGAATTGGTGTATGTTTTGCTGTGCATATTCTCAACAACAACAAAATAAATAAAATTTAGGGAAAAAAAAACTGTCCCTGATTACAGCTAGTAAATGGCAGAGCTGATGTTTGAACTATAGTCAATCTGACTTCAGAGTCTGATTTCTTAACAATTACATACATCAATATAATATTTATATTATATTAAAGAAGAAGAGTTGTCTGTAACTTGAAATCTACATGAGCAAGTTTGAATTTTCTCTGATTTGATAATATATTTGTTTTCGGCTCAAGTCATTGTTTCATTACTCTGTTTAAATGCTAATATTTGAAGAATAAAGGTAATTATATAAAGGAGATGCACAGATTAAATCTGTAAGTGGAAAATCCTACTTGTTTTTAGCAGAGATCGTTGCAAATATTTTTATGGAAAGTAATCAGGTAATCTCCATGAAAATCAAAGCAAGGCATAGGACTTAGCTCATGAAGTGAAAGTGCCCCATTCCTGGAATAGGGTTTATGGTAACACCTGAAATACATGCTTCAGTGGTGCGTACAAGGCTTTCTTGTTTATTGTGACATGGTTAGAAGAGTACAGATTATTCTGTGTCTATCTCCAAAATCTCAACTGCCATTCTCAGAGATGCCAAATTGCCCCTGAGGAATTTTATACCAGTTTTCTCTTTCCACGAGAGTATAGAACAATGAAAAAATAGCCACCAAAGTCATTTTAGCTCTTACCCTCATAGGTTTTTTTCATTACAAATTAGTTGCAAAAACTAAGAAATTTCTCATAGCCTGGTACTGGTACAAGGACAGATACACTGACTAATGGAACAGAATTGAGAACCCAGATGTAAATCCATCTACCTAAGGTCACCTGATCTTCAACAAGGGCCCAAAGTCCATCAAATGGGGAAAAGACAGCCTTTTTAACAAACAGTGCTGGCAAAACTGGATGTCCATCTGCAAATAAATGAAACAAGACCCATACCTCATACCTGTATACAAAAACTAATTCAAAATGGATCAAAGACCTAAATATAAAGCCTAAAACTATAAAGTTCATAGAAGAAAAAACGGGATCAATGCTAGAGGCCTGAATGCACAGCGTTAGCAGGATACAAACCATAACCGACAACACACAAACTCCAGAAGATAAGCTAGATGACTGGTATCTTCTAAAAATTAAACACTTACGCTGATCAAAAGACTTCACCAAAAGTGTAAAAAGAGAACCTACAGGCCAGGAAAAAAAAATTTGGATGTTACAAGTCAGACAAAGGTCTAATCTCTAAAATCTGAAAGAAAATCCAATACCTCTACATCAAAAGATGAATAATCCAATTAAAAAATAGACAAAGGAAATCAACAGACATTTCACCAAAGAAGAAATTCAAATGGCCAATAAATACATGAGGAGTTGCTCGCAATCACTAGCCATTAGAGAAATGCAAATCAAAACCACAATGAGATACCATCTCACCCTGGCATTACTGGCAAGAATCAAAAACACTGGAAATAACAAATGTTGGAGAGGCTGTGGGGAGATCGGAATTCTTATGCACTGCTGGTGGGAATGCAAAATGATACAACCGTTTTGGAAAATGATATGGCGCTTCCTTAGAAAGCTAGAAATAGAAATACCATACGATCCAGCAATCCCACTCCTAGGAATATATCCTAGAGAAATAAGAGCCATCACATGAACAGACATATGTACACCCATGTTCATGGCAGCATTGTTCACAATAGCAAAACGATGGAAACAACCTAGATGCCCATCAACAGATGAGTGGATAAACAAAAACTATGGTACATACCCACAATGGAGTATTATGCAACGAGAAAGAAAAAAGATGAATCTGTGAAGTATCTCATAACATGGATGAAACTGAAGGACATTATGCTAGTGAAATAAGTCAATCCCAAAAGGATAAATATTGTATGAGACCACTACCGTAAAAACTCATGAAAAGGTTTACACACAAAAATAAACAATCTTTGATGGTTACGAGGGATGGGAGGGGTGAGGGGGAAATACTTAATAGGGGGAAATACTAAATAGACAATAGATAAGTGATAACTTTGGTAAAGGGTAAGACAGTACACAATAAAGAAAAAAACTAAGTAATTTCTGGAATGTTGCAAATTTTGACATTGCTAAATAAAACTGTTACATTATGCTTTTAAATTACCTAATGAAAATGAAATACTGTACCTACCACTTTCCTTAAAAAACAAACTACGCACATGTACAAGTTTGTCTTTACCAGTAAAAAATTTTGCATAGTCATTTTTTTCTCTTTGAATTCAGTACTTCCATTCTACTACCCCCTCAAAATTTTATCCTAATATAATACACTTGAAAGCCCTTTATGAACACCTTATCATCCTTCTCTATGAAAATATGTGTATAAATTGAAATTAAAGTTTAAAACCAAAAATAAAACAGCAATGAAAAACCCACCCAAAATAAATCTGTATATGGAAATCATACTTTTACTATTTTGTTTTAAAGCTGTGATCAAATGACTGTGGTTCTAAAAAGGCTGAGAGTGTGTTTACAGAGCTCACTGCTTCACTCACGCAAAACTTACAATAAGGGTACTCTGACACACATTTAGGGGTGTATATGGATATTATTAGATTGTGTGGTAATTAGGCATAAATGTAAAGTAGTTGACATAAATAATGCTAGTACTTCTTTCATATAACCAAATCAAGATTTCTCACCTTGGGAAGTCAATTGTCTAGTGTATATTTTTAAAATTTTCAGTGTTGCTTATTCTTAGTTATCTAGTGTTGCTATAACAGAAATACCACAAGTGGAATGGCTTTAACAAACAGAAGTTTTTTCTCTCACAGTCTAGTGGGCTAGAAGTTCATATTCAAGGCACCAGCTCCAGGGGAAGGCTTTCTCTCTCTCTGTCAGCTCTGGAGGAAGATGCTTGTCATCAATCTTCCCCTCGACTAGGAACTTCTCAGCACAAGGACCCCAGGTCCAAAGGACACGCTATTCTCCTGGCTCTTGCTTCTTGGTGTATGAGGTCCCCTGTCTCTCTGCTTGCTTCTCTCTTTATATATCAAAAGAGATTGGCTTAAGAAATATTCTAACCTTGTAGATTGAGTCCTGTCTCATTAACATAGCTTCCACTAATCCAATCTCATCAACATCATAGAGACAGGATTTACAGCATGCCAGAAAATCACATCAGGTGACAAAATGGTGGACAATCACACAATACTGGGAATCATGGCCTAGCCGAGTTGATAGATATTTTTTGGGGACACAATTCAGTCCATGACATTCTACTCTTTCGTCCCCCAAAATTCATGTCCTTGCCACATGTAGAACATATTCACCCCATCATATCATAGCAAAAGTCTTAAATCAACTCCAAATCCAAAATCCAAAAATTGTTCCTCATCCGTGAAATCTAGAATATAAGTTGTTTGCTTCCAAAATACAATGGTGGAACAGGCACAAGCTAAACATTTCCATTACAAATGGGAGAAATTGGAGGCAAAAAAGGGTAACAGGCACCAAGCAAGTCAGCAGAACACATTACATTAGCCCTCAAGGCTTGAAAATAATCCTCAGTTCTGAGACTATTTACACAGTAGCCCTGCCTTCCAGACTCTAGGTATTGGCCATACTCTCCGGATTCTGAGTGGAGGCCCCTCGGCCCTGGGCTTCAGCTCTGCCTTCCAGGCCCACTGGAATGGTAACTCTGCTCCCTCAGCTTTAGACAGCCCCATTCTTCTAGTTCATATGAGTGGCGCCTTTACCCTTAGAAACTCCAGAATCCATGACTCCACGCTTTGAGACTGAGATAGCTCTGGTTCCTGTGTTCCCTTTCTCTTCAGTTTCTGCTTCCTAGTTCCTTGGCCTCTTGGCCTTTCAGGCCTCACTGCCCTTCTGCCCTGCTGGGGCAAGTGGTCTAAAGCTCTGTAGCTCCACAGATAAGTGCCTGGGGGCACCCCACTCTGCCAGTAAACTTCGGCTGGATGACACTCAACTCTCTTGCTCTGTGGGTCGGCAGGCTTAGCTCCAGCAATAAGTGCCCTGAGGCACCCCACTCTACCAGGAAGCCTCCTGTGCACAGGCACTCAGCTCTCACTCCATGGGTGCTGTCTGTGGGTTGGCTCCAGCACTGTCTTGCACTGGTCTCCTTATTCAGCTGCGGCTGATTCTCTGCCGCTGCCGATTCTCTGTCACTGCTTCTTGAGGTCTGTGCCATCTCCACTCTAACAGCTCTCCTCACTTTCTTCTGAGTCCTCTATCCATTCACAGTTTCAAAACTGCTTCCACATTTTAGGTATCTGTTAGAGCAGCACCCCACTCCCAACACCAAATCTGTCTTAGTTATCTAGTGCTGCTATAACAGAAATACCACAAGTGGCTGGCTTTAAAAAAAGGAAGTTTATTCTCTCACAGTCTAGTAGGCTAGAAGTCCATATTCAGGGCATCAGCTCAAGGGGAAGGCTTTCTCTCTCTCTGTCAGCTCTGGAGAAAGGTCCTTGTCATCACTCTTCCCCTGGACTAGGAGCTTCTCAGCACAAGGACCCCAGGTCCAAAGGACACGCTATTCTCCTGGCTCTTGCATCTTGGTGATATGAGGTCCCCTGTCTCTCTGCTAGCTTCTCTCTTTCATATCTCAAAAGAGATTGGCTTAAGAAACAATCTAATCTTATTGATTGAGTCCTGCCTCACTAACATAACTGCTGCTAATCTCATCTCATCAACATCATAGAGATACGATTTACAACACACAGGAAAATTACATCAGATGACAAAGTGGTGGACAATCACACAATACTGGGAATAATGGCCTAGTCAAGTTGACAGATATCTTTGGGGGACACAATTCAATCCATGACATTTATCTCTTTGCATATCCTAGTACTATTTAACAATCTCTGATCACGTAGAACACTTGTTTACTTTAAAAGACTGGAGTTCAGTCTCTGAGAGTGAGAATTTCTTTTCTTCAACATTGAAGTTCTCTTGTCTACCACTGAACACTTCAACTCTACCACTTGTTTCCTTCCCTAACTCAAGGTTCATTGGTCTCAAAATTTCTCAAGTAATGTATACATAGCCTTTGTATTAGCATCAGCATCACCTGAGATATTTTGTAAAAAACACATATACTTCGGTTCTAGCTTGAACTAAAGAATTAGAATCTCTATGCGTGGGAGAGGCATTTAAGCAAACTCTTAGGTGTTTCTGATGGAGTGGTGGTTCAGTGGTAGGATTCTTGCCTTCCATGCAGGAGACCTGGGTGAGTTACATTCCCTGCCAATGCACCCCATGCTCAGCCACCACCTGTCTGTCAGTGGAGACTTGCATGTTGCTATGATGTTGAACAGATTTCAGCAGAGCTGCCAGACTAAGACAGATGAGGAAGAAAGGTCAGGTGATATACTTTCAAAAATCAACCATGAAAACCCTATGGATCACAATGGTCTGATCTGCAACTGATAATGGGGATGGAGCAAAACTAGGCAATGCTTTGTTCTGTTATGCATGGAGTCACTATGAGTTGGGGGCCAACTTGATGGCAGGTAACAACAACAGAGTTTCAGAATCAGCTGTGTATTGATGGAGGTCTTAAGAGTGCAGAAACACTATATCATGGACTCATGTTTTGAATGTGTTTTTAGTATGTTGTGGGAAGAGAGAGGATACCCAGAACAATGTTGAAAAATACTGCAGCATTTGGCCTTCTCTAAATCTCACTTTCCTCAAATTTATGATGAAGAAATATGAGGTGATGTTTGGATATTAAATGTGGTAGTGGACATAAAGCACATGTTATGGTGCATTACCCATAGTTAGTGGTGATTACATGTTGTCTTTTGATGTTAGTTTATTCAACTACAATGGTCAAACTCTGTTCTAAGCACTGGGAATACAATGATGAGCAAAACCATAAATGGCCTCCTCTCGGGAGCGTACAGAGTAGTGGGAAAAAAAAAATCAAATAAATGAATCAAACAAATACAAAAATGAATATAAAATAACAACTGAGGAAAATTCTAGAAAGAAGACAGAGAGATGGTGGTAAGAGAGTATACAAAAGAGGGAAATTTGACCTAATCAGTAAAAGGGAGCAGGTAATATTTTCCAGAGAAATCTGGAGGAAAAGTAGAAGTGAAGGGTTTTAGGCAAACAGAGCAGCATGTACTGTAATAACTCTGTGGTTACTATAAATGCTTACTATGTTTAGTAATTTTTGCCTCATAAGCTTTTAGTAAGAGTATTTCAACTATGAGTGGGAATTGACTTAACGGCAACAGGTTTTTTTTTTTTACTGCAGTTAAGAAAACTGAAGTTTAGAGAAGTAATGTGGGCAAAGTTACACATGATTTAGCAACTGATAGGTTTAGAATTAAAACTTTATTTGGTTCTGCTTGAAATTTATGATCTTCATTTGAGCATGAATGTGTCAAAGGTAAATGACAGGAACATCTCAGGCTTTGCTAGCAGGAGGGTGTTAGAAATCAAGAAGGCATGAATCTTATAAAGATGGGATTAAGGAGCAAAATGGAAAGGAAAGAGGATTATAAAGATACTTTTCTTGCAGCATAATTTTGCCTTAGGTCAAGAACCACTGGGGTAAATGTTATTATGGTAGAAATGACAAAGTGAAAGCATCTGGAATTTCCCTTCTTTTTCAGAAGAGTAAATCAAAATCAACTCTTTATCTCCAGAGAAGTTGCAGATGTTAGTGCCACAATTAAAGGTTTGAAAGATAAAGACTGATGATTCTTATCTTATCCAAGTAGAATTAATGCAGAAGACAGGTGCACCTTGGAGAATGACAGTGGATTATTATAAGTTTAATCAGGTGGTGAATCCAATTATAGTTACTTTTCTTGATGAGGGCTTCTTAGTGGAGAAAATTTTTGGAATCTTTTGAATCTGTTATGTAGCTACAAAATTGGTGAGTATTTTACCCCTTTATCCCATAAACAGAAAACATTAGAAACAGTTTTTTCTTACCTGGAAGAGAAAACAGTACACCTTTACTGTTTTGCCTCAGGATCCAATCAATTGTCCAACTTGAGCCACAATTTTGTCTGAAGGAAAGATGGCCATATCACTGTCCTACAGACCACCATGTTGGTCTACCACATTTTCACATCCTGATAGTATGAGGAGAAAAGGAAGTAGCAGAAACCCTGGAAGCCTTGGTAAGAAGACATCTGTGCTAGAGAAAAGAAGATAAAAATCATGGCAATATAGAGGTCTGCCACGTTGTTGAAATACCAGAGGAACGTCAATGTTTCTGCTTATAAGTCAAAAAAAAGGTTATTTATTAAACTCCCTATTAGTAAGAAAGTCTGCACTGAAGGTATTGGGGAAAAACAAGGCTCCAGGAATTGATGGAATACCAATTGAGGTGTTTCAACAAACAATGAAGTGCTAGAAGTGCTCACTCATCTATGCCAAGAAATTTGGAAAACAGCTACCTGGCCAACCGACTGGAAGAGATCCATATTTGTGCCTATTCCCAAGAAAGGTGATACAACTGAATGAGGAAATTATCGAGCAATATCATTATATCACACACAAGTAAAATGTTGCTGAAGATCATTCAAAAGCAGCAATTTATCAACAGGGAACTGCCAGAAATTCAAGCTGGATTCAGAAGAGTATGTGGAACAAGGGATATCATAGCTGATGTCAGGTAGATGCTGGCTGAAAGCAGAGAATACCAGAAAGATGTTTACCTGTGTTTTATTGACTATGCAAAGGCATTCGATTGTGTGGATCATAACAAATTATGGATAACATTGTGAAGAATGGGAATTCCAGAACACTCATGAGGAGGCTGTACATAGATCAGGCAAAGATGGTGCAGGACCAGGCAGTGTTTTGTTCTATTGTACACAGGGTCGCTATGAGTCGGAACCAGCTCGATGGCACCTAAAAGCAACAATAACTAAGAAAGTACAGTCCTTTGTAGTATTTTGTGTGTGTGTGTTTTGGAGGTAACACATTTCACATCGGTGTATGTTCTATGAACCTTCTAATTTCGTGCCTCTTAAGAGAACTTCACTATATCAATTAGATAGACAATTTAGAGATTGATTATATGATTTAGAAAGAATACAAAGTATGCTTTGAACTGTTTTTTTTTTTTTTTTTTACTAAAAGATGTAAAGATATTGGACAGTGAGGTGAATGGAAGATAGCAATGAGATGGAGTGGCAGAAAAAAGAGAATTAGCATCTGTAGAGTGTTGTTGTTGTTAGGTGCCTTCAAGGTGATTTCAACTCCTAGTGACTCCATGTGACACAGTAGAACTGCCCCACAGGGTTTTCTATTTTCTAAGTTGTAATCTTTATGGGATCTGCTGAGTGGGTTCGAACTGCCAACTTTTTAGTAGCAGCCAAGCTTTTAACAGTTGCCCTACCAGAATACTTCCAAAACCAAACCAAACCCATTGCCGTTGAGTAGATTCTGACTCACAGTGACCACATAGGACAGAGTAGAGCTGCCCCATAGCATATCCAAGGATGTAAATCTTCATGGAAGTGGAAGCTGATAGCCACATCTTTCTCCTGTGGAGCGGCTGGTCTGTTGAACTGCCGACCTTTCAGTTAGCAGTCTATGCTTAACGACTGTGCCACCAGGGCTCTTTACTATCTGTTAATGTGTTGTACTCATCCTGTATTTAAAATTTTCTCTTTTAACTCTAATGAGTACTCTGCAAGAATGGTATTATTATTCTCAGTTTATAGGTGAGGAAACAGAGGCTATGAAAGAGTAATAATTTGCTCAACTTATGCAGTCAATGATAATATGTAATAGAAGTTGAACTTAGCTCTTTTGGCTCAGATAATCAAAAAGAAAGAGGCTGATAGACATCATGAGTTTTAAGCACACTGCTGAATCTTATAGAGCTGATAAGTGGTCCTGTCAGTCATTCATGGGTCATTAATGAGGTGGAAGGTGAGCCCCCAACTCATGGAAAGATCCTGTCAAGGATATGCAAAATTCTGAATGTTTTATTCCCCAAAAAGAGAAGCAAGAGTTTGTTGGTTGTTTGTGTGTGTATATGTGTGTATAAAAGCTGCGTGTGCTTATGTAAAAGTTTACACACAAAAAGAAACAATCTTTGTTGGTTACGAGGGATGGGAGGAGTTGGGGGGAACTTAACAGATAAGTGGTAACTTTGGTGAAGGGTAAGACAGTACACATTACTGGGGAAGCCAGCACAACTTGTACAAGGAAAGGTCATGGAAGCTGCTTAGACACTTCCAAACTCCCTGAGGGACTGAAGTGCTGGGTGGAGGGCTGTAGGGACCATGGTCTCAGGGAACATATAGCTCTACTGGCATAAGACTGTTTATAAAGACAACGTTCTACATTCTACCTTGGTGAGTAGTGTCTGGGGTCTTAAATGTCTGTGAGCAGCCATCTAAGATACTCCACTGGTCTCACCCCTTCGAGAGCAAGGGAGAATGAAGAGAACAAGATACAAGGAAAAGATTAGTCCAAAGGACTGATGGACCACAGCTACCACGGCCTCCACCAGACTGAGTCAAGTACAGCTAGATGGTGCCCGGCTACTACCACTGACTGCTCTGACTGGGGTCACAATAGAGGGTCCTGGACAGAGCTGGAAAAATGATGTAGAGCAGAATTCTAACTCACAAAAAAAGACCAGATTTACTGGCCTGACAGACTGGAGAAACCCCGAGAGTATGGCCCCCAGACACCCTTTTAGCTCAGTGGGGAAGCCCCTCCTGAAGTTCACCATTCAGCCCGGCATTAGACAGCTTCATAAAACAAAACAGGACCAATGAGGCACAGCAGTCCAGGGACAAACACTAGAAGGCAAGAGGGGACAAGAAAGCTGGTGGTAGGAAACCCAAGATTGAGAAGGGACAGTGTTGACATGTCACGGGATTGTTAACCATTGTCGTAGGACTATATGTGTACTATTTAATGAGAAACTATTTGTTCTGCAAACCTTCATCTAAGGTACAAAAAAAAAAAAAAAAAAATTTTCTATGTGGGATCAAATTGACAACAGCAACTCAAATGGTTTGATGGGAAGCCTAGGGGACAGTGAGTTGAAGATAATGGTGATGGAATAATTTGGAAAAAGATAGTGAGAATAGCAGCACAACTGCTGAAGAATGTAATTGAGGTCACTGAATTGTACATGTAGAAACTTTCAAAATAGTGTAACTTTGGCTATGTATTATTTTCACCAAAAAAAAGGTCCTCTAGGTCAAGAAGGGAGAGTGTTGACACGTCATGGGGTTGTTAACCAGAGTCATAAAACAATATGTGTACTGTTTAATGAGAAACTATTTGTTCTGTAAACCTTCATCTAAAGTACAATAAAAAAATTTAAAAAAAAAGCTGTGTGTGTTTAGAGGGACTAGGGGTTAAAATGACATGCTTATTTGACATATGAGTCCTCAACAATAAGGGCTTTTGGAAGGTTTAAGTCCTAGGCTATGGATTTGAGACAAACAAGTTGCTTGTCAAGAATAGTTCTACAAAGTAGATTTTTCTACAGAAAAATAATCATTTGAAAGCATAGCTTCTTCATTTCACCTTGGTGGGGTAAAAAGGATGAGAAAATATAATGAACAAGTTGTACCCTACAACTGTCTATTTATGCAGTGTATGGATTGAAAGTCTGTACAAGGAAACTCATGTAATTGTCCTGAACCCACTTTTTCTTAGTCTGTTTGTTCACAGAACCCTTTTAACATGGAGCGTGTATAAGCATTTTGAGAAAATCCAAATTAAGGAACACAGTTTGAATAATGCTCCTCTAGGCCAATGACTTATTTCAAATTCTTTTAAGAACTTTTTATTAGTTTCATATAGGAAACTAGTCACTTAATATAGCAACCAGAAAGGGAGCTATGGCACAGTGTCTCACTATGTCATATTTACAGTATACCAGTCTCTCAGCTGCTAACCAAAACGTGGGTGGTTTGAAACCACCAGCTGCTCTGTGGGAGAAAAGACCTGGCGATTTGCTCCTGTAAAGATTACAGGCTAAGAAACCCTGTGCGGCAGTTCTTACTCTGTCATATGGAAACCTATGGGGCAGTTCTACTCTGTCATATAGGGTTGTCATCAGTCAGAATCGACTCGATGGCACACAACAACAGTCTGTCTTGCAGTCTCTTTTTCCTTTATTTTTAGTTACTTTTGCCTGACTTCTTCCTATTTTGTTGCAACTAGTGATCAATATATCAAAGGAAACAAGAATTTCCAGTGTACATAGCTACTTGAAATGGTGAATTGTGTGAATCTTATGTATGGTATCAGATTTCTCTGACTTGTTTCTATGGTCTCTGAGTCTGGATTCTGGACAGTGGGGAGGATATGAGGGAGCAGTGGGGAATTCATGTGTAATAGGGCAATAGAGCAACTGAATTTCTTCCCATGCACTCAGTGAGAGTCTTCTGCTTGGGATGCTGAAGGGTGCAAATGGATGCTACAGGACATGGCACCAAATGGTTGAACAGCCTGGGGGAGATCAGGAGAACATACAGTGCAAAAGGTACCAACAAGCCATTTCTTAGGCAAAATACACAGCTGGAATTTTGCAGAGTGCACTAGTAGAAATCAACAGTCGATAAAGACTATATTTGAATTTTGCAGACCAAGAGCCTAAAGTTTTTTTGGAATTTGCATTAAAATTTTTAATGAAAGAATTTTCTCATTTAGAGGTTGTGAATCAATGTGGTAAATCAGAAGCAGCGAAGAACTCACAATCATTCATGTACTCCCCAAATATTTTTTAAGTACCAGTTATGTTATTGGCATGGTGCTGAATGTTGGCCTGATCGCTGCCCTCAAGGAACTTATGGGTTACAACAGACGAGAGAGAATAGCCTAGACAGACCAGAGATATTTTCTTTAGCCACACATGGCTGAAGTTTTCATCAATTTTCTAGCGAAAAGAAACTAGTAATTAAACTCATTGTTAATCGAGTTGATTCCAACTCATGGCAACCCCACTTGTTTTAGAGTAGAACTGCTCAGTAGGGTTTTCTTGGCTGTAGTCTTTACAGAAGTGAATTGCCAGCTCTTTCCTTCAAGGTACCTCTGGGTAGATTAGTAGGTTAGTACTCGAGCACAAAGCATTTATGCCACCCAGGGACCTAAATTTAAGCGCCCCAGTTTGAAGCTCTAGGAAACTAATATAGGGTCTGACTGAGGTTGAGGATAAAAGTGGGAAAGATAAACTTCACTGATTTCCAAGTTTTAGGCCTTTTCAAACTTGTAGAATACATGTTTTATAAATACGTTATTTTAATCAGTTTTTTACTATAGTTATATGTTTTAAGGTAAGGGGCTTCAGGATGTTAGAAAAACATAACTTTTTTTTTGCCAGTATTTGTGCCATTTGGATGTCAGCATAGACCATTGCTAAAAGCTGATAGATCCTAAAAAAAAAAAAAGTTTAAATTCTAGTTGATTACATTGACCTAAGAATTTCCTAATATCTAATTCTTGCATGAAAATGAACTAGCAAAATGACTCCTGCTGGCTTATAATATGCTTTTTTAAAAAAAAAAAGCCTATTTGTCAGGCACAAAATCTTGGTACTGATATTTGAACATTATGAAAATGAATTCATAAGCTAAGTCTTTCTGTCAGAGTTTTTAATTTAAATGTTCTGAGGGGTGATGAGACTCAGCATGAGGGCATCCAAAATTGTCTTGCAAAAAAAAAAAATTAGAGAAGGAGTCTAGAAAAAATTTGACATTTAGTTCATAATTATGTGCTTATTTGGACTTTAAAGTTTCTGGTCGATACGAGTTTCGATTTTGCAAATTTGTACTTTACTGTTTAAAAATGTCAGCCCTTCGGCTTTTTTTTTTTTTTTTTAACCACAGATCACCTGTGGAATGTTGGAGAGGCCAATTCAATAATAATATAAGTGTTCTTCCTGTGTTTCTGGTCTGATAGCACTACAAATTTCTCTCTCTAAGCAAATGCAGGTAGCTAGAGGCCATTCTAACGTGGGCTACTCTAAAATGTTTCATCAGACAAATGTTGCACTTTTCATGTCACACAATGCTCTGGTGCGTGACCCTCCACTTGACAGCCATGTTTCACTGTAGCTCCTGCACAGGGTCATTACCCAGGCTTATTGCTAATGCGAGAGTGGACCGTAGCTGTTGGGACCACAGCCAAATGACTGCTAACTCTGGCCCGCCCTTGTTCAGTTTGGGCTTGAGGAAGCTCTGTGTTGCTGCCTTCCTAATTCTGCAGACCAAATGTACTGTCCTGCTGGCAGCAGCATCCTTCTTAAGGCTACCAAGTAAGCATAGAGAAGAAGTAAATCATTTGTTGTAGCTGGCAAGGTTCATAATGTGTAGGCTGTTTACAAATTAGCCACTGTCAATATGCAACAAAGATGCAGACATCAGATTTGGAGACAGTTTATTAATAATTCTTTCACTTTGTCCGGATCTTTCTCTAGAACTCTGAGTTCAAATTTTTGTCTTTACATTGGCCACTGCCCAATTTCTCAAGGAACCTTCCTTCCTTGTTTATAGTTTTTCCTAAACATCTTCTACAACCTCTTCCCCTTTTCCTTTTTGTTGTTTTGCTTCTCTTCCCCTTCTAAGTGACTTCAGAGTTATTTCATACAAAATGCATTAGAATATAATTCAATGAGATTTTTGTGGAGCAGTCAATGTGTACAAAGCTACATGTGTGTATATCTACATATATACGCACATATATACAGATACACATATAGATAGATACATATATATCCACACATGCATACATATACAAGGGGGCATGGAGAACTCTTGAAAATAATTTTATCTAACAGATAGGAAACATTTATTTTCTTCGTGAAATTTTTCTGCATGACCAATTTATATCAAATGCAAATATATTACTTTTAAAATAAATATGTGTTTTTTACATCTAGATTTTTTCTCTGCCTTGAGAAATGAGGCAGTCTGCAGGGAAGGGTGAATATTGACTGAAAGGCTAACTGGTAACTATTGAGAGAATTGAATTACTTTCTCTGCAGTCAGTACATTCTTTTTCTGAAGGACCTTGTCTGGCTTACAGAAAAAGAAGTGCAGGAAAAATGCCCTGTCGTGGATCCTCTTCTCCTGTGTGTCTTGATGGGTGGTGACACACAAGACTATGGGAGAGAAAGAGAGAACCAGTAAGAGGAACAGCAAGCTGGGAAAATCAGAAAACTAGGCTAAGTCACAGTGGTTTGCCCAAGCAGGATGCAAGCAAGCCACCCACCTAGTACAGTGGCAGTGACTGTAGGGGAATCTTTAGAGTAGAACGCAAGCATCGTGCCCGCAATATAGAGGTTTTTTTCAGTTGCAGTCCAAACGCATAGCATCTGTCACGAAGTCACTTATAATTAATTCTGCCTTTAAATTAGCAGCTGTCTCAGGACATTTTGCTGGTGGGTG
Organism: Trichechus manatus latirostris; assembly: GCF_000243295.1. Lineage (NCBI taxonomy): Eukaryota > Metazoa > Chordata > Mammalia > Sirenia > Trichechidae > Trichechus > Trichechus manatus. The sequence goes on from NW_004444178.1 coordinate 668,180, forward strand.
GGTTGGGAATGAAGATTCATTTAGAGTGTAATGGATTTGAGCCTGTTAGTTTTAGGGTGACCACAGGATCCAAGGCCACCCTCCTCTGAGGGTTGTTCATGTGTATAGCAGTGGTAGTAACCTCTTTTTGACATCTTTAATATTTTCTTAGCAAAGACTCGAGAGAAAGCTCTTTTAGTTCAGGATTTAGACCATCAAATTTTTCTAATTTCTCTTTCTCTTTCCTTTTCTCCTGCAGCTTGGATTTCACATAATTTGAAGGAAATCTGCTTTGATTTATAAACATTATTGCCTAACCAATCTTCCAACTCCTGAGACAATGGATGCTGTTTTACCTTGATTCATGTCACCCTTCTATTTAGACAGAGTGGAATAGATGAGTAGTACTTAATTCAGGGTTTCTCAGTTGAGAGGAAAAAGCTGTGGTCATGGTGAGAACAGGCCATTTTTACCAACATTCACAGAGGATGCATGATGGCTGATGCTCCCCATTGCCTTTTGCTTCTAACTGTCCCCTCTTCCCTGATATAAATGATTTCTAATATTGTTTGTTCAGATTCAACTTGTTGGATTAATATTTGGTGGCTCAAGTTTCATACTTGGGAATATTCCATTTTATTCATTCTTCAGAACATTATTTGAAGCTTGAGCACAGTAATACCTCATTTATTCAGCAATAATAAAGAGCTGTTTTGTGAATTTCCCAAATGATAACAATCATACTAAAACCAAATCCATTGTCTTCGAGTAGATTCCAACTATAGTGACCTTATAGGACAGAGTAGAACTGTCCTATAAGGTTTCCACGTCTGTAATCTTACAGAAGCAGACTGCCACATCTTTCCCCTGTGGAGTGGTTTGAACTGCAGACCTTTTGGTTAGCAGCCCAGTGCTTTACCACTGCACCACCAGGGATCCTTGATAATCATGGAAGCTAGCATATATTGAATACTTATTATGTCCCAGCACTTTGGTACACACCACTATGGTCAGCAACCTCTATGATGACCCCTAATGATCCAAACCTCCTGGCATTCATGCCCTTATGTAATTTCCTCCCCTTGAGTGTGAGCTGGATTGTGAATGTGAGATGATAAATGTTCGGCGTTTTCAGCCAGCAAGTTGTGAGGTAATTTTTGACACAGCAATAAGTAACTAACACAACTTTAGATGCATTATTTCATACTTTTAACAATCCAGTGAGATAAGTATTATTATTATTTCTATCATTTACAGATGAAAACTTAGACAGGTTAAATATCTTGTCCAAAGTAATATAACCCAGTGTGAAATAGGGATTTAAACCTAGAGCTGCCTGATTCCAAAGTCAGTTCTTAAAACTATTAAACTATTCTGTCCCAGATGACATAAGTTTTAAATATTAAAACATAATAAAATTAGACACTTTCAGGGAAAATCTTTGTAAAATATAATCATACTTCTTTTCCCTATTAATCAGAATGTAATATCATTCAAAGCCTTTCTGTCCTTCAAAAATTTAGGTCGACGTTGTTCTGAACTGTGATTGCAGTTGTAGCTAGGACGGGATGACACTTCCCTTGTGGAGTTCGATGGCATTATCCTAACTTCCAGGTCCTCTAACCCCCTCTCGGTCACTTCCCAGTTCTGTAATCCCAATGCTGCCCTTCTTATAGCTGGCCGTCCTCAAGGAAACTCAGCCTTCTCCTCTCCCTACCCCTATCCCACTGACCTCTTGAAAACCAGCCCCACTTTGCTATTTGACCAACCCTAGCTCTCAGGAATTCTGGAGAAAGCATTTTCTCCCTCTTCTTAAATTATGAATATAACCAAACTCATCTTTTTGATGATTCTAGATTAAGATGCTCCCAAAGGCTGCAGTTACGCTTCAGCCTATGTTTTACCCCCAACAAGGGCATTAGACTATTGCTTTTATGATAAGTTTTCTGCTTTCATGTGTTTTTTATTCTCCTTCATCATAAAACACTTTCTTTACAACCTGGGATGGATTGCATGTCTCATATGCAAAGTAAAAATAGAGAGAGAGCCGAGGGCCACTCTGAGTAAGGGCTGAGGGCCACTTTCTAGTACATTTCACACATTGGCTTACTGCTTTTTTTCAAATCCTAAGTAACTATCAGTCTTGTTTTTGTCTGTCAATACAAATTTCATATTTCTTTCTCTTCTCTTATAGGCATGTGCAGTACAGCAGTTTAGGAAAATGAAATATCTTCTATCATGAAATATTATACTTCTCTAAATCAAGATTTATTATAGCTGTTCAAAGCTTCCACCACGGGGAATTTTCTGTCATACAAGTCAAAGAACTTCTATTCGTTCTGCCTAGTTTAGCTTTTCTCTCTACTTTTCTGGATAAAATAAAAAGATTGTGACAAAAGGAGACATTCATACCCACAAATCCATCTCCCCAGAAGTGAAAATCGGTAGCTTTTATGATTCCTTTGGCAAGGAGCTCCTTTTAGAAGGGGGAACAATTATAAATAATACTAATAGCTGTGGCTGTGGTAATAGTCCATTTGTCTTAAAACTTTTTAATGTACTTTTATTTTTCCATGTTAATCAAGATAGAATAAATTTTTAGTGTCTTTATTAGAGTTATGGTGTGGGGTTGGTTAGGAAAAAAAATGTAAGTAATATTATTGCATATTAAAATGTACTGTAAAGACATCAAGCATTAGCCAAGTTATAAAACTCTTAAAGCTTCCAGATCCCTATTATTTCCAAATGTGTTTGATTTGCTATTCTTTGGAACAAAGACCTTGGAAGATAATCTTAGAAAATAAAGAGAAGAACAATAACTAGATCTCAAATGGTTACAAAATATTACTTTTGAGTATGTGGTCAAAAAAAACAATGTTTAGGGAAAAAAAAATGATGGTCTAGACAGAAGAACCACGCTGTCCCTCCACAGCAAAGATCCAAAAAACTAAGCCGAACAGAGAATATAACAATCCTGAAACCCTAAAACATCAAATGAAGAGATAAAGAACTCAGCCAAGCACCAAATGGAGTGAGAAGACTGACAGAGAACGGAGAGCCAGGAGAGATTCATGCAGAGGTCCCCTACCAGCTAACGCAGTGCAGATCCACCATCTTGGACTCCTATGGGAGACCAGCAAACAGGGGGTACAAGAAAGCAGCCTCATGGAGCATCCAGCGGGAGACAAAACAACTGGTAATTTGCGATATATGCTTTCCCACCCCCCACCCTTCTTCACCCTGACTCGGCCTCCTCTGCTTCCTGCAGCCCCAATCTCTTGACGGGGAAACACCAGCTGCTTGGATTCCACACACACGAACGGGCTGGCTGTCTGAGTGCCATTTGTTGGCTGCTGGTGTTGCTTTTTTCCGCTTCTTTTGGTTTCTTCCTTGCCTCTCACCACCACCCCCTCCTTTCGCTCAAATACCTGGCTCTGTGCGCCATCTTTGCTTCTTCCTGAAGGGCTGCAGAGCTCCGGTAATTTGTGATATAGGCTTTCCCACTCCCTACCCTTCTTCACCCACACTCAGCCCCCTCTGCTTCCCGCGGACACAGTCTCTTGTCCAAGAAACTCCGGCTGCTTGGATTCCACCAACCCGCACTAGCTGGCTCTCTGAATGCCATTTGTTGGCTGCTAGTGTGGCTTTTTTTTCTGCTTCTTTTGATTTGTTCCTTACCTCTCACCACCGCCCCCTCCTTTCACTCAAATACCTGGCTCCGTGCACCATATTTGCTTCTTCCTGAGGGGCTGTGGAGCTCCGTTCGAGTGCGGAGCTGCTTCCCGGTCTGGGCTGCTGCGCTGGTGGGATCCCAGGGCTTTTGTTCTTTTGTTTGTTTTGAATTGTTTGTTGTTTTCTTTTCCTTTTCTTGAGTTGGGAGCCCTTTCTGGCTAGGCAGTGCTGTGGGGCAAGGAGATGTCCCCCTCAGCTTGCACAGATGTGCAGAGGGATCCCTGAGAGCGTTTCTTTATTCGTTGGTTTTTTTTTCTGTGTTTTTTGGGAGCCTTTCTTGTTCTTTTTTTTTTTTAATTTGTTTTGTTTTGTTTTCCCTCTTTTTCCCTTTTTGCCTTTCTTCATTGCTCAGTTTCTCGTCTCTCTATATCTTCCTTCTCTTTCTGTTCCCTGGATACCTGGCGTTGTATACCTGTACGCCTTCTAGCCTGGCTGTACTGCAACACCTGAGAGTGACTTCCCCAGACCTCATAGCTGCACCTGTGGGATCCCTGGGAACTTTGCGGTTCTTTAACTTTTCTGATTTTTATTTATTCATTCTTTTCTTTTCTTCCTCTTCCCCTTTCTGTTTTTCTCCATTTCA
>NW_004444178.1:672573-679154 GCF_000243295.1 Trichechus manatus latirostris
TTGAAAAGGTAATTAAAAAACTCCCAATCAAAAATAAAAACAATCTTCCCAAATGCGTCATCAAACAGGGCTGTTTAACAAGTTCCTAAAAAAAAGTCTTTATGGAAGCAGACTGCCACATCTTTCTCCAGCAGAGTAGCACCACCGAGACCTCAGTGATCAGCCTAGCGCTTAACTCACTGTGTCACCAGGGCTCTGCCTAACAAGTCCCAACCAACCCCTTATTGTAGAATCATGTGATTGAAATAATTTAAAGAGAATGCACAATAATCTTGTTTAAGCATTAAAATATTCAAGGAATAAAAAACCAGATCTGCAGAAGAAAATGCACTATTGGTTCTCTTGCTTTCTACATTGGGCGTACAATATAAAAGTAATATGGAATAAAAATGGAATTTTTGAAAACTGATTACATTTTTTAATAATCGAGGCCAAGGTGAATTATACCTATTGTGAGAAATTGTATCCAACATGTATTTCACACAGCAGATTAATTGAGAATAGTCGCATTTCAAGTTCATTAGTTACTTGTGGTTAGCAGCTACTCTGTTGGGCTTGCTCAGACTTAGAAATTTCTGTGGACTTAAAAGGGAACAGAATAAAACTCTGAAAGGCTGAGAATTTACCAAAAGGGATTGTTTTAAACTGATGGAGACTGTTCATACTGGAAGAAACAGAGAAACAGGATATCTGTCAGATAACCTGTTCAATTAACAATGTCTCGTGTTCAGTGACATGTTAAACAGCAAGAGGTCAATCAATTCATAGTCTCTCTCTCTCCACACACACACACTGGCACACAATTTTCTTCCCAACATGAGTGCAATGTCCATGACATTTGAGACTTTGTTTATTGTTTCATGTTACTCATTCATAGGTTTCGGTGGTTAGGGAAGAAAAGAGACTAAATCTCTAGTGTTTAAGGAGAGATAATAGGAGTCTCCATCCTATTTGAAAATGTGATCTAATGACTTCTCTCATCAAATAGTGGGTGAGCAGTGGTGGTGATCAGTGAGGAAGTGGTAGGACAGAAGCCTTAGAGCCTTATTCCATCTGAATTTCTCCACAGGGAATCATGAAGAGTGAGGGATAAGTATACCCCCTCACATTTCCAACGTCACGTTTCTTTAAATGATTTGACTTAACAGTTAGCCTTTGGTTCCCCAGGGATGTGGCTATCGGACCCAAGGGAGGAGATCAGACACCTATTAAGGCAGTACTCCTAACTTCCTGAAGCCTTTCTCTTAATTCCAACTAGGTCTCCACTGTGGAGCCTCCTGGAAGCACTGGTGAACAGTGTAAGCTTTGTTACAGAAGCATCTAAAAATGAGCGAGAATGGTGCATTCTTTAAATTATTTCCAGGACCTGGCTTTATCCAATGCTTAGAGATCACCCTATTCTATTTTCCTCTCACATTATATCTAGCCATGTGGTCTGATAGAGCTCACAAGAGGATAAGAAATGAGATTATATGACAGCATAAAGATAATCCCATACTAAAATGCCACCAACATAGAGGTGTCTCAAACTTGAATATCTGTAGTATGCCATTATCAAATTGCCAGGGAAAAACTAAAGTTCAAAGATTAAAATCACAAAGAAATTAAACTCCAGAATTCTTAAGTTAAACTTCAAGGTAATTAAAGTGCCAAATCAAATCTTCTTGTGCTTTTTAGTTACAAATTCAAAGAATTAAAGTTCAATTTTTTTTTTTTTCTTCACCACTCCTTATACGGTAGGGAAAAAAAAAAAAAAAGACCCTGGGCTCACTGAGTGACTATCTCCTTATACATCTGTTCCAGGCCCAGAAACACAGGCCTAATAATGCAGTCCCTAACACAAAGTCATGTACCCCTTTCAGGAGAAAACTTGTGTTCAGTGACATGTTAAACATCAAGGGGGACATGCAATTCACAGTTACTTCTTATAAAGGAGCCTTTTAATGACACGCTGTTGCATTTTTATGAGTATAATTTTATTTCCTCTTCCCAGATAGAGAAGTTAATCTCTCATCTCAAAATTGGGGGTGCCACCATTTCAGGGCAGAGTCTGAAGTGTTATGCTCCAGAATTTGCCTGGCATTCCAAGGGTGCTTATGCCATTCATAGTACAACTGGTGCACCAGATGCCAGAAGCCAGATTAAAATTCTGGTATGAGCTTCCTTGGGTAATGGTTCTGTTACAGGCAAAACCACAAAAAATGGCACAAACCCAGAAAAAGTCCCCAGGCCCCAGATACCTGGAGGGTGTTTGATAAGGCAGCCTTCTCAAATCCTATCTCTTCTTTTATATATCCTACTATCTGGAGTCCGATGTAAGGGTTTACCCAAACCAACTCTGGCTCCAATGCAGTGATCTCATCTCTTTGGATCAAATTCCCACATGGCATCATTTAAGAGCACCCCATTGTGGCTCTGTGCAGGCTCATAGTGCCCCAAGCTACTAGTAAACTTCATGGGTGTTTTGATGTAGTACACATTCTGGATCATTTGGGTGGTTCCTACACATTATGTAATTGTACATTCTTTTACCTTTACTTACAATCTAATAAATTTTCATGGCTGTGGTTCAATATATGATCAAACACCTGTTTTTGAAAAACACATTTCACAATACTTGTACTATGTTATCTTTCCCCTTTTTATACTGGTAGAAATCTAACACTAGAAGGTTTGAAACAGTATTTCAATGAAAACCAACCTAATGAACTAATCAGAAATCACCCCCACTGACTTATGGTTATCTGCTTTTTAAGACAGAGAGAAATGTGAGCTACAGTTTTTCCGTATCTATTTGGGAGAAAAACAGCTGATGAGTTCACCCTCACACACACTATCAAGACACGTACCTATCTTGACAGGAGACCAAGTTGAAGGCCCTGGAGACTTGAATCTCTTCTCTGAACAGGTGTCAAACAATCTGGGGGCACATTTACAAATGACATCCTGCTGTCAGCCCATGACGCCTGGTTGTTCTTTCCGATCTTCATGGGAAAAGGTTTCATCCGTTGGGATAATTGCAGCTCTTTAACACATTTCACTATAATTAGTGAATCTGCATGTCAGTGTTTTCTAGCACATTCCCTGATTGAATTGGAGACCATTTTAGTTCTCCCCATGACCCGTCAAAGATAAAGAATTTGTTTACTGTAAATTGCACACCACTCACTCCTATATGCCATCTGCCACACTTAACTGCACAGTGCTACAATTTTCTAATAATAGCTCTTTGAACTTAAGAAAAATAGTCAGAGGTGTTAATCATCCATGCTAGGGGAATACTTACCCCTCTGTACCAACATTTTACTTCTTAGTGGGATTTTCATTTCAGTGTATTAAAAATGACACTGTGCTTCTATCAAATAGTATACAGCTGAGCAGGGTTCAGAGCTTCTCCTGAGTGGCTGTCATTTAACCTAATTGTGAGAGGTGCACTTCCAAGGAAGAATAGAAAGTTTCATACTTCAGGGAGGAATTTATGTTTTTAACATGGCTCTTATGGTCAGGTTACAAGTCAAATCTGTCAAGTTTGGCTCTGGAGCTGTCTCACTCCTTTTTTACTGTTTTCTTCTTTTCCTTCTTTATGGAAATCTTGAGTAACAATGAAGCCTGTATTTCATATAGTTGACTTATTCTTCACCTTGTTCATTATTCCAAATGCCTCTCCTTATCTGCCATGTTGGAAAGAGTAATAAACAAAGTTACTTTAATGCATTATTGATCAATAGACCTTTAAATTTTAGCTTCCTATAGAACAAGGCCTCCATTCAAAAAAATGAACTGTCAGAATGTATCAATGCAGCATTGGGTGGATAAGGGTCTTTTGGTTAGGAGACCTGCTCAGAGCTCCTTATACTGTAACAACTGCCTTCATATGAGGTATCTGTGCTGTATAGTAAGAACAATTAAAATTTTTTTCCAAACAAAAATGAAATTAAGAACAACAACAACAAAACCACTAACTATCACTAACTTACAAAGTACTGCAGACGGTTGCTCCTTGAGACTTTTGTTTTTTCAGTTGGATAAACTTAGAGGACACTGCATGATGGAGGCAAGCCAGCTGGCTGGACTTGAAGGGCAGGTTGAATCTCTTTTTCAACATTCAATATTTATGTTCTCAAATATATCCCCAAACATTTGATGATATTGATGTTATGACTTTATTTTGTTATCTCTGAGTCATTGCACCGCCAGAGCCCTCATTTAACCAACTGTGATGAAAGAGCCTCACAGATAGTCTGTCCTGCAGAGGACAAGCTGTAAACTTTTCCTTTGAAATTTATCTTTTGTACTCTGATATTTTTGTTACCAAATATCCCCTGTGCTTCACAAGCTTGTGGATAAAATGGAATTGCATTCATATTTACGACTACATTTCAATGGCTTTAAAACCTCACCCAGTTTACTTGCAGGTTCCCCTTTCCAAATTTTTCTAAGACTCTCTGGGGGTTGCTTACAATACCCAGGAGTCAGTTATTTTAGAATAAATAGAAACTCAGGTCTTTTGTCTGGACCCCACTGAGGTTGACACTTAGATAGCTTTATCTGTCAGATACTTCCTACCAGGTGCCTCCAGGTTCATTGCCTTGCAAATAGAGCTCAGTCATGTCACTGAGAGTAGCATCAAGAGCCCCAAGAGACTCACAGAAATACCGCTTAGTTGAATTTTCCACTCCTCCTGTTCCCTTTTGCTCACCTCCATTACTATCCCCACTGAACCTCCCACTTTTTTGTTGCTTTGTCCAGCCACAAGATTTCACTGAGGAAGAGGACGTTCCTTCCCTCTGTATTACACTCAGAAGGGAGAGACCACAGCAAAACTCGTTGGGCCCCAATTTCTACTAGTTATGATGGTTTACCAGAGTCCCAGGGTGGTGCAAATGGTTAATGCACTCAGTTGCTAACTGAAAGGTTGGAGGTTTGAGTCACCCAGAAGTGCCTCAAAAGAAAGGCCTGGAAATTTACTTCTGAAAAATCAGGCATTAAAAGTCCCATGGAGCACAGTTCTACTCTGACACACCACAGGGACGCCATGAGTCAAAACTGACTTGGTGGCAACTGGTTGGTTGGTTATGATGTGAAGCCATCATACATACAGTGCACGTACATAGAGTCATTTCTTCATACACACTGAGAAACAGTTTCAGTTCTCCTAGAATCCAGACTTCTGGGTCCATGGAGTTGGGGTGATCCACTAGGGCCATTTGCCCTTAGGTGTCCTTTTAAACCTCGAGCCTTTAAGACACTGTTTTCCTAAAGTCACTTCAAGTCAAACAATAGCCTAGTAAGAAGCTTAGGAGAGATCATTTTGCCTTAGGCATTGAGCTCTTTTACAGAATTATTTAATGTGCAGCTAGTTTTAAGGAGCAGGAACCCCAGGGTCTGACTGGAAAAAGTATGGCATGTCCTTAGTGACTCTGTTTCTACAACTGACCTACCCTGGAACCCTGCACATGCTCTGATACTCTCGCCTGAGAAATTAACATGACAATGACCTATATAACTAGTTTTCACTCACTTCTTCCAGCAACTTCTTGATACTTTCTGGGTTGACCCTGCCTGATTCCAATCCTATCTACTCACAATAAATACATTCTGTTACACTAATTTTTGGTGTTTCTCTACGCATTTAGGTTTTTGAAAAAACCCAGGATGGAAGAGTGACTAAATAAGGAGGGTTTCAAAATTAACCAAAAACTGAATCCAGAAACAATGTTACCATCTAAGCCACAGGTACAAACCCCTTCTTCCACTGATAACTTTTATGTTGGTGGTGAGTTGGTGAGAGGAGAGAGGAAGAATCATGGCCCAAGTTTTCTGTTTTCCATGAGATTTCCCTACAGAAATTTTTGGTATTAAGTATATATGTTAAAGGAAAGTTTTTCCCCCCCGTTTCACGTCAAGCTAGGCCACTGTTGAAGGAATGATATCTCATTTTAATCACCAATTAAATCTAAGCATAAATTTTTACTCAGTCAAAATGGTTTGTAAATTTTTATATTATCTGTGATAAAATATTGTGGATTCTGAGAATAAATTATTCATTTTGCTGAAGTATGCTCTTATGGATTGAATTGTGTTCCCCCAAAATGTGTCAACTTGGCTAGGCCATTATTCCCAGTATTGTGTGGTTGTCCAATATTTTGTGATCTGGCCTGATTTTCCTATGTGTTGTAAATGTTAACCTCTATGATGTTAATGAGGCAGTTGTTGTTGTTAGGTGCCATCGAGTCAATTCTGACTCATAGCGACCCTATGTACAACAGAACAAAACACTGCCTCGTTCTGCGCCGTCCTCACAATCGTTATGCTTGAGCCCGTTGTTGCAGCCATTGTGTCAATCCATCTTGTCAAGGGTCTTCCTGTCTTTCACTGGCCCTCCACTTTACCAAGCATGATGTCCTTCTCCAGGGACTGATCCCTTCTGATAACCTTGGGCTTTGGACTTGATAACAAGTCCAGAGTATGTGAGACATAGTTTTGCCATCCTTGCTTCTTTTTTTTTTCTTCTTTTTTTATTGAGACTCACTATATACCAGCTATTATCCTGGGGTGTTCCTTCCTTTTTTTTTTTTTTT